>NC_137699.1:45484475-45816258 GCF_964034855.1 Anser brachyrhynchus
GATACAT
This sequence comes from Anser brachyrhynchus, assembly GCF_964034855.1. Lineage (NCBI taxonomy): Eukaryota > Metazoa > Chordata > Aves > Anseriformes > Anatidae > Anser > Anser brachyrhynchus. The sequence continues at coordinate 45,484,483 of NC_137699.1, forward strand.
GGAGAAGAACAAAGAAAGAAATAGAAAGGAAGACAAATTAGGATGCATTTCATCCTTATTCTTTGATGAAGGTTATCAGGGGTCTTCAGTATCTTAGTGGTTTAGATTTTTTTTCTTAAGACTTTTGAGTACATATAGTATTGAGAAAAGTGATAAACCAGTTGTGTCATCACCAAAGGATCCTCCAAGAATTGCTTTTGGTTCTGATCACTTTTCCCAGTTTCCCAATGGTCCACCCTCTTACCCTTTCAGTCCCCGTTTTAGTGTAATGTCTGATTGATCAATTTTTTACCCTTGTTTTTGAGTGCCACCCCACTCTTTAAACATACTTTGGATTGCTTTAAAACATTCTTTTTTGTATTTCGGGCTTTTTGAACCCTTCCCATCCATACAAAATAATGGACTGTGCTGTAGTAATGAAAAAACCCAAAACATTGTTTTCCTTTCCAACATGGAGCACATTACTAGAACATTTTTTTTTTTAAACATTATTCCAATATTTTCTAAACCTTAAGAATTTCATCTTATTTTATGTTCAACAGTGAGGACAGACTTAGACTTATTTTTGTCTTATCTAAACCAGTCCTCCCATTTTCTTTTGGTAGGCATCAAGCATTAGGAACAAAACAGTGTACTCAAGAAAAACATTAGACGATAGCCTATTGTCCATTTCTGAATGCTGCTCAGCCATTTCTCTTTCTTATACATGGATAATATTTTGACTCATTCAAAATTCTTCCTTTTGGGAAAAGTCATAATATTTTATTATCTGGGTTACAAGTTCATTGGGAGAACAAATTGGAGGACACTAAATCTGGAGCTCTTAACATTTTATGTTATATCTTCAAGTATTTAGGAAAAATAATTCCCTGTGTGAAAGAAAAATGGGAACAAATCTGACTAGAACAGCTCCGACTGAAAACATAAACTGTTGCTATTACTGAGGAATAGGTAGTGGCCTGGGAAATCTCTGCCGCTGTCACATTTCACATACCTTTCCTTTTTCCATTTTAATCCACTAGTGATACAGTTACACAGAAAAATTTAACCTCTGTCAGAAAAGCTTGTACCCTGTATCTCATGTGAGGAGCTGACTGCACTCCTGAAAAAGGAACCTGGGTTGTCTAATGAGGCTTTTTTGTCTGAATGAATGCTTTTCAGCAACTGACTAAAACTATGGCCCCATTGACTGTCTTGTGCAAGTCCATCTCCCCTGTTGTCTGAAAATACATATTGCCCTGCTGCAAAACAAATTTTACACTCTGGAAAAGACAAGGGTTTATCCTGACAGCCCTGAGCCTGGTGCTGATGGTCTTGGGATGGTGGGGATATAAGGTAGGTTTAGATCAGGTACCTGCTTCCTATTTTGTCTTGTTTGGTTTAAGGTTTTTGGAAGATAATCTTTAAACTGTGTATTTTAGTACATTTCATAGATGCCTGAAAGCTTAAAATGTAATGACCTTTATGTGATCTTGGTCAAAATCCAGCAACCGTAATTTTAAGCTCAGTGAGATCAGGTAATTAAATAACAGCAAAGCAGAAACTATGCAGCTCAGATTTTTTTTTTTCTTATTCCAGCTTCATAAATGTTTTGTTTAGTATACTGAAGACCAAGGGAAAAATTATATTTACAAATTAGGAAGCATATTTTAAAAATATATGTTTGACATCTGCTATGCTAATCTTCCAAACACCAAGTCTTCAAAGTGTCCTGTGTGAATGCATTAAGACATGTATTGGTCTTTCCCAGTTTCCATAACTTGAAAAATTTACCTCCACAATTAGACACTGGCAGATTGTTTCTACAAATTGAAATGCATTTTGACTACCTTTGTCAGAGTAAAACATCACAGGGAACTGCACATTTCAGCCTGTCAAATTGGGTAGGTGGCTTCTGGGGTATATAATTGGGGCAAAGGAAACAAAAATAGTACACAAATCACCCTACCTGAAATGCCTTTAAAATGAAGCATTGTGTTCTAGCACTAAAATTAACTACATCAAAAACTTGAATGGGAATCCACCCTTAATGAATGGTAATAATACAGTGTATTATATGACAATGATTATTCAATTACTTGTAAGTGCTGTACTAGTGCCAGATCAAATTCTGGCCTGGCTGTGTTTTTTTGCATAGGGCAGAGTTTGTGTGTGATCAGCATCAAGAATAACCATTGGCTGTAATAAAGAAATGAAAATGCCTTTTATGTATTTAATCTAGTTCTGATTTCAAATATAGAATTCTTCCTTTCTCCTCCTTTCCTCTGATTCCAGCCATCTACCATCTTGGTTTAAGCTCAAGTCTGAGCTTTTACAGGTATATGGAAAAACAAAATATTGATTACAACACTGTCAAATTGCATCAGTGTTCCTGTGCTAGCAGATGGACAAAAGCAGAGACTGTGCATAAGATTTTACATGAGCAGAAATTAATACTGTATTTAATAAATGGGATAAAATATTAAACCATAGCAGAGAAATCATGATGGAGTTATTGTGAAACTATGTGGAGTCTACTGAGACTATATTCAGCAGAAATGGAGACAAAATATGCCTAGTCAAATATCATTGAATTAAGATTTTCATAATATATTTAGAAAACAAAAGGATTTTTCCTGTTGATTCTTTTTCATATGGGGTTTTCATTTCACTAGGGATTAGCACAATGCTTTCCCCTGCACTATTACATGAAGTATTCCAGAATTCAAATTTGCATGTCCAGGAGTTTAAAGACTCTTCTGTAACATTTTTCAGGGTGAGATGTCCTACTGCCTTAGCATTCTTACTGATGTTGACTGGCAGCTGAAGAGATATCTTCAAAACGAAGAGAATGAAGTACTTGAAAATATCACATTGCTGTTTGAAAAAATAATGGTTTTATTATTGAAAAGGACGGCACTAAATGAAACCGACTGGTTGGTAAACTGGGTCATGTAAACCTACTCTTCTTGTAAGTACTATGGTGTACTGGCTTACTGGCTGGTAAACTGGGTCTTAAACCTACTCTTCTTATCATCTTAAGAAATACGCAAACTCCTCTCTCAGCTAACGCATCTCCCTGCTGAAAATGAAGTATGCTACCTGGGCACGGTCAGACAGCTTTCCAGTACCTACTGTTTAGACAAGTTTCATTTGCCTGTAAGTAGGATCCAGGATAAATTAAAGTTACTGAGAAAGTATCACTCTATGTGGCTTGAACAAACACTGGTGTTGAGAAAACCTGGAGAGATTAAATTCAGCCCGAAACAGCCTGAAACAGACAGTGAGATGGAAAAACTTTTGATTAATCTGATGGTCACGTGAATTACTTTTGAGTTTATGCTTGGGAGCCTAATTTCCTTCAAAGTGTTTCATTTTATAGCTTCTGATTCACAACTCAGTGACAGCAACATACATTTATCAACAATTATAATCCAGCTTCTCCAATGCGCTTCTGGTCCTGAAGCTGAAAGCCATCATGCTGGTAGAGAAGAAAGCTGTCTTTGGAGAAATCAGGGTTGGGCTGTAGTTATTTAGGAAACATAACCTGCTCACATAATGTGGAGTGAGCTCTGGCCCGCACCAATATTGGTTATGTATTTAGGGTTGTGTGGCTATGGTGTACTCAAATACTTATCATATCGTGCAAACAGGGGTAAACAGTCAGGCAACATTAGGGGCAGCATTAATTGGATCATCTGGTGTACAGCTTACTGAGTGTGACCCTCTGTCAGATCCACAATTCCCCAAAAGAGTAAAAATGTCAAAAGGGTAAGTTTGCAGAGAGATCCTTTTTATAATCATATGGGGGGGAACAGAAACTGCCTAGGCTCCTTAGAGGATCGATATCTGCCTGTCCCGAGATCAGCCTTATGAAGTTTTAGAATCTTTAGATATAACATTACCCAAGAATTATGTCAACAGTACCAACTGTTTCTTTATTATTTCTTTATACCAACACAGCAGCTCTGAGAAATGAAAATCTTGACTGTTAAGAATATTAATATCTAGGAGCTTGGCATTTCATGTACATTTCTGGACAACTCTAAATATGAAATAACATGAAGTTTTAAACTGGTCCATAAAAATTTTTACTACAGTGAATTTGCTATGTTAATTCTCCTCTCCTTCTTAATATCATAAATTTTAATATTCATGTAGGTTCTTTCTTCGTATTTCATGAATACTCTGTGTATTTGGACAATAAAAGCATTCTACAGACTCAATCACAATAAATACAACACTATATATTAAAAATAAAAAAGATTCCAGACTTGGCAAGTCATAACACAACTGCATTAATTTGGTTAGCCTGATTAATAAGGGTGCACTTTGATGTGCAACAATGGTGAAATGAGTCACCAGGTTGGGACTGTGGGATAATCTGGTATCCACTAGAATTTTATCAAAACAGTGGTTGTTGAAGCCTCATACAAGGAACTTCCAAAGACTTTGCTGTTATTTTATCTATTTTTTTTTTAAATTTTATTTTTAATGAGTATGGTAGTGTATTAGTAAGAAAAGCAGTCTGGCCACAGTACTCTAAAGTGAAATACAAAACACATGGATGATGTATAGATAGAAAAGAATCTGCTTTTCTTAGTGGCATGATCCTGAGCTGTTAACAACAGGAAGAAAGGCACTGAGTTTTTGATGGAAGCCCATGGCATTTCAGCAACAGCTGGGGGTCAAATCTTAGGTTCTGAATAAAGTCACAGAGCAGCAGCCATCTACCCTGGCCCTCTAGTTTGTGTGTTTTATCTCCTGTTCCAAACTCCTGGGTCTGCTAAGTACTTGCTGCATTTTATCCCTGAGGCTATTGTTTGTGGAAGGCATCTGACGACCAGTCTTCAAAGTCATTGAGAGCTTTCAGGAATTCTGGAATGAAAAGTTCTAAGAAGTTTTTTATGGCTATCCCAATAGTACACATTATTTGCCTTTATATGACTAGGTAAATCCTCTCAAGTACAGAACCTTATGAAAAGGAATCAGTGCTAAAAGCACAGCTCTTCACAAGCATCACACCAGCACAAATATAGTCCAGTTTTTCATTTCAGACTGCATGACTCTGCCCCCACCCAGAATACATCTCACTCTGGGTTTGCCAGAAGTTCTAGACCTAATGGAGCCATCATTTACCGATCTTTGAAAAACTCTTCAGCTGAACGGTTCTGTGCTTAAATTGAACAGTATTAGTTCAATATTTGGTGCTTAATTGTTCCCAGAACAAGCGTGGGAAGTTCCTCTGTTCATTCCTTGAGCCTCTATGGTCTGTGATTTGCAGGAGCTAAAAATAGAAGACAGAATTGTACAGTTTTTATTTTTCTTTCTAGAAAGAAATAGAACTGAAGAAGAGTGAAGAATGAGCTGATAGAAATCATTTTTTAGAGTTAAAATTTGATATGCTTTTCCTCAGTGTTTTCTCACAAGCCCATGCTTAGATAAAGCCAAGGATACTATGAGGTATGTAAAAACAATGATCTCAAATCCCTAAATTTCTTTTTGGTCCTAAGCCATTTTTCATTTTTGGAAATACATTTGTGGTGAATGTTTCTGAGAGCAGTTTATAGTGTGTGCTATAAACACCCTTAAATGCTATGCATCTAGGGTGGCCTTTTAGCACAGAAAAAAAAATGTTGAATAGCACAAGAAGCATTGCTATTCAGGGATATAAACCCAAACCTCCTCTATTTTTCCCTGGTGTCTCACATTCTCACATATCCCCCTTTCTGTTTTGGTCAAATCACTTCAGCTTACTATTGTCATCTCCAATAATGTTTGTTTATTTTAAATGGATCCAAGCAAGCAAGGCTGCAAATATGCACCTATACTCTGGGATGTCCATATAGGCCCATACACATAAAAAATGTTTGCTGAAATGTGGTTATTTGTCATACAGTAGTTTTACTAGTTTTCTTTTTCATTGTCAGGTTGGCCTTGTGTGCAGTAAGAAACTGTTCATTTTTATTTTTATTTTTTGCTAGGGAGAGCAACAGAGGAGAGAGCAAGTTGTTGATCTTTAGATCTCTGCTGTTTTGAAAGTGATAAGGCTGTTAAACATCACACAGAGAGTTCTTCCATATTACACCTGTACCATACTATCGTCACAACCAAAGTCCATACAGGTGGGATGAATTTTCAGTTGTCAGCATGAATTGCTACTTCACCTCTGGTCTTTATGTTTCAGGGATGACCAACAGCAAGATACTACTCTTCCTTTCAGCACTTCTGTACAATTGCATTTTAATGCATACTTTTTGTAGCAATGTCAAGAACAAGAAGTACATTTATCTCTGTGATGTTCCAAAGATGAGACCAGCTATCTTGCTGCAGAATAAGTATTTGATGATGTTGTTTTTGTTTGATTATGTTTTGTTTGATTCTGTTTTGTTGGTTGTGTGTGGGGGGGGAAGGTGTTGCATATCAGCATAGGGATAAAAGTTACTTTGGTTTCATTTCTTCCCATTTTTTTTAAATTTATAATTATGACAATAACAAGTAGTATGGAGCACTAACAATATCAATGTGAAGTAAGTACAAAGCAAAAGCTATATAATCAATCTTAGTTGAGGATGATATGAATCCTGAGACCTTAGCAATGGGGAATAATGGGAATATATGTATGGGAAGTACATTTGTGTACCAAAGGGCACAGAATCAAATCATAAGTGGCCAACACACTAGCAGGCTCCATATCTGAATATATTTGTTTTGTTTCGATTGTGAAATCTTGCTCAGCTGATGAGGCAACTGAGAATTTGAAATCAGACATCTTCTAAAGCTGGTGGAATACAAAAGCAAGTGGGCCACATGCTTTTAGTAGACTGGAAAATACTCGGGAGAAAAACATCATCATCTTCTTTACTTTTGGAGATGTATCAAAGCATTAAAATAGTCTCTTCTGAGCATTCTACTTTCCAAGCTAAGTTACCAAATCAATCTGGACCAATGCAGAATTTGGATAGGCTTCTATTGCTGCTGCCATATCAGGATATTATAATTATTGTTATTATTTTTTAATTTAGGATGAACTTGAGACCACGGGCCTGAATACCATCTTGTCAGTCTCTACTGACCTCAGAACTGAGGGAATAATCGATTCCTTTTACTGAGCTTCTCCTTAGGGAAAATAAAATATTGTTTTACACTTTCTAAATACTCTAGTCCTAGAAATGCATATAAATTTTCTTTGACTGTTCTTTGGCTTTTACACCTTTTTTAGCTTTATGACTGTTTTAACACTCTAAGTGAGTAAAAGTCTAAAACACAGCAATTAATTCCTACTGCTTGTCTGCAAATTACTTATAGCTGAAGGAAGTGACAGTAGCTCCTCCTTTAGACAGAGAAAGAGGAAGAGCAACAACAGTCTCTTCCCTTTCAATCTCCCGGTAGATTCTACACGTTCTAGGAAAAGATATTTTATTATTTGTACAGTATTTGAAATGCAAGAAGTTACCAGTAAATTAAGTTTCATTGAGTGTAAAAATGGTAAAACAAATTATTGCAGGTTTTTTTTTTTTTTACTTGTTTATTCTTGTTCATTTTGTCTTTTGCCTGGGCAAGAACTTACTAAGTTGTTGTTGTTGTTGTTTTTGGCAGTGGAAATTAAAAGTCAATTTATAAAGCGTTCCCACAAATTTGAGTCAGTACCTGTGGAAGATAATGAAAAGACAGCCGTTGGTTTTGATGGGACCTGGAATAATTCTGTATCTTTTTGGCATTTTACAGCATATTATGTGTATTATGATAATATTATCGGATTCCTTTTTTGAAAAAGTTTTTGTTGGAATACATACTCATACGCCTGTTAGCAAGGCTAAAGACTGTGTGAAAATGAAAGTCTAGCACTGCAGAAGTAGTCATAGGACTACGTGAGATGTGTCAACTGAGTTTAATAAAGAGATGAAATAAAGGAAAATGAAACCTCATGCTTGAATAGCTGTTTTATTACAAGGCTTTGGAACAACAAATAGGAAAAAAAAAAAACACACACAAAAAAAACCACTGACTAACTCTCATGCTTGTAAAGCAAAGAATACTACTACTCCCTTCTAGTGATGGAAAACTGAAGCACAGAGGAGGTGAATAACTTCAGTGGTTATACCATGCATATGAAATTCACAACTCCTATCAATAATCACCTAAACGTCCTCTATAGCAAATAGCCATCTCCAGAGGGCATTGTATTTTAGGATGGGATGAGTCTGCCATCCTTCTATGGCTGATACAAGTACCTTCTTACTTCTATTGAGTACTGAGACGTTTGGCAGCTAGGTTAGAAGAGGTGTATACTTTTGGATAGCAAAAATGAAGTGATGTGAGTTATATTGTTAATCTTTAATAAAGCTAAGCACAAAATCTGGGAATACTGGCAGCAAAGTGTCTGTGTCTGTATTACCCACTAAACTATTTTTCCTGTCTAAAATATCTATTTTATTTTTTATGAGCTCCATTTACTTTATACTAATTAATTGGAGATCTCTACCCTGGACATTTCAGAAGGTTAGTTTTTGTGATTAAGTAGTTATAGTATTGAATTAACTTTGCAAAAATATCTGAAGAAGAAAGTCATTTGTAATTTAAGGATCAAAAAAGTCAAGCTGTCTCTCCTAAAAGGCAAAATATTTCTGTTTCCTTTCTTATTATAACAACTTCATTAGTGCCTAAGGAATAGCCACTAAGTATACAAAATAAGTCACTATTTTCACTTCTGTAGAAATAATTAGTAGCAAAGAATCTGAATGTAATACCAATAAAAATATGAACCTGTGTCTCCGTTGCAACTCCTAGCTGTATCTAAACAATGCTCTTAAAGGAAAGATATAACTGTATGATTTTTGCAAGATTTCTAGTTCATCCCTTCAAATGTATCACCTATGGCTTCTACTTCATTGGTGACTTATTTAGTTAAATTTCAGCCCACACACAGCTTATGTTCCACTTCTGATTTTGATATGGTATTTATTAAAACTATAATATGTTTGGTGAGTTTTGGACTTTTTATGGTTAGCTGGTCATGGTGTGGTCATGATAGCAAGTATGACATTAAGTTTATTAGAGAAAAGCAGCTTAAAGATCATTTCTTAGCATTTCCTGAAAGCTTATTTATATATTGTGCACTTCATTTTTTTTGTAAGTAGATATTCTTATTAGAGTCAATCTCCTTTATGTTATCCTTCCAGGGCTTTTAACCAGATACATGTGAAAATATATTATTACTTGAGTTTTCCTGACACGTTATAGTCCCTGTGTTTACAACTCATTTCTCCCTGTCTTCTTTCTTCTCCACCCTCCCTGTCAAGAGAATAAACAAGCCTTTTAAAATGCAAATATTGATATTTAAAATAATAGAGTCTTTTGTGCAAGAGAAATGTGAAGCCTGAAAGGAAACTGCGATTCGCAACTTTGGAATCTCTCTTTGTAGGAGCCCGAGGCTGACAATAAAGCTGGGTTTGTATGGAGAAACAGTGATGGGAGCAAGAAGATGGCAAAGATGTTCCATCTATTGTTTTCTGGACTGATAAAGATAAGTAACACCTAGGTTCAGCTGACTTTGTCTATATTCAGTGTTACTAAGCTCTGTGTTCCTTCTCCAAGTGTCATGTGTCTGGCAATTTTATTTAGTAGGTGAAGTGTCTGTCTAATGTAAAATTTGCAAAATACTTTGGATTTGGTTAGAGCAAGAACACCCTAGGCATGCAAAGTGGTTTGTTTAGAGTGTACACTGATCAGTGTTTTAATGAGGTCACTTGTCTGAAAATTTTACTTCATTTTTCCCAGCCTCCTTGTCAAAATAAATTTTGAGTTGTGTGATAATACCACAAGTCAGCAAGAGTTCTGAAGTAAATGTTTTTCTTAAAATGGGACAACCAGAAATAAAAGATGGTGTTTCAATCTCTAAACATAAATTTTAGTAGAATACAAACCAGTGAACTAAAACACAACACAGAAATTCTTGGAAGAAGAAATAAAGTTTTCAGGTTTGAGGGGATGAGACAGGCATAACTAGAGGATCTGAGAATCCATGTTTCCCCTTCTGTCTGTGTCCTTGTTATTTGGACCTATTTTTTTCAGCCACGCACTTGCTTTCAGGAGCTTTCCCATTGTGATAATGTTCATGAGGCCACTCTGGGTCCTGAAGAAAAGTTCCTTTTCCAGGTGACACCCTAAATTTATGTTCTTCCCAGTCTTAGGAGACTCCTAGTCCTGGTGAACCTGCTGCATGTACATCTTCTCTTTCAACTCTGTCCAGAATCCTCATCTGGTCCTTTGGTGGAGCAACCTGAGGATATCCCTGACTCAATGTCTTTCTCTTCTCTGCAACCTCCCAAAGAAAACTCTTAGTAACCAGAGGGTATTCTGGGAACAAAAGAGTGAAACAGATAATACTCTTCAACACAAGTAGTAATTTATTTTCAGGTCAAGTTCCAAAATTCATATTTTTTGACAATTATGTTTTAAACTCAGTATGCATATTTAGGATTAATATACAGCAAACCTCAGTAGCAACTGATAATTTTTTGGTGACGAGAAACTACTTTCTTCATATGATCTCCGATGAGTTCTTTAATATTAATCTTTTTTATGACATCGGTGCTAGAGTGGCATGAGGGTCATACATTTTCTTTGATTTTATTATGATGGATGTGTTATTAAGGCTTTGTAAATGACGTAAACTTCCCAATGACATAAAGAAGAAGGGCTTAGAAAGTTTATTGCCAAAGATCCATATTGTGTCTAGACCAAACATAGTAATAAAAAACCACAGAGAATAAAAATTAACCTGAGTGGAGTTCAATTCGCAGTAAACACAAATTAAATTGGGACAAATCAGTACAGTTTAAAAATATTGAATGAAAGAGAATAAAGTGCAGTCTTCAATTACTTTTTCTGCAGTCTGCAATTCAAGTTATTACACCTGAAGTCCACTTTACAGTAGGAAAATGAACCACAGCTGGTGATGGCTTTGGTGTGTGTAAATAAGGAATGCACAAAGACTGAAATGGTAGCGTAGGCTTAGATTGCCTGCCAAAAGCAAGGTAGGAGTTCTTTGCTACACATGTTGTGTAACTCAGCTCTGGACTTGTTTTAAGGCACTAAAAATTGAACACAACTAGAGATAAGCTAAAATGAGAAACACTGTTACTCTTTTTGTATTATTATATCTTGGTTGTCTGGATAATATTTTTCATTTGTGTGTTGAGGGTTAACACACCACTTTCTCCAAAGTCAGGCTGGCTGGCATAACTCAGGTAATTTTGTTTTGCTTTCCCCTATAGTGTTGTTTTTTGTTAAAGCCATCTGGGAAATCGACTGTCTCTCGTAGTGTAGGAATACAGGGGATGAGATTCTTGTGTTTTCTCTTCATGGCTTGGTTACACCTTTTAAACTTTTACTATAATTCTAGATTTTGTTAGAGGAAGGGTGGAAATGCATTCTGGGTTTATGAACAGCAGATATTTGTGGACCTTCAAGACCTTCAAGACTTTCTTTTTTGATGATTTTTTTGCTTCAGTAGTTCCTTCCTCTCTGACTTCCTTACATACTTGTTCAATACATTCTTTAGTGATTGGCAATTTTGTATCTTAGGTGGATGAAGATCTTCCTAACTTTCATCAAGCTTTGGGAGAGGTTGAATTCAAAGGGTTGCAGGCCTTCAGTTGTCCACTGCGTTCTCCAGACATCAGTCTGATGCATACTTCAACAACAAATGGTATGAGACCTGTTCATATAATGGAAACACTCAATTTTCCCATTTTCAACGCTAGGACTTGTAAAGGCTCTCCTCAAGAGTTGACAAATGCAATTCTGTGATCTTTCTTGAGTTTGTTGCTTTAGTATTTATGTTTTCTTTTAGGCTGCAGAATCATAATATTTGAAATATTATTCGTTGAATTACAAATAATATTACATAATATTGCAAATAAGATTTTTCATTGGAAGAAGAATCACATATATTTTAAAATATTCAAAACATAACTTGTTTTTATTTCAATTGGAATTAATGACTTCAGGGGCATGAAAAATCAGACCCTGACCTTAAGTGACTAGAGACATGAATCTTGTTGTTATGTCTCTACAGACCAATACACTTCACTATTTGCAGTACCCCAGCCTGATCTGAGTAAGCTGGAATATGTACAAATTTGCAGAGAGACTGAGTCCTATCAACAGAAGAGTTGCTTTACTGTGCCAAAGTCAGATGGCACCACCTCCTCTGGGCTCTCTGGTGTAACTCAGTACCAGAGCTAGGCTGGCTGATGGTGGCACTAGGATCCAGCCTGTAGTGCATACACATGCTTTGATTTTTCAGTGGAATGTGCATTTGTCAGGAAGCGTTCCAAGTACACCCAACAACTGTTTCCAACTCTCAACCTCTTTTTCAAGCAACATTTTTGTTCTCATGTTTTACTGCATGTATTAGCAGATTATTACTGTTTTAAAAAAAAAAATTGTGGATAGGCAAAACTCTCTCATTTACTGTTTTTGATTATGAAATAAAACTGCCTTTGAACCTCAGTCTGGTCTAATTACTGAATTATGCAACCAACTGATACAAAGCTTATTCCTGTAATAGCACGTGCATTTGATGGGACAGAGTAAAGACATGTGAAACTACCATGCTTAAGAAGATTATGTGCTTAAGCAAAATGCACTTGCTATGAGTAGAGTCCCTGCTATATTCACCACAGGTAGCAACGAGCTTCATCCTTTAGAAAAAGTGAAACAAAAGCCAAGTCCTTCAAGCATAGAGAAAGACAAGGGGGTCTTTTTCATATGGCTTTCTTGACTTTGACTGCCTTCCTACAGCTAATTCAGTGCAAAGGACAGAGGAAATGACCTTCCTTCTCCTCAGCAAATAATAGTTATGAGATACTTGTACTTACATAGAGCAATTCCAAGTATCTGGTAAGAACACTTCTATTTGAAGCTCAGTGATAGATTTTTGGGAAGCATAGGGATGCAAAGAAAAGCAGTTTGGGAGGCATCGTCATCATTTTAGAATTTAGACAGACCTCCCTCCCATCCTAATCAACTGGATGTGAGTCAGGGTGATCATCTGAGTATTTAGGCAGAACTGCCTCTGCTCACCAAATAATTTGGATATGTGTCAGTCAGAGTGATACGGAAATCATCCATCAAAGGAGTGCAGCATGCATGCAGTCCTCACTGCGCCAGCTTGAACCTGCCAGTCATGATTTCTCACCTCCTTATGAAAGTGCTGGGACTTTCACTGACTTTGATTTTTCTGAGCCAAATTGTCATCTGGTAGAAATCAGAATAGCTTCATTAAAGTCACTGGCACAATACCAAGTTACTTCAGCTGAAAATCTTCTCATAGCCCAGAGCATTTAAAGGCTGGGTCTGTAACTGTCCTTCACACACAATGGTGAGAAGAACTGGAATAAAAATCTGCTGAATGTTCTCTCCTTTTAAACCACAACTGGCACCAGCCACTAGCTATTCCTTGTAGATGAAGGCTGGAAATATCAAAAGCCTGTTGAAATGGATGAACCGCTTTCAGGCTTAGACTGCATTTAGTTAGATTTTGGTGGTGCTGCTGGCAAGTTATTTGAGATGTTCCTACTTTGCAGTTATTCTAATGACCTCAGGGTGCTAAAATATATAAACATTCTTGTATAGCTCACAGTTCCCTCTCTTTTACCCTGTCTTCCCCACATACTTCCTCAGTGAGCATGTATTAGACATCAAATAAAGATTCTCAGCTGCTTTTCATATATATTTGTATACATGAACTATATATTTAATACATATACATTTACTTATATATTTTATTTTATATTTGACAGACATTATATATTTAATTTTCAGTAACTGTCAGTGTGCAAACAGCACGAACACATGTCTTCTTACTACGATTATAAGTTGGAAAGAGGGACTTTGCCTGTATTGGGCATGTGTCATGAGATCCCTTGGAAATGAGCTCTGGAAGACAGAGACAGCTATTTTTACACTACATTTCACAACATGAGACAGTTTTAATCTCTAAATCTGAAATATCCAAATGACCCTGGACTGCTTGTTTTAGATTAAAGCAGTAATTATCCTTTTTCCATGCAGCAGTGATATTCTATCCTTCATCACAGTGTGCATCACAGTCATAAAGCGGACACAATAAATAGTTAAGGAAATTTGTAAAAAGAAACTGGCATTACTAAGTAAACACATTTAGTGAAGTGAGATTGGTGTTGACATGAAAGCACTCATCAACTGCAAGAGTAGGTATAGGGAACCAGATTTCTCCTGTGATCTCGTCTGCCAACGACCCTTGATACCAGCTGGAGACATGGTGTGCAGAATTCAGCAAGTGCTTGGTAGTCAAACTGCTGGCACCACATAGTCAAAAGTACCATCTGAAACCTGACAAGTGAGAACAGAAGGAGTTCCATGCCTGCATGAATTATACTGAAGCTCCTTGAGATATCACCTGAAAGGTGTGGAAACAACTATCATTACTCACATGCAGGCAAATACAATTTTGCCTTCCTGTGCTGGAGCTGTGTCTGACATTGTCTCCTCTGCTAGGGATGTACTAAACCACTAGCCATGGCTGAGCATGGAGTAGAGGCCAAACACACTCTATTTTGACATAATGAACTTAGTTAAAAGATAATTTTCAGATTCCAGGAAAGAACAAGAAAAGCCAAGGAGTTTGAGGAGTTTCTGATAAACTGTTTCAGTTGAGAGTCATAACAATATAAATAACTGAAATAAAAATATAAACACAAGTATTTTAGCAGAAGAGTGATCCTTTTGGTGAAACCACTGTTCAGCTGTGTATCTGATTTAGTATCAGGTGTCCTTCTGCTTGTCTTCTGGTACGAGAGGAAAGGAGAGAACTTTGTTCATATTCTGGGAGTGAAAACACTAGTGAAATGCAGCAGAATGCAGACATTAAAGTTAGCTAATAGTCACGTGCATGAAAAGGAGCTTTATAAGAAATTGTTCACCGTGGATTCTGAAGAATGAACAACTATGTGAATCTACACAAAAAAGAAGCAGAATTCAACAAATTAATTATTAAATTTCGATTCTTTCATCACTGTATTTCACTATAGCCTAATTTTTCACTTGAGCTGCAGACGTCTTAGAAGTCCTTTGGGAATCCACTGTTAAGAGTATGGAGTATCCAGAACTGGTATGAGTCCACAGGTTTTCTGAGGCTAGGTTGTCTGGGATTCACTGTCTGCTGACATACAGATCTGTCTAAGCCAGTAACCAAAGTGATATGATGTTAAGCTAAAATTAAATTATCGAGTACTATCTTCCTCTTTAAAGTTCCTTCTGTCTGCAGGACTCTGTGTTTTCTGTAGGAGGCTTTGTCAGCTATAAATGAACAAACTCACATCTCCTGTTCTTTTTTTTATGTGACAGAATTCAGTGTGAGACTGTTAGCTGACCTATGCCATATTTCCCATCATCTAAAATCATTCCCTTTACTCTGTCCTTAACAGATTTTAAATCTTAAGTTCTCATCCAGGAGTAAAAAACTTGAAATTATCCCAGACTTATAGTGGGGCAAAAACATGCTGTCAGCAGCAGGTGGATAGCCTTTCACTGCAGGGCATGACTCCATAAATCACCTTGTATTACAGCAAGATAAGAGGGTACATTTGAGTGGTAAGAATAACAAGCTTCTCTGTACAGTAAATGCAAAGAAATTTCAGGTAGCTTTCCTTGTATACCTTGTTCTGTGGTTTTATAACATGGGAAGAAACAGCAGTTGAAAAAAATTTATCTACCAAGCCTCTCTAATCTAACAATTTGTTAGTCTTGATTCTTGTACGAAAAATTAGTATTTTTGTGTGTTTCAAAACAGATTTAATACAACTGTAGTAGATAATTACATTCCAAAATGGTAGGCTAAATCTGTCCTAAAAGCAAATTGCAACCTTTTCTGAACAGCACCGGTAAGGGTGTGGCTTGCAGCAGGAACCAGGACAGGATCTGGTATACTTCCTACACTCGTGCACACATAAGCATGTGCCAAGGAGGCCATGGCTGTTTCTACCAGGACAATGTCGACCAGACATACAAACTGCACAGCACTCACATGCGTTCTGATAACAACCATACAAAATTTGTGTGCTTCTTTTTTGTTACTGAAACTTAGCTACTGCTATAGCAATTCATAAGAGTATAACTGTGCACTACTGTTCATGACAGAATGAAAAATAGCAGTTTAAACCATAGGAGCAATTTGGGCCAAGAGTACACTATAACTACCTTGGCTGCTCATATACTAAGAAGGTGAATGAATATCCTTGTTCTTTTCAAAAGTGCTATGGATATTTAGTTGAACAAAAGTTATCTGAGCTGCTAAAACCTATTTGAATAACATTTGCTTGGATCACAGCCTATGAAGATGCTATTATACAGGGGTGAAGAGCCCTCCTTTGAAACAGGCAATATCACTATGATCTCTCCTTTTTTTTTTTCTTTCTTTCTTTCCTTTTTTTTTCTTTTTCTGTCTCTCCTTTTTTTTTTTTTTTTTTTTTTTTTAATAGGTGCAAATGATATTTTCTTTTCCTAAATTAACTGTTAATTTATGAGATTTTAGATTCAGGAAGCTGGGTAAAAGTAATTTCCATAAGCTAGTTGACAATTAGTTGACAATTGCTCTGCTGCCAACATATCTTTATAGTCTTCTGTAGATCAATTCCTTGCCAGGCATTTGTTACACTGGAATTAGGCTTTTAATGCTCAGCAAGAAAAATTTCCAGTATAGCTTTAGCTAATGAGCGTCTCTAGTAAATGCTAGATGCCCTTCTTGCCCTACTCTAGCCTTCTGGCTGGTGCATACTGTTCTGCCTGGATCCTGGATTTTGCATCCCATGCCTTGCCTTTTTCTTTACTGCCTGACTTTTGCTTCCAGACTGTGATTCTTGTTTCTGTCTTAGTTCATTTTTTTTCCTGAGCTTGGTCCCATCTTCTCTCACAAAACCCTTCCCTTTACCACACTGTGAAAATTTTGGATTGTTTTTCTGGCTAACAGCCAAACAAGGCAACGCAGTGTCCCCTGTAGATTAATAATATTCCTTACACTCCAGTTGGACAGAAAGAATGTAAAATGGTCCTGTATCTTGCCTACGAAGGAGTGAGATGTAGGGAGCTGGAAATGATACAGATTTCTTGCACCTTATGTGTGGGTGCAGGAGGGGAAATAACTAGATGCCTGGTCTGCACAGTAGTTCCAAGTCCAGTCAAGTTCTTCCAAGGTATACATTTTCAGTGTAATGAGGGAGACTATTTACGGAAGAGATTATGTCTAAATTGTTCTTTGCACACATGGCTCTGCTCTGACCACCTGTCCTTCAATGCCTTCCCTCAGCATGCTTAAAGCATTTTAACAAACAACAAGAACATCACACGTGTTTGTGAGGCTGCATCCAGACACAGTATTAATGGAGCTGTGAAATGAAGGGTGAGAAAAGACAAAGCATACTTTCCTGCTCCTGAATCTTGTAAATTTGATCTTTTCTTGTATTTAGCAGAACAAACTGTTGAAGGATGTGCTTTCTGCTATTCAGTAGTATACCAGCCTCTCCCCAACCCAACAAAGCCAAACCTCATAAGCCAACTGTAAAAAAAATAGCAACTACAAGCATTAGTCCATTCTGGATTTTTTTTTATTATTATTTTTTATTATTAAACTAGACTTTTTCTAATAATAAGCAACATATTTCACATATATTTTTCACTCTCATCTACAACTAATTCTTCCCTAAAGCCTCTGCCTTATGCAGATGAATGCTAAGGTTGCACATGCAGTACAAGAAAGTGCAAGAAAGCTCTAGTCCAAGTGTGTTATCACATCATAGTGAGCTTCAGTAAAAACACAATATAATGCTTAGATCTGCATGGAGGCATACAGATATTTTGCAATCCTACAATTGAGGTAAAGACATTAACAATATAGGATGTAATTGGCTGTTAATACAAGCAAATAGGCAAGTCCAGAAAGCTTTGTACTTTCTGAAGTTTTCCCTCAACAGCCTTGGGATAGGCTTTGCAGAGAATATGATTTTCAAAATAATTTTCCCTGAAGAATTCATATCCTTTGGAAAAACAGATTTAAAAGCTACTTTAAAGTTAGTATGATTATTTATGTGCTACACACCTGCAGTGAAATACCAAAGAGACCTACAGGTACACCTGGTGTTCACCTCAAGGCTCTAATTTGATATGATTTCTCCAAGGCAGCTTGATTCTCTTGAGAATTAATTACAGCCTGTTTGTTGCAGACTCTGCCTCTCAGTCAGCGTGTGACAGCTTGCAGTGACCTTCTTGTTCCCTCTCCAACAACCAGCTCTTTTCAACATATTTGCATCTTTTGGTCACCTAGCTTTGTCATCGGGATTGGCAAAGCAGGTTCATGTTTTCCAACTTTTCACGTGGCTATTTTTGTCTTTCTGTGTTCTTTGTTCTTGTCATGAAAACACTTGGAAGATCCTGGTGTTGTTCTAAACCAGAAGGAAAACAAATATAATCACTCCTTTTTTATCTATGGAAGACTTCAAGAACCTGTGGATGGCCTAGGAGTGACTGTCATTCAAAGGTGCTGTGTAAAGGACCTGATGTGAGTTATTAATATTATTTCTTTGGAATTCTATGAGGTCCAAGAGCATTTCGGACCAAGTCTACACAGTACTAAGGACAGACATATAGAGTTCACTGATACCAGTTTTACACAAAAACAACCTTAGTGATTTAAATAAATTATAACAATTTAATATAAGGCTCATAGTTAATGAAAATCTTTACTACACGTTAGGATGAATGGCCAAACAAATTCCAAATTATCAACACTTCTTACTTATTTGGACTTGTAATCAATCACTAGATATAAAGAAGTTTCTGTAGTCTGTTTCTTTTCCCACATTACAGCCATTTCTATTAAAATAGGAATGTATCTAAAGTACACAATTCAAATTTTATCTGTATGCCTTTATACCACATATGGTGACTTATTTCCAGGATTATATTTGTATTCCTGCAAATGATACTGCTAGGCAAAAACTTGCATCACTGTCTTAAAAGCTCTAGCTTAGTTTTATTTTGTTTTATTTTATTTTATTTTATTTTATTTTATTTTATTTTATTTTATTTTATTTTATTTTATTTTATTTTATTTTATTTTATTTTATTTTATTTTATTTTATTTTATTTTATTTTATTTTTTTTATTTTATTTATTATTTTATTTCATTTTGAATTATACTTCTGAGTGTATTAGAAAAAACACAATAACCTTCACTTGCTTTATGGTTGTAAAATAACTGGATTTATGTTGTAGGATGCCGTTTTACTTTGGTAATAGCTTTAGCAACTTCTGGAAAAAAATTATCATATATCACTTGAATTGAAATATTTCTGGATGCTGAACACAAGAACTGAGATATACTCCACTGATATTTAAAAGAGAAAAAAAGGCTTTTAGTGAAAGGAAGCTAAGTAATGTCTGCTTTGTTCTTAGACACATTGATGATAAATATCACAGACTGAATAAAGCACATAATCTAAACACAAGAAATCGCTGATACTTCTGACAGTGTATTATAATCTTATCTATGTTAAGGGCCCAACTGAAAAAGACAGGAACTTATGTGTTATATTAATAGGTGTTGTATTAAACAAACAAAACAAAACAAAGAAACTCCGGAAAGGGTTCTGAAGAGTCACCTACTTCATTCCTTATACCAGGCATCGTCAAACTGTACCTCCACAGCCTGACTGGAACAGCTGGTCAGGCTTGGAGGACTAGTAAAGAACTTTAGCATTTTTCCTTTTGGGCAGCACTTTGTTACAGGGAAAGGGACAGAATCTGCGAAAGCTAAGAGGTGGAAAATATGGACTCCCACATATAAGATAAACCTTGGGACATGTGTACAGAGAAATCCTCTCTTTTTCCCTTCCCTTCCCTTCCCTTCCCTTCCCTTCCCTTCCCTTCCCTTCCCTTCCCTTCCCTTCCCTTCCCTTCCCTTCCCTTCCCTTCCCTTCCCTTCCCTTCCCTTCCCTTCCCTTCCCTTCCCTTCCCTTCCCTTCCCTTCCCTTCCCTTCCCTTCCCTTCCCTTCCCTTCCCTTCCCTTCCCTTCCCTTCCCTTCCCTTCCCTTCCCTTCCCTTCCCTTCCCTTCCCTTCCCTTCCCTTCCCTCTCTGCTCTGCTCATCTCAAGGTGTTTCAGCTTGCTTCGAAACAATGTCTTTTCTGAAGTGGAATTTCTCATACAGGACTAATCAATGTCATCTAGCAGTTGAGGACAGACATGAATCATCCTCATGACCTCATTAAGGATCACTTCACTCATAGTGTGAAATCAACAGAGTTGAGATTTTGTAATTGTTTCCCCTTCCCTATATTACCTAGACCTTTGCTTCTGATTTTCAGTGGATTCTTGTGAATTTACTTGTTGTCAAAAAAAGGTAACTCTACTGTGATTTTTGATTTCTCAAAACTTTTTCATGTGTTTCTTAATTAATCCAAGGAGCAGATTGGCTAGTCTCATTAACTTGCTGAGAAAAGATAATGAAGTATCTTTTGCTTTAGCAAGGAAATAGTAATGTGTAAAGAAAATGGAAGATGTTTTTGTTGCAGGATTTTTTTTAATGTGAGGGACAAGTTCTGAGGTTTCTGTGATTAATAGACATAATTAGTTTACAAAGGCTGGGAAACAAGGTTATCTGATTTTGTGATTTACTCTACACCATCGCTGGCCAAAATCAATACGATAATGATCAGCTTTTGCCTCAATGTGGGGTTGGAGAAGAGGGGCAGAAAAGAAGTTATTTATAGATTTTCCCTTTGGTCACCATCCATGTTATAGCTGAGGATTGTTAAGGTTGGCCTTAGATGCTGCAGAATGTTTTCCTTAGAGTACCTATTGCTCACTGTTTTTTGAAAAGTAGCTGAAAGTCCTTCTTCCAAGGCATACTTTATCACCTGCAGTAAGGTGACATATCACTGTCAGCCTTGCGGATCAGTGTTATATGATAGCTACAGAAAATATTTAAGAACAAAAAAGGCCTATATGTCTCTGTGTTTCTTTAGGAGCCTTTGATAGCAGTGCAGCTTTAAAATAACTGCTGAAATAGGAGTCTACACCATCACTGACAGAATAGAACTTCTGGAATAGCTAGCCCAAGATGAGCAAGCTATCGCTGAAGGAACTCATATTCAGACATAAAGGTCAGGATTATCAGGCTAAGCATCGACAAGAGAAAGAGATCTAGCAAAAGAACTTTATGTATTTAAAAGGTTCAGCTAACAAGCGTCACATCACTATCTCAAAAAATGAAGACTAGAAAGGATCACTAAATAGAGTCCTTCATGATCTGGCTAGCATATCATATTCAATGGTTGATGGAATTGACCTGAGATCAGTTTGAATTTTGTTTTTACTAAGTTTTATTTGCATTTGATTTCAGGAAAAAGGCATCAATCATTACAGATCCTGAATTTTTACCTGTTTGATACAGCATTTGATGTGGCTGGGAAGAAGACTGAAAGACAGTTTCACAGATTTGTCAAACTTAAAATAAAAGCCTCTACAATTGGGTAAGTGTCAGTGTCTGAGGATCAGCTTTATCATGAATAAAGGAAAAACGTGTCATATTTGACACTCACACCATATTCCAATCATTCAAAAAATGTTCATGTTACATGATATCTCTTACCTATGCTGTTTACATATGCACCATGCTTCTCTGCTAAGTGATGAGAGCTTCTTTTCTGATGCATTTCTATCCATCTGAGTATCTTGGGTTTGAATATCTCTGGGATATTTCAACTGTTAAAATAAGTTATTTTTTAAACCATATAATATGCATGGGAAACATCTAGCATGCATGTCTGCTGTTCAGAGTACTGCCGCATAACCATGCAAGCTCTGAACAAACTCACAGGGTACTGGAAGTAGCCTTCTAGCTACTGAGTTCTGAGAGCAGATTCCCCATGATTAGACAGCCATGGTCCGCCATAATACCTTGCTTAGAGAGTGCTCAGATTTATTTACATTGCAACACTGTGTATAGTGCTGGCTGGTCTATTTTGAAAATTTTAACCAGAGTCAGACAAGTGACAAATAGCCTTTGGAAAGAAGGCTTTGAAAACCAAAGCCTTCAAGGACAGGACCTTTGTCAGCAAGGGTAAATGTGTCCACAATAAACTGCCTGCTCAAAGTACTGCTAGGTTAAGTGTACATTGTAAAGAGCTGTATTGTCCGCTAATAAAGCACTCCATACATGCGGCTGTCCCATGAAGCTTTTTTTAACAATCTTGAAGACTGCTTAAAGTATTTTGTAGAACAATTCTTGCAATAGTGAGAAATTTCCCTTGAATTATTCACTTGACAGCTGGAGATGCAGCTGTTAAAAACAGCTCTGTAGGAAGAAAAGGAATTAAAATGGGTAGGGAGAAAAATAATGATATACCAAGGAAATGGAGAAAATGAGGAGTTTGTTTGAGTGAAAGAAGCCTGCACAGCGGAAATGTGCTATGGAGGGTGCCCAGCAAAGGCACATTTTTTAGCATTTTCTCATCATTTTTTTCCCCTCTGTAACTTGTACACATTCGGGGAGGGGAAGCAGAAAGCAATTTATGCAGCTCGATATCAGATTGCGCTTTCCTGACGAGGTCCATCACCCTTAGAAGCTGTGAGTGTTTGAGAAGGTGGTGATGCTTGCAAATCAGCGAGCAACAGAAGAAACAGTGAGCAATCTGCTTTCTTTTTAATCTGAAAGGAAATACGAGGCTCCATTTAGGATGTTTTTATTTATTTATTTATTAACTAGTGCATTACATAAATAATAGTCAGGTAGCATTTTGTTAATATTTCATATGATATCATTCATTTATAGGTTTTGCTACTGACATTATCATGATACTTCAGAAATCAGTCAAGGCACTCTGTTGTGTCAGGAATTTTACAGTTAAGTAACAAAGCTTCTATTCCAGAAAACTGGCTAAAAGGCAGGATGTGTTAGGTGTACCAACCAGGCCAATGGACAAAAAAGCGGACTAGGATTAAAAAAAAAAATAAAAGAAAAAAAAATTAAAAAAAGAGGACATGGATAAAAGACATAGAACTGATTAGAAAAGCAAAACTCCAGCAAGGTAGCCCAATACAAGGCTTGGTAAATCTCATAACCTGATTCATATTCATAGGGAACTACAGCAAACAGGTGAAGGGCATTGCTTAGGACACATCTTACTTATTAAAATGTAGAGCTTGG
Source organism: Anser brachyrhynchus (assembly GCF_964034855.1). Lineage (NCBI taxonomy): Eukaryota > Metazoa > Chordata > Aves > Anseriformes > Anatidae > Anser > Anser brachyrhynchus. The sequence goes on from NC_137699.1 coordinate 45,507,712, forward strand.
ATCTCAGTAAGAAAATGAGAACTCACAAATTGTTTAAGTTTTCAAGTGAAAAATAACAGGTTTGTAAAGAATTGCAGTGAGAACATGTTGCTTCTGGGACAGGTGCAAGAAGGTGAGAAGTGTTTGGATAAGAGATCTACAGCCTTCTTCTGATCATGCTGAGCTCAGTCACTAATATCATTAGATATTAGTGATATCTAATCTTCTATCAGTGGTTGGAGAGAGGGAGATGTTTATATCCTGGTCACTCAAACTATTCTTGAGTTGTTTTACTTGGAGTTTGGCTTTAGTTCTCTATATTATTGTAGAAATGACTCTGCCATGTTAAGTAGAGGTGCAATGGCATACATCTGGTATAACAAAAGAACTGAGCTTGACTGTGTGTAACTGAGGATTACATACACTCTTTGCTTTTGATTTGAACGGATTGCTTGTTGCTGCTGCAGAGGTGTCTTTTCTCAGCACGTAGATGTGATGTATTTTCTGCAAAATAATATGTATTTGCAATCTGAGCCATTCTCAGAAATCTCTAATTATCAAACCCTGAATCTATGGGCAACCTCTCCACCCTTAGGGAAGAACTCTGACATATACATGCCTCAGCACCGTACACAAGCAGTGAGCCTATGATTAAAAGCCCTGCACCAACCACTGGTTGCAGATGGGGTTAGGGTAAAAGAGGAAATTAAGAGATACTCCAAAGTCTGGCTGTTGAGGCAGGGAAACCAAATAAACCCCTGCACCTTATTATAATGCCCTGGATGTTTTCACTGAATATCAGTAAATTGCTCAGGGGAATGTGCCCATTGGCAGTCGTAAGCTTTCAGCAGTAGACAAGAGTTCCATCCCACTCCAGGCTCACAGTGATATTGCACTCTGCCATCTGTCTCTCTAACAGCCTTTGTGGAAAGTCTTGTGCAGACAGAGGGGACTGCTTCTCCAGCCAAAATATTGTTTGTAATAGATAGACTTAGTGGGAAAAATTGGACACTTAGGCTTTGCTGGTGAAACCTAGTCCTTTAATCCTATAGCTTTCATTGCTTCCATAGCTTCCATTGATAGGGCCAAGAAATCATACTGTATACAGAAGACTAAGGCTGTCAGCAAATGTCAGATGTTAGACCTCTACCTTTCAAATTAGGATAGACAAAAAAGGACCTGCTCAATGTGAGGTTTTTCCCACAGTGAAGGTCCCAAAGGAGAGTCTTGGTGGAGAATTCTGCATTCCATTCACTGGGACATTTGGTAGGATTCAGCTTTGCCTCTCCTTTTCTTCTTGTGTCCGTGAATTTTGATTGCATTTTTTATTAAAGGACAAGGTCTAATTGCTACTTGAAAGAATGTTGAATCATTATTATGTAGCTCATTTAGACATGTGCCTTTATTCATAAATCCATTGTCTCTTCCTTTACTTCTTCAATCCTTATTTGTTGCTGTAATTTAATCTTATTGTTCCTCAAACCAAACTGCTTGTTTCTTACAACAATTGACCCTTGATTCATTTACATTCCTGGTGTCCTCACAGGCAAAAGGATTGTATGGTATCTACTTACCAGCTACTAAGTGGATCTCAGGATGTTTCTTGAGCATATGGTTCTGTTCCCACAGGTAATCAGCCAAACTCACACTAGTTTTAGTGAGGCAGAATTGTTTCCCAAAGGTATCACTTAACTTTTCAGACCAACAGAGGATGATTATCAACCCAAAGAATGTAGGTCTGATCAACCTGAAAGTGTGGCACAGAACTACGTTTGAAAAGAAGCAAGGTATAACTATGCTTCAGGACTAAGACTTCCCCAAGAGTGAGATATATTACACAGATTTTTAAAACCTAACATTATTACCAGTCTTTTGAAGAATGCTTGGGATTCAGTATACAACTTCCCTAAAGAGGAAGAAAAACAGTTTCCTTTAAAGATTTTTTCTGTCTTTTTAAAAATTCTGGTTCTTGTGAGTTAAATGATCTGTTACTAACATTTTAGCAAGGGCCTTGAGAGAGTAAAATCTATTTTCTTGAACTTCAGCTATCTTTGAAAAACAAGCATAGTCTAATTCTAAAGATGAATCACTAGAGGGAAATTTGCAAAACATCCAATTCACTAGGAGTTGTAGCTTCTACTTCTGGCAAATATTTAGAGGAGACACTCCTATTCCAACCTCTGGAATTGGAAGACACTTTCTAGTTTCCTAAAATTTTAGTGTAATTTCAAAGTGTTTTACAGGAATAATAGACAAATAGAGGCAGTGCCCTGGGAAATTCACAGAGACCATAGTTTGCTAGGCAGTGATGCCAGTGGCAGTTGGTACGATGCTGAAGTCAGACTGGGGCCAAAACCTCAGATAAGGAGCCATGCTGGAGAAAACAGAAGAAAGCATTCCGGGAAACAAGACAATGTCCATGCTTATCATCTCATGCCCTGCCCCCACCCCTGATTAGAGGAAGCATAGGACGAATCTATCCCAGATGTATAGAGCAGACTAAGTAGTCTACCAGAAAGCTGAAGAAGGGTGTCTATCAGGTAGAGGGACAAAAACAGTTCCCACATGTTCTTCACCCTTTCCTTCAGCTTATCCCAGGCCAGCTCTTCATTTTGAACAGATTAGCACCCAAACCTCTTTTTCCTGTCTGGCACTTCGGTGCTTGTTAAGACTGTTCCCTCTGCCTCGCTTGCAGTTGGGCCAGCTGCAGTCTGTGACCTTCTGGTTCTGCACAGGTTGCTGCATTTGGAAAAAGCTCATGCTTTGGCATCGGTTCATCTTGCTCCCTTCTGGTTTGCTCATAGGCCTAGGAGTCTGGCAAATCTTTGTAACTCACACCTCCAACTGTAGCAACTGTAACAGATGCAAGTTTTACTTTCTCTGCCATTCTCAACTGCTGAATTGAATTTAGTTCGGGTTCTGCAGAAGTTGGAACACTTTTTTTTTTTTTTTTTCTCTTGGTTTGTGTGCATCTTGCTTTCCTGCTGATACTGACAAGGCAGCATTTATTGGCCTCAGAAGGGAAAAAGGCATTGCCTTTTCCCTTTCAAGGACAGCAGCAAGACTCTGAATTCAAATTTGCTTGAAGGGGTGAATGAATGTGTGAATTCACATTGGAATCAACCTGGAACTGTTTTGCTTGATAGACCAGATATTTTAATTAGGTTTAAATTTACTGCAACATTTTTAATAATAGGGAAATGTAGAATGATTTTGTATTCTATTTTTTTATTTTTGGTTGTCACAAAATTGTATGATTATCACTACAGTTACATTTTGTGTGCTCTCTAACTATGTATGCTTAGCATATGTTTTTATGCATTGACATCAGATGATGTGCTGGATAGTGAGATAAAATAGTGGATAGCTAGATAAAACCAGCAAGTAAGGATCTGTTGACTTTTTATTATTATTATTATTTTTCTTAAAACACAGATGTTAAATCTAGTGTCCTGGGTCAATTCCAGCTTGGAGAGCTGATCTGTACCAAGTGAAATTCTCCTATTCATTCAAGGCATCTATCATATTATTTATCTTCCTGGCTTAATCTGTAGTTATGTTGTTTGTGGTTAAAGAGTTCCTTCTGCACCAACACAGATATGACTACGTTTCAGCAACAGATAAACCAGTTCTCACCTAAAGTCTGTAAATCTGCTAGTGCTTGCCTTGCCATTCTCTTGGATCAAAGCAAGTGAATTGATATGATGTTATCCTTCACCCTCATCTGAACCTTCACAGCAGCAGGAGTGCAGACAGCGACTGAAGGGCTCAGCAGGTGCTGCTATAGAACATCTGGTGAGCTGTGTTGAGACAGGCTTCCAAGTGGTGCTTTCTGGGGGAACTGCTAGAGGTACTTGCACAGGTTATTTTTATCTGAATAAATAATGAAGAGAAATTATTTCGGCAGGAAGGCAATGTGTGCACAACGACAAAACTGATCATGTCTGGCTGCTGAGGCCATCTTTGGATCTGTTTGCAGGACCACTCTCTCCTATGCTATGTATAGGAGCACACTGGGTGTACACTCAGCTGGACTGGTGCATGTAGATGCCCAAAGAGGAAGACAGATGTTGACAAATAATCTCTGAAATGGAGGGAAAGTAGGGAACTTCAGAAACGGGAAGGGAAGGGAAGGGAAGGGAAGGGAAGGGAAGGGAAGGGAAGGGAAGGGAAGGGAAGGGAAGGGAAGGGAAGGGAAGGGAAGGGAAGGGAAGGGAAGGGAAGGGAAGGGAAGGGAAGGGAAGGGAAGGGAAGGGAAGGGAAGGGAAGGGAAGGAAAGGGAAGGGAAGGGAAGGGAAGGGAAGGGAAGGGAAGGGAAGGGAAGGGAAGGGAAGGGAAGGGAAGGGAAGGGAAGGGAAGGGAAGGGAAGGGAAGGGAAGGGAAGGGAAGGAAAGGGAAGGGAAGGGAAGGGAAGGGAAGGGAAGGGAAGGGAAGGGAAGGGAAGGGAAGGGAAGGGAAGGGAAGGGAAGGGAAGGGAAGGGAAGGGAAGGGAAGGGAAGGGAAGGGAAGGGAAGGGAAGGGAAGGGAAGGGAAGGGAAGGGAAGGGAAGGGAAGGGAAGGGAAGGGAAGGGAAGAAAAATAAACATAGAAAAGGAATTGTGTTAGTTTCTGATATCAAAAATATAAAAGCAAACACTGATTCTGTAATTTTTATTGTTTTTACAGTAGAATTACACTCCGTGTTGGTATGCAGTCTCAAATCCATAAATGTTATCATTGTGCAATGGGAAATCTGTATCTCAACTGATTTATGCTCTGGTAGAGAAGGCTTAGTATGGAGAAATCTCATTCAAATCTAGTCACATATCTAAACCATGTAAAAGATCAGCTTGAAGAAAGCTTGGGTGCCTGAAAACTTTATTGTTTCCCTTTTCCACATTTCCCAGAGTTTATTGGGAGGATTAAAAAAAGATATTGCCTCTGCTTACAGATCCTGCCTTGCTCAAATCACTTATAACTGGTAAAGGTAATTGATGTGCACGTTTGTCAGTGTTGTTCAAGCCCTGAGCTGTGCTCCATTTCTGAAGCAGTTGCATCACAGTTGCAGTTGCAGTTGTAGTGAATGACACAACTGATGGCACACCACTGGGTGGCAAGCACTGGAAGATTGTCCTTAATATTTCCCAAGTGACGTAAATCAGCACAGTGATAGTTAGATCAACAGAACTATAACGATTTGCACTGACTAATATTTTAAATGGCCTGGTAAGTTCTTTGAGAGGAAAGGGACTGGGGAAAAAATTGAAGAGTTAAGTCATCAAATAGCAATATCATAATTTTCCCAAGTTTTAAAACTCCCAGTGGAAAAGCTATATGGGAGACTTAACAGCAAGAAAAAGCACTAAAAAGCTTTTTCTGTGGAAGATGTTATGCCTGTTAGAATAACTTAATTAACTGTTTAGAGCCATTAAAAAGCCTACACAAGAGTGTAATGAAAACTGCTCCATGAGACATTCTGGAGTTGGATCAGAATTCCAAAAATCTAATATGGCTCCTGTCTGTGCTGCAAAATGCAATTTATTTAAGCAATTAGTGGTAAGGGATACTAAAAATTAGATCAGTCTGACAGCAACAGAAAGTTAATGCTTCTCCTCCACTGCCTCTTGCCACTTGTGTTTTCGGAATAGACTTTGAAAGAAGGCATAATGACAATAAAAAGGTTATAACAACACATGAGGCTGAATTCAGTTATTGCAGCACAAAGCTGTTTGAATTCAGTATTTCTCAATTGTCATAATGAACGAAACAACTTTAAAGCTGCTTTTTTTTTTTTTTCTACATATGATTTTAAATTCAGTTATAGATAAAAAAAAGAGTTGACAGCTAACACTGTTGGGATAACAGCTATTATGACAGAAGAAAATAAACAGAAGAAAATCTGTACATGTTGTCTTTGGTTTTACAATGGTATTTGAACCCTTATGTTTATTTAGAGTACCAGTAAGACCCTTTCCCCACTAAACACTTCTCTGCTACTGTATAATCTGAATACCTTTAAGTTGTTGGATATGCATGTGCCTCTAGCTAACCAACACTGCTGTTTCATCAGCAGATTAAGTTAATAAACTCTGAAACTGCTGTCCTACCTTTTACTTCATCCTGGGTACTCTGTCTTATTTCTGCATCCTTCCCCCCCACTCCCTTGTGATCCCATTCTGGCATTAGCATTTGTGGCCATGCAGTGAACTAGAGCAAGTTATGATTAACTTTTTTTCCTGAGGCTCATTTCCTCGGTCCAGCTCACTCACTGCTATACACACTGCTGTGCTGGCACAAGAGAAGAAGATATGGGAATGAACAATTGGAAAAAAGGCAGCCAGAAAGACCCTTCTCTTGCAGCAGCAGTGATGGCAAATATCAACTCAAACTCTTGGAACTACAGTCTAAATTAATTTCAGTAAGTCACATGAAGCACAGTTATAAGGCACAGCCTAATGCATCATTGGCATTGCTAGGGAGGAATCCTACTCCACCCTGCTGCTTCACCCTTTTCTTCCTCCCAGGCCCAGCCATGCCACTTTCTTGAGCTGGCTTCGGTTCTTGCCAGACTCAGCAGTGAGCTGATTTGAATTCCTAAACCAACAGTCACCTGCGCACAAAAAAAAAAAAAAAAAAAAAAAAAAAAAGGAGTTCTGCAGGTTACAGAGTTTAATTGCCTCAAAAAAGTCCTTGACAAGGACCAGAACTGGTATAAAGGAGGGCATTGAATCATATAGTCAAGAGAAGGAACAGGTACTCCCCTTTTTGACAGTGCTGAACTGCTACATTGGCTTAGAAATAATGGGTACAAATAAACCATTATATTAAACATTCCCAGGAACATTCCCAGACAATTAGGCCAACTGGCACACAATGGCCCATTGACCATGCTAACAAACTCCTGTAAACTCCAAAACAGGCTGGCTGCATGCAAACTGCCTATTGGGAAATGTCCCTGGAATGAGCTATCCTTGGGAGAGAGTTAGTTATGACCTGCCAGAATTGTAACAGGGAATGTTTTAATAGTTTTCTAGTGTGGATGGTTGAGTTCCAGTGCTTGGGAATATTCCCAAATGCTTTACATGTAGCCAGTATGTCTGACACTATAGGAACACAGATCTCTAAATGCTAGAGATTTGCTCAATAGTTTAATGCCCTTAAACTTTGGTTTGTAGTGTACTTTCTTGGGAGTGCTGGAGGTGCCTGCATTTGAACACATACATGCACTTTGGAACACTTTAGGCACTGGGCTTCTGACAACATTAGTGGCCCTTATTCTGTTTTTCCTATGGATTTTGCTTATATTAGACATTCACAAGTTTAAGCTTGTTTAACTCCAGGAAAATAGTCCAAATACTGAAAGAAACCTTTCTTTGACCATCAGTGTCCATATTTTCCTTTTCTTTTTTTCTTCTTCTTTTTTTTTTTTTCCCTCCTACCTAATCTAAGCAATTGTCTGGATTCTGAGTGTCTTTATCCTTAAGTAATTAAATATTCTAATTTCTGATCAGTTAAATGTGGAGATGGAGAGTGCCAGGTAACATCAGTTACCACAGATGATCTGGGGTCTTCCTACATTCTGCGGGGTCATTAAGACACCTATAACTTAGTTACATGTGAGTGAACTATGCATGCCGTAGGGTATTTCCCACTAATTTTCCTGAACGACATAGATCACTGGGTCCCCATCCTGCTATAGAGGAAGCAGAACTGTACGCAGATCATTTACAGAAGACGGTGACCTTCTACATGTCTCTTTAATTCACACCCCCACTACTTTTTCAAGAACCTAAATATCATCAGCTGCAGGTGCAGGTATTTCCAGGTGTTTTCAAATGTGAAAGGAAATGTTAGATTACAAAGGGGTCCTATCAGGATGAGAAGGAACAGCTGCCTTTCATTTTAAGATGTCTTGCTTTATCTGGTATCTGTATATGTTTATCCAAATAATCTAATATTGAAAAACAGAGAAGATTCTTTGTTCCAGGGCTTGACTCAGCACCTTTTCTTTATCACTCAAGTGCTTCCTTTGTTAGATTCAAGCCAGCATGGGATGTAAACTGTCCTAAGCTAGTGTAAATAGAACAACGCAGTAACTTTCATCAATTTGTGTGCAAAACTCACACAATTTGTATGCTCATAAAGCTGGAAAGATCAGCCCTGGAAAAACAAGAGAACAACGAAGAAGATGGTATTAGCCATTGAGTATGTCTACTGTACCTGTCTTGTGTGAGAAGGACAGAGGATAACTGTGTGTTACTGCTTCCCCTGAACAGGGACTCACAGAGCTGCTAGCTCTTACCATTTCAGCATAAATCTCGCACAGGAGTCTTGCCAGAAGCAGAAAGGAGCATATGAGGGGCTGGTACATGTGCAGTCCAGAGTCAGTTAGGGATCTGAAGTTGTCTGTGGGCTGTCTAGCAAAGACTACCACCACCTGACTGCAGTTTCCCAGAGGCTCATAACAGTCCTGCATGTCCTTAGTTCGGCCTGAGGCTACCCTCTCCTAGTCTCCCACCGGTGGTAGTTTTAGAGGTCTCAGATCTCTCTCCCCCCTCCCTCTCTCTCTCTAATCCCCCACCCCTGAAAGAGAATCTGGTGTTGGATATAGGAATTTGAAGTGGCCATTCTTTCAATTTCAGTGACTGACATGGCTGTCAAAATCTCTTATGAACTGTATGACCTACCTTGACTCAGACTGTGGCTGTGTATTTTAAGGGTCTAATGAGGAGCTGTTATGTTGCACTGCTAAAGATAGGAGCAATCTCACATTTAATACTGTGGGTTAAGCTAAATGACAGCATGTGCTGCCTGAAACTGTGATCCCGGTTTTGCTGCAGAGAGTGATCTTATTACTTTGCCTTTCATATTTTTAAAGAAAAAAAGAATAAAGGTGACATGAAATTCTGATAATTTAAATGATCTTACCCATTTATTCTCTCCTGATGTGCCATAGATTTTTCACTGATAATCTAGATTAGTAAAGCAAATTTAGGCATGCATGTCTCTTTATCACCATGTATGTTTTTCATGTATGTCTCTATTTATAAGGAGATTTCTGACAAAATTAAATGTAAGATTTTTTTATTAATATTATTTTTTAATCCGATTAATAGGAAAATCTTGTAGGTAGCACAAGAAGGATCCTTGGAACAAAAAATTCTTTCCTAAATAAGACAAAGTCAATATGGTTTACAAACTGACATGTTCAGATTTCAAAAGGCCAGGAGTGTATTTAACTTTATTTCTGTTGTAATGTCAAATGAATTTGTCATGTATTTTTCATTTGACTCAGAATTTCAGAGAAGACACGCTGATGTCAACAGCAGTCCTTTTTTCACCCTCAGAAGACAGGTCATGAGGCTATAATGTTACCATTTCATTTTTCATCGAACACTGGAACTCTTTTTGACAGCTTCATTTCCCTTCTTAAATATCCCTTTTGCTGGATTCAATTCTCAGTATAAATCATTACTCATAAACCTTGTATAATATCTTAGTCCCTTGCTGAAATGAGGCTGTAGGTATGATCTGGCTGGTAGAAGCCATAAGACCGGTTAGCACCAAGCTACTGTGATAAAAACACTCAGAAAGAAAGATAGTTTACACATTTAATGATGTTGCACAGACATGGGACATACAGAGCAGAGATTCTAATATTTTTCATACTCCAAATGTAAGGCCCTTTGACTGCCATAGGAAAACAGAAGAATGAAAAACATCCAGGACTGCACATACCACTCATTTGTGGTGATATTCAGAAGAATTCAAAGCACAATGCAGTCAGTTTGTCAGCAGAATTGATGTAATGTGATCACAAAATCCTCTGTCTAGCACAAGCAGCTGTCTGTGAGACAGAAGGGATTTCAGGAAGTGTAATGGACCAGACAAGGTCTCTCTACTTCTCAGCTTGCTGCTTGGCTCAGTATATACAATAATGTATCCATTAGATCAAAAATATAAGCAGACAGCTGTAAGAGGAGCTAGAGGCTGTGTTATCTCTCCAGAAAACCTACATCAGTCACTCCTCAGTCAAAATGCCAAGCTCATCTCCAGGAATGGATAAATTTAGATCTTTATCTTTTAGATGATATGTAAAACTAGTTTTGGCTCTGATTTTGCAAGATCATTTGACCTCACATGCCAGGCTAAATTCTCAGTGGAGTTGCCAAAAACCTGTCTTTCAGATTCCCTGTGCATCTGGTGAGAGATATGGCATATTTTTTGTTGTTGTTGTTTGTTTTTTCCTTTCCCAAACTTTTGTGTAGTGCTCCAGGTTGCTGGCTGAGAGCTGCTGTCTTTTTGCATCTCAGTAGCTGCATTCCAAGCTTGGGAGAAGCAATTTACATGGTCTGGTCTACCAATTGCACACAGTCCTCTCTTTAGGACTACATATGTAGTCAGGACTATATATGTAGTCAACAACTCTGAAAATAAACATGACTGACTACATGTAGGCACAGATGTAATGGAGAAATAAGGTGTTAGTTAGAGTGAACTTCCACCCTTGTTTTCAGCTGACATGATAAACCTTTCTGCTTTGCAAAATGGTGACTTAGGTCTGGAGCTCTGCAGGCAGGTTTCATTTTCCTCAAAATAGCACAGTTATTCCTCTGAGAACAGTTTAATGTTTTGCACCACCAAAGTTGGGAAGGCAGATTTTGTTTGTCTGCTATTCATGTAAATTGTAATATGACCCTTTTACTGGGAAAAAATTAACAAAGGTTAACTAACACTAACCCAGGTTAAAATCCTGGTACAGACATGGCATCTGTAGGTGTGGTCGCTTCTAGCTGACTTCTGAAATAGTGTTCAGTGAAAAAACAGGTGGCAAGGTACTAGTAGTGACACTGGAGCAGTACTAATATGATCAATTGGAGCTGGCCTCATTTTACATTTTCTGTCCTTTCTTCATAGCAAAGCTAGATTGAGATGTTTCAGCCCTTCCCGTCTGCTAGCTGCTCTGCACTCAGTTTGCTGCCCTTTCAGCTAGGCTGACAACAATGTTGGCAAAGCATGCTATAAAGTGGATAAGCAAAATGCTCTCAATCATAAATGCCTTCCACACCTCGCAACTTGTTTTATTTCTAAATTATAAAGGAATAGAGATGCTTTTCTAATCATAGAGCCACTGTTTGAGGAAGTATAGTTTGTGTAAGGAGCCCTGGTAATGCTGGTCCTTTAGGTTGTCCAAGATTATGGAGAATTTTGGAAAGCGGAGCCAAGATTTTGGTGATCATGCTGTTTTCTGTTGGGGAGGTGGAGATGTAGGTGACGTTGCTGTCTAGTATGGCTTGGGCTGCTGCTTTCTGCATTAACAGTACCTTCTGAATGGTGGCTCCTTTCCCAACTATAACAATTTGCTAATCACAATTAACTTATTCTTGTGACCTCTGACTTTGTGACTCTCATCCACAGATCAATGTTTTCAAGAAACCTTGGCCAATCTTTTATCAAAGTGTCATACAGTTCCCTGCATTAAATCCCCAGGTTATCCAAATGTAATCACAATCTTTGGAGCAGGACCATGGACCACCCCTACATGGTAACAGAGATAGAAAGCATCTGTAATGAGCAGTGAAGTGGTTTCCTTACTGCTGTCTTTAGATGCAGAAAAAAACATGTGGTGTTTTCTGTCTTTTGCAGAATCAGGCTAAATATTAAATAGCCTATAATATCAAGTTCCACTCAGTGTCTTCTCTTAAACTATACAGTCAAAAAATGAAACTATTGACACGGACCTCTTAAGGTAACATCCCAGCCTGCCATGCTTGCCCTCTTACTTTTTTACTCTTTTTTTTTTTTTTTCCATTGTACAGAATCTTTCTTTCTGTTTGCTTTCTCAGAGCTAGGTGCAGACCACAGGAACAAACACAGCCCAAGGCATTCTTGAAACATTTGTTTCTTTTAGATATTCTTGTAAATGAGCTTGCAAACAGGGATGTATGGGAAATTATTATTTTCGTGGTGGAAAAACGGAAGGTAAAACACAAAAGGCAAATGATGTCATTGTGAATATGAACATTAGCCCTAGAAACCAGATTTTAAAACTCCTCTATAATGAAGGAACAGAAAAAAACAGTAATTGTAGGCTTAGTCAAAACCAGCCAACGCTTCTACAGCTTTGTAAACTTGAGTGCTTACAAATGAGTTAAAGTACATGAAATAGTCATATTAAGTCTGCAGCGAATAAACCTACACAACAGATACATTTGAAAAAATCATCAACTGTTCCTGGGAAAACTGGGAAAGAAAAAGATCCACATTTTTCAAATAAATTGACATTAAGAATTAATTAAGAATTGCCTTCTTATTTCTCCTTCCTCAGCATAATGGTCTGCTAGCTTTTCTGATCTATAACTGTCCCTCATGCATTCTTCCTGAAGGTCTTCCCTCAGTGAGCAGTACAGCAAAATTTCTTCACAGTGGGTAAAAAAAAGCTTGTCCAGTTTAAGCCACCTGGGGAATATAGGTAGTCGGACTGTAGTTTTCTGATCCGGAATTTCTCCAGGATACCGGTGCTTTTTATCTCTCTTCTCACAACATGACAAAAGAAGGCATCCAAGAGCAGAGAAGAGAGAAACAAAGATACAAGATATTGTAGCCTTACCCCTGTACACAGTGAAGCAGTTGGTGTGATGTCACTGTTTTGTTGTGCTTTATTTTAGCTGTAGGTGGTTTAGAACATTAAGAGGTGAATATTTTTGTTTTATATATGTGTATCACAACTAGCTAAGAGAGGCCATGAGGAGTTAAATGGGCAGAGAAGGTGTCTGTACATTGAGCAGAGCATTTTGGCCTAAGTGAAATCACCTAACATTTCAGGTTGAAAGGATTAAAACAGCCAGTTCTCTGTGTTGTTGTTCTGGACAGTGTGTTCTGCAGGAAACATTGAGACAGGTGAGAGGGATGCTGATGAAGTAGGAGCTTCCAATGCAGAGCAGTGTTAGGTGCTGACCGCCTTACTGTGAAAGGGGTCTCAGAGGTAGTGTGCTGCTTGTGTAATCAGCCAGTGACCTTGTTAGAAGAACTTAATTGGCCTCAAACTTCAGGGATTGCTTTTCATTTTACTGCTTTGCTGACATATGATGTGTAGAAATCGTGAATATCATATTGTCATTACTTGGAGCTCAGGCAGCCTAACCAAGAGAACAGGCAACTTGATTCCTTATTGTCTTCCTCTAGCACTGTACAATACTGAAACTTACACCTACGCCGAGCCATATATTGTGTGTAGGAATAAGGATGTTTGTTGACATGCTGTATGCAGTTTGGAGTTTAAATTTAAAAGGGATGAGACAAAATCACACTGAAATTACAGAATGGTTGAGGTTGACCTCTGGAGGCCATCTGATCCAACCCCCCTGCTCAAGCAGGGACATCCAGAGCAGGTTGCTCAGGACCATGTCCAGATCTCCAAGGGTAAAGACTTTACAACCTGTCATTCTTCTGGATGGGACTAAAGCTGATCTAATTTGTGGGCATGTCTACATGCTTCACCTGGAACTTGGTGCAGTGATCCATATTAAAAAGTCTGGAACATCCACATCCTTTGCAACAAAACATTTTTTTGTGCTCAGAGTCAGCCATGTTAGTGAAACCTCCTTATGTCTGAACCAGCAAGACGAGGCTGTCAGCAAATCTAGTTAACTCAACGACAGTTTCACATGTTTCAATGTGAAACAGGACCTACAGGTCCAGGACTCGTACAGATGTTACTTAATATTTACTTACTGTGTAGGAACACTCTTTAATTTTGTAGGCATGTCTAGTCTTTACTGATGAGCTGCTGAGGATTCTATTGCATTTTGTGTGAAAGGGAGTTACCAGTTCTCTTGTCTTAATTTTAAACTTTTTAATTTATCACATACAAAGTAACATGCCCCTCACACCCTTTAGTCTTCCCAAAAAGAACTGTCATTGATATCCACATTTTTTAAGGAAGGGAATTGTAGTTTTGTGCATAGTTTGTTCTATTTTAGTGCCAGAGATAACATTTATCAGCAATGTCATTCATAAGATGCCTTAGTGGCTCTTGCCTGCAGTTCTCAATTCTGTCTTTTTGTCACAGGAACTACCAATTGGCATATTTCTGTTTTTACCTTACAGACTTATTGATGATACTATCAATCTTACTTAGGCAGGATGACAGCTCAAAATTAGACTTACTTGTTTGGCAGCTTCTTCAGCAAACTGATAGCTCCAAATCTTTGTCAAATGACCAGTGATCTGGATCCCAAAAGACAACGTTCAGGTTCTAGACCCAAAAGTCTTAAGTATCAGGCTATGAAAAAAACCCTTACGTGCAGGCAACACGTTGGGAAGCCTTTTTCTAAGAAGGCAACTACTATTTAAAGCCAGACATAACTATTAGACTAAACTGTACTGCCTCCCTTTAACACAACTGTTATCTGGCATTAGATTTTTCATGCTTGAATTATTAATATTAGTGTTTACTCATGTATCCAAGAGGTAGAAACAATCAGTTAGGACATAAGATATGTCTATCTGCCAATTCTTCTATATTGCATAGAGACCAATATTTAGTTCTAAGTAACTTAAGTAAAGCAACTCCAACCATTTTCTTACATGATTATTTCATGGCATTTAAAAGGCACTGGAGCTTTCTCCACAGTCTCTTAATAGCAAAGACAGAAAAAGCAAATAATATCTTTAAGTATTATTGAATTTGTAGGGCCCTGATTACACAAGGAAATTATTTAGCTTCAAACCACAACAACCTTCTCAATTGATTCTGGAGAACTTCAGCAGCATTTTCAGAAACATGCTTTCCAGACCATAAGTCACTTTTTATAGACCCATATTGTTTGCCAGATTCTTTCTTCCCCCTCCTACTGCTACACTTGAAAGCTTGTCGACAATAAAGAAATTCATTCTCACTAATCTGTAAAAGATGTTTATATTAGTAGTGTTTAAATTAACATATATGCAAGTAAACTGTACTTATGGATGCTATATATTTACCTAAAGAGTATTACCTAACAGAATTATAACTGAATTTATAACACTGTAAAATACATAACAATACCTACTTTTAGCAGTCAATCTCTAGATGATAGACCAACTGACAGAGTCCAGAGAACAGTGAGGCAGAGGTCGAGGAATGAGACAGGTCTGTGTAAACTAGAGGAGTAAAGACCAGAAAAAAAAGTGATAGAAAAGTTTCAGCTTTCATATACTTGAGAATATATATTCTTCAAGTATCTAGCAAGATGTTGCAAAGAAGTGTCTACCATGTCTTGAGATGAGGTTTAAATATTGGTTTAGATAAGACCTCTCTAACTGCAAAGATTAAAATCAGAATGGATTTCTTAAGGAGACAGCATAATTGAACATTGGACATCATTAGGAACATGTTGAACTAACTTGTATTGGGAATGGTTTGGGGATGGTTGACCCTTCAAAGAACAAAGAGACAAAATATCCTCCCAGTTTCCCTCCCTCCCTGAACATCCAGTTCTATTTTGAATGATCTTTTGATTTCTTTTACAGACATTTAAACATGAAGGACCTAATATTCATGAACAGTCAGTCTTCACTGGTTGTTAAGTGGGGGGTATTTCAATTTTGTGTGTTGACTGCTAAAGTAACTAGATCACTACAAATCTTACTGTGAATGTACCACAGTAGAAAGGTTTCTTATGCTGCTGCAATATATTCTGCTTACCATGGGGAAAGTGTTATGATGGGCTACCTATCTTTGCACCATTACAGCTGTACCCATGCTGGGAGTGAGAATATTGCCATTTAACTGACTGGTGTAGTTAAAACAATGTGTTCTTTGTGTGTTGAAACTTGAAGATTATTTTGGTACTGCCTATTTTATGTAGAGGGATGATAGTAGAGGATTATGTTTTTCGAATTCAGGGTAAAGCTGAAAAGAAATATGGGGCCTACCACAACAAGTGAAAAATATGAATTCCAGCTTTCAAGCAGCTCATGGAATAGTTGGTAGGGCTCATATTTTACCTTAGAAGTGAAAATAGAAACTATTTGTTGAACAGTTTTTAATAAAAATTGTTAGTAAAAAACATTCTTCTCTTCATTCTTTTGCAAATTCTATTCACTTAAAGTGGTAGGTAAAAGTCTGAGAGTGAATTGTTCAAGCAGATCTAACCTTAACTATGGAAAAACCTGTCTCTGTTTAAAAACAAAGACATAAAATTTTTGGAAGGAAAAGGGAAATAATACAGCTGCAAAAGAATTCAGTGCAGATTTTGTCTTGAGAACAGACTTATTAGCAGATAAATTTTAAAATAAAATTTTATTGGCAAATGTATTTGATTCCAAATGGAAGCTGATATTGAATTACCAGAAGGAAGTATCTGGCTTGGCTGTATCTGAATTCTCACATACTTAAACTGTGAATGGCAAACCAGAAGTCAGATGCTTCTGCCTCAGTACAATGTAAGTGAATACCACAGCATTAATCCCAGCTGTTGAATGTCCATTCAAAATTCCTGCTGGAATGGACCAAAACTGTATTGTTCCTTACTATGAGTGATTAACAACTAACATGGTGTTTCCAAAACATGTCTGAAGATAATTTCCTACTGTATTTAGTAAAGATTGAAAGAACTAAGGCCTACAGGCTACTGTGAATGGAGGCAAACTGTGATATTCAGAGGAAGAGATGGTACCACATGGTACCTGAGCCAGCGCTCATTTTAGTGGAGTATACTGTAGCTAAAGCTTGCCACCAGAAGTCACCTTTGACCTCAGTGGACAGGATCAAGTCTATGAAAGTCCATGTCTGAGAAAGAAAATCTAAGGCACTTTCTGCTCTTGACTAGATATAAGTAATGATCTCAGTGTAATCTTTCTTAGGAAAAAATATAGTGGTACGAAGGATCCAGCCTACCTGAGCAGATAGTGAAAATTGTTGACTTAACATCTCCTTTCACAAATCTATCAGAAAGATTAGTTGAAAATGTTATTGAGGGATGGGGAGCCCTCACAATGCAGGCAATGCGGAGATTTTAGGCTGAGAAGGAGGCGTTAGGGAGCATTTTTTGTGAGACTCGGTAGGTGGAATAATCTGGAACTGCTATTCCACCCCCCATTGATTATAGCGAGTGGCTAAGCTTCTGATGTGAGTATTTCAGCTAAGAAAAGGAAGTGAAATGGGATGAATCCAAGCCATTATGTTCAGCCAGATAGAATTCAGTGTGACCACAGGTGGCATAATTCGTTCTTTAATTTGCTAAACTATCATCGTTTGTTGTAGTTCTTAAGTACTACAGCAACAGGTTTAGAAAAATGACTTATATAGACAGATCTATTTAGTCACTGGTGAAAACATCTGGGGGAATAATTTGAAGTGAATAATTTATTGGATGATTTTTGCCTTTTTCTCTGCTCTGAATTATCCATGAACACAACATTGTTCTGGAAGATGGTAATGACTGTCATAGTATGGGCCTTTGATTTATTCACAGTTACAGACCTGGTTAAAGCTGAAAAATGTGCTAGGCAGCTTTCTTTCAGGATCGTTGGAGGATCAGTTAAACTGCTTAAGTAGAGATAGAGTAAAACTCTGGAAGGCACCATCCGAAGTAGCAAGCAAATGTCCAAACTTGGGCGGTATGTAATGTTTGACAAATACTATGGAAAAAAAATATAGTAAGAAAGGAATGTACTAGAAGTTAAAGGCAAAGAAGAGTGGGCCCTTGTGAAGGAATAGAAGTAATTTCTGCCCAATTTATTAGTTGGTAGGCTTTGAAGTTGTGATAAATAAGACTGTGCTATTTCTTTTTACCTTTAGTTTGGAAGTGTAAGAATGTTGTAAAGTAACAGGTCTGTACTGAACAATATTTTGACTGTCTTCTGTTTTTTTCATGTGAATAGGAATGACTTAGCAGAATTACAAAATCCAGTGCTTGGAACCAGCAGAACAATATTTTCTCAGACACAGATTTCTAGTAATTTGTTGTTCTTAAGTTTTTGAGGAGAATTAAACTGCTCGAAGATCAGTTTTCCATTTAAATATTTCCATTTAAATATTTGGTGAATTATTTGGCAAGCTGTTTTCAGAGGTCAGATTGTTTTTTATTTTGTCTGTGGTATTAATGATTTTAGAAATTGTTTGCTGGTGCAAGCACTCAGAATTTTTTATTCTGATTTGCATTCTGTAAACATTTATATCCATTTAAAATTCTCTATTTACATGAATATTTCTTGCAGTAAACTCATTTCCTAGAATGTTTGCAGGAGGCAAATGCAACAGGGTCATGAAAAGTATACAGACAAGTTTACTTAAAAATGAAAACAAATACAGAACATGCCTGGCCTTGTTTTCCCTGTGCTGATGAAGTTGCTAAATGAGAAAAGTACTAATAGTGATCAATGAAGTAATTGCTAGATCCATCCTGCTCATTGTGATGTACTGATGTTTATCTGAATTATCACTGACCTTTGTTTATGGCCTTTCTGCCAGTTTCCAGTACACATGGAAGTGCTTCTAATCCAGAGCAATTGAAATTAATCTTTCTTGCAAGATTTCTTGAGCCACTGAAACAAAAGCTGGCCTTTTATGATCTTGAGAATATATTGCAATATATCTATTACATTCCTCTCATCTGTTAATTTCAGCTAATTTAGATAATTGTCTACTTCATGTGTTGTGATTTGAAAAATGTAAATATCTACACAGAGCACTGTTTTATGGGGTCAGACCCATTACATTTTTGCAATGCTGTGACTCAGACAAATAAATATTTTTAAGAATAATTTCATATATATGTGCATTATATGTGCATATATGTGCATTTTACCTGTGAAAACAGCTGTCAAAGCAATCAAACAAAACCCAAACAAAAACAACAAAAAAGAGATTTAGTCCTTTAGTTCATCCTTAATCTGATAAAGAAAACAAGAACTGAGAAATGACCTGGAAGTGTTTCTGAAGCACATGATAATTGTTAGTGTGGGAATTAATGAAACAGCTAATTAAGAGTAGTAGGAAGAGAAGTAGGAAAGGTTTACGCTGCTCAGAAAATTCATTCACACAAGCCCATGTGGTCTACATGGCCCCAAACATGGGTTTTTCTCATTGTCATAATGATTTAGTTCTTTAGGTTTTTTTTTTGTTTGTTTGTTTGTTTGTTTGTTGGCATTTATCAACTGCCTCTTTGGTCAGCTTTCTCCATGAGCAACTTTCTGTCTCACACACTTTATGTTCACTCTTGGAAAATTGGTCTTCTCTCTTTTCATTGTTTCTCCAACTCAGAAGAAAATCCATCCGTTGTATAAAACTTTATTTTGCTTTGTTGTGTCTTAAAGAAGAATAAAAGCTGCAGTACTCACTGAAAGTGCTTTTACTGTTGCAGAAAATTATCATAGTTACTCCCTTATCCTCTGGAAAACAAACACAAAAACATAAATAAAAAACAAAAACATCACAAAGCTCTTTTTGAGAATGCTTTTGAGCCAGTGAGTTCACCCTCATTTACTATTTCACTTTCTTTCATATTTCTTAGCAAAAAGCTTAAATGTCTCCATGTGGTTCAATGTGTGTAATTTGCTTTATTTTTTGTTCTTTTTAGAAAGTTGGATATAGGTATAAACATAGTCTCTGGATAGTCCTGTTGCCAGCTTTTTTGGCTCCGTGTGTGCCTGGCCAGTTCCTACATGGCTCTCCTTCACAGCTTATGTCAAGATGGCTGATTTTAAAATGGTCAACATGCAGCATGTGCTCAGAATGTTTGAAATGGCTTCTTTCTGCAACAAACATCTATTTAACAGGAACTTAAAAAACTCTTCTGCTTGTAAATGTAATTTTCTATGCCGGAGCCTGGCTTATGCCCTGGATTAAAAATGTGCTTTTCTGATACTGGATCTCATAGATTTTGATTCAATTGACTTGTGGCATGTAGGCTGTCCATTTTTATTCAGAGTAGATTCACCATTGCCCAGTTCCTCCAACCTGTATTCTCTGAAGAAAAGCATCCTGTCTCCTCTTCTTCCCACTCAGTTCATCTCTGAAGCATACCTTCCTTCAGTTTAGTCCATCTTCTTATGATAGTAATGTCTATTTTTACTGAACAAAAAGACCAGGTCCGATTAGCAACAAAATTTGGTTGTGAATATAAATTTAACACCAATCTTAAAGCTCATCTTTTTTTTTTTTTTCATTTGTCTGTTTCTTTCTTCTTTCAGGCCCTGTTCATTCTTAAATATGTTTTTTTTAATTTTTTAATTTTTTTTTTTTTTCAATTGTACGAGCCTAGACCAGCCTCTTCCCATAAAAGCCATGGAAAAGTTTTATACAGTCAGGTCAACAGCAATCTTTCACTTTTTCTCTTTGAGCTGAAATCCTGCAGGCTAGATGTTGATTAACATATTTTGTTCTCATTTAAAATGCTTTGGCAGAGGATTTTACATCAGTCTTTTTCCACAAAGGAGTTCAAAAATATGCAGAGAAGCAGCCAGACATTTCAAAAAGAACAAAACCGTTAGTGCATTGAGAAGTGTCCCTGCTACATATTTTTAAGGCACCATGCATACATTTTTTTAAGTCCAATAACAGCAGCTTCATACTGCTACCTATCCAGAAAGGAAAATTTACATACAATCAAGAAAATAAAACAGGTAGCTTCCACTTTACTGAACAGGACATCTGAATCAGTCCCTGATATAAGTTTAGGTCTGATCTGTTCCCATTTGGCTCCTTTCCCAGCCTTCAGGACTCACAACAGCAGGCTTTATTTTCCAGATTACATCTCATACTGAATAGACTCATATGTTTATTCTCCCATTTGATCGAAGAGAAAGCAATGTTAGTCACATGTCTGCTCAGCTGGAAAAGAAGAAAAGGAAAGATTTACAGGAAGTCTGAAATTGTTCATTGTAAAGGCAATGGATTTCCCAAATTTGCTACTTTCTTCACCTCCAGCAAATAAGTTTGTTTAGGTTGCTTTTGTTTCCCTAACTAAGAAACTTAAGAAAGCATGGGCCATCTCTCTCACTCATCCTGTAGGTATTGGCATCTGATTTTCTTCATTATCTCCTATGTTACAGTGCATGGTTGATCCAACTGAAATCCTTGCTCACTGGCTTCCCAGTGTGTTGTGTGGAACTATAATTAATTTGTTGGGGGAACCAGACTGAGAACTGCGAAGTTCCTCATGTGAACCTTTATTAGTATCATCACTCACACGTTGTAATGAAGCAAAAATGAATCTTCTTGGAAATTGTTCCCAGTGAGATCACAATTATTAAATACCATCATTGCTTATAATAATTAAACTTTTATTATCTGTCAATTTTGTCTCCCCTGAGATCCCATTGTTTGTCAGCCAAAAGCTGGGGGGGGGGGGGGGGGGGTGATAGACAAGCACTGGAGACATGGATGCCTTGAAAGATGCCATGAAAGTTGGTCCCTTTGTGATATGGATATTTTTATTCAAACAATGTTGTGTGTAATGAAATGGGACACCTTAAATGAACTCATGCACTCAGTTTAACAAAGCAGCCTAACATGGACCTTAATCAGAGGTGAAGAAAGACCCTGGAACCTGGAAGGGAAAGAAAGTCTTAGAGGAACCAAAGGTAACAGGATTGTCCTAGTAACTCAGCAAGGATCCATGTTTAGCTTTTGGTTGGACTAGTAAAAAAGATTGCCATATGGTAATTGCCATATTCAAGAAATAATCTTTTGCAGAGTCCCAAGATTAGAACAGCAATGGATTCTGTCATGAAAGTTAAGTTGTGTGGACATTAGAAGAGGAGTATGGTTTAAGAGGAACCAGAGGAAGTTGCATTACAAACCCAGCATTTGCGGGTGCAGGTTATAATTGATAAAGTGGTTAGGAATTCCAGGTTTTGTGCAGCCAGCAAATCTGTAGAAGAACACTGAAGTGCACTGTTAAGTCTATGGGAAATGTACATTGTCTGCTTACATTAGAGCAAAACCTATGTTTGCTGAAACCAGGAAATGACTCATGATTTCAATCTCACTTAACCATACACTGTTGAACTAAAACAGCTGAGTAAGTTTTTCAGACAAAAGCATCAAAATGTTGCTTTTGTAACTCTGAAGCAAAACTAAGGTTTCTGAAATCTGAACATATTGAGGTTGATAGCACTGAAATAGACACATTAAAATAACATTGAAAATGTATCAGGATGGAATTACAAACTCTTCTGCTTCTATTCTGTGTGCCAAAATACAAGGCTAACAAAATAAATAAAAAACTAGGAATAAATCTATTAAAGAGAAAAACAAGCACTGATTTCATCTGTTTTCATGGCTAACCTGAAAAATATAAATACCTGGCCAACATTGTTAAACGAGGTTTCAAACTTTTTTTTTCTTTCTTTTTTGTTATTCATTAGTTACGTTATTGTAAAATTCATGTCCTGAGTTTCTCTGTGTGGCCTTGTACAGATCTATCTGAAAATGAAGATTTTTGCCTCCCAACAGTTAAAGATCATAGATGATGCCTCTTCATTTTATATAAATGAATTCAGTTTCAGTGGAATTCCATGCAAAACTATATTTACAGGGGAAAATCTGAAGAATCAGGACTTAATTTAAGAAAAAACATGGGGAGTGGCTATGAAAACCTAGGTTCCCTAACACAGCTGTTAGCTGTGCACAGTAGAAAACTGTAGGTTCTGTTGGAGAACAAAATATTATTACAGGAAAAAAAAAAAAGAAAAAAAAAGATAATAGTTTTCATGATTTATACTTTCCTTTTGGGATTTAACCTGTAGTTCTCTCCTACACATCTAAGATCACTAAATTAATAAGTCAAGTATTTCATTCTAAGGCTTGTTGAATTGTTCTGCTGGGAAAGGAAAGGTACCCCTAGAGCATCAGTTTGGCCCTGGACTAGGTGTTGAAGAGCACTTACATGTAACTTGCATCCAAAATGATCAAGGTGGTGTGAGGCAGCTGTACTTACAACGTTTTTGTATTTAGTTAGACACAAGAGGAAAGTGGTATCCTGCTTGAGTCTGGGGGGTTGCAGATAAAAAGGAGGCAGTGGCATTTTTAGTGTCTTTGAGCTTGTGATTACTGAACTACTGGTGTAGCTGGGTGTCAGCAGTTTAGTTTTCCTTTATGTTCTTCCTGTCTCATACTCTGATCATTTACAAAAAATGGAAGCAGCTCCTTATCTCAAGAGCTTCCATTTTTCGAAAGAGACAGCAGACCCTGAGCCTAGGTAAGGCTTTGCAGTTAGAGCAAAACCTCTGAAGAAGGAAACCTCTCTTGGTGTGTGACATCCTCTGTGACGAACTTTTCTCTATACATTGTGATTTCACACACATCTCAAAGAAACATGTACAATAGTTCAGGTCCCTGCCAACACAGTTCTATTCCTTGTGGGATGGTTTCCACTATTTTGTCTTCTCTAGTTTGAAATTAGTACTTTCCTGGAAACTGTTCACCAGTGGAACAGAAACTATTTTGGGAACTTTAGCCTGATACCTAAATGAACCTAACATCTGTCCTTTCAGGGGATTTGATGAAGGACATGGACACTTCACTTACCCTGTAAAGGCTGTTTTAGGTATACTATTTCAAATTTGGGCTTATTCAGCTCTGTTGCCCCTGGGATATTCTTATATCTTATAAATACTACAGGCAGTAGTTTTATGGCACTTGAAAGTCTTGCTTCTTTTTTTTGTACAAAACCTCTTCAGTTTGACAAACCAAGCAGCCTGTGATATATAGTACATGCCTAAGCCTAACTAGAATTGACAAACAAGCCACAGTTCTAGCTTTCATCTCGATTTCAGATCTTTTCTGGTTGGGGAATCAGGTTGCTGTTCACTTTTTGTGCTGAGCACACTTTGTCACTGTGCACACTTTGAATAACTGTGGGATCTGGTCCATGGCCCTTTCAGAGCATTGTTTCTTACTACAGCAAACATGTCTCTGACATCTCTCACCATCAGCTTTAGACTGCTTTGGATACATGTATGCTTTATCTTTGCTACTTAATCCATATGAATAATTAAACATTTTAGTTGGAATAAAGTTCTAGATGTTGCATTCTGTGTGTAGATAGACACTTTTCTAACATCCTGAAAAATCATTTGAGTGAGAGCAAGAAGGGCAAAATTTGAGGTTCTCTCTCTGCTCTGTTGTATATTACGTTGAGATTACTTTTGGTCATGATGCTGGATCTTTATTCTCAGGTATTTAGCTCTTCCTTTTTACTGTGCAGAACTGAAATTGTGGTGCACAGGATCTTACTGAAGCCAGCACCATCTTGCAGCTGATCTCCATACCTTATCAATTTCAAACAGGGTAAGTCCATCGTCATTGAGTTGTGATGCCATGTAGAACATCAGACATAATCTTTTATCTAACTAGATGAAATAGAGGGATGAACAGCAGTAGAAGAGGAAGTCTCTGTAATTCAGGTTACTAAATTCAGTTCAGCTCAGAGCTGGTCCTAAGGAATATGAAATTCAGCTGTTTGTATATTTTGACAAATCTGTCTGTAATGCTGCTAAAACACTGACTCACTCACCATTACCACAGTGACTTAAATACTGCCTTAATAGCTAGAGAAACCATAATCAGAACATATAGCAACAGAGTTTTCCTCTCATGTTTGAAGCATATGTTTTAAAGTAGCTTGGACTACCTAGGAGCTCTGTTCTCCTTTGTGTATCAATAAAGAACCACCACAGTGCTGTCAGTAGAGCCATTTTAATCAACACAAATTTTTGTTTAAAAAGAAAAGTATACTTCTAAATGAGAAGTGATGGGAAGACAAGAAGAAAAATTGTCTCTAGTTTCTTTCCCAAAAGGCAGATAATATGGTAAGACTACTGCAATTTCAGCCTGATTCTTGCAACACTAGGAAAAAAAGATAAAAAAGAAAGAAAAAAATACCAAAAAAACAAAATTCCCCGAGATCATTAAATGACTTTTTAAAGCTATTAGAGAGGCATCATTTAGCTTCATTCTCTGCTCATGGTGAAAACTCAGTTCAAGGCTGATTTAATGCAGGAGACAAGACATATGGTGAAACATATTGAAACAAATGCATATAATTATTTTGTTATTAACTTTTACAGTTATATAGTTAAAAGAAAGAAACAAAAAGCCAAAATAAAAAGAACTAGATAATTAATAAAACAGAACTCAAATGAACTTCCAGAGGTGCATTTTCACAGCTCAGGCTAAATCTTTGAGGTAAACAAACAGCAGGAAGAAGATGAGAGCTGAAAAGTGTGTGCAGCTTTATTTCTAGATGTGGGGAACTTATTGGAAAACACAGAAGCATTTGAAGTTAATTAAAATAATTAATAACATAATTAATGTTATTTTGAATGTGTCTATAACTAAACATTAATTATCTTGTAGCCACTGGAACAACATAATGATAGCATCATTCTTACTGATCAGTGTAATACTGTATTCCTTTGGTAGAATTTGCATGCTGTCAAATGAAGATAAATGGGGTACCAAACTATATATTTGCTCAACTAAAAACAAGCCTGTGCTACATGATTTGAGAGGTCTTGAGAACAAAACCTCCCGGTG
This sequence comes from Anser brachyrhynchus, assembly GCF_964034855.1. Classification (NCBI taxonomy): domain Eukaryota; kingdom Metazoa; phylum Chordata; class Aves; order Anseriformes; family Anatidae; genus Anser; species Anser brachyrhynchus. The sequence goes on from NC_137699.1 coordinate 45,533,198, forward strand.
AAGAAGTTCAGTTGCTAGCTTTGTGTTCATTAATTCAAGCTGGCAAATGACATGCGGTAAGTGAGAAAGGGAATGAGAACAATAACAGAAAGAAATAATGATATAGGACTGACTACTTTTTATAGTCCTAAGAGGGTCTTAAGTCCCTGATATAAGATAAGGAAAAAGGAATCCTCAAGACTGGAACTACTGGTTTCATAGTTTTCTGTCTCAGAAATTCTTTCGAAACTTTCTTTGGAAAGATAGCGAATTGGTATGAAAAAGTTACAAGTCTTTAGCATTCAGCTTCTTTCATGGAGGATCTCAAAATTAGGGTAAGCCTCACATTCACAGAGCCCGAGCATTTGTAACTGCAACAAAGGACCTTTCCAGAAATAGGACTTCCAAACTTTAAAATGTCTCTCCCAGGATCCAGCACACTTAGAGAGGACCATGCAAATGCCAGGCATGCATCAGCTTTGTTTCTGGCCTTATTTCCCAGGTGAACCCTATTATGGTAAATACCTCAGCCTTGTACAGCACAAGCTCTCTGGCAGTCGACCTCATAACTATCTTCTATACTCTCCCTTGGAGGAAAAAGACTTCTGCTACTGATGGGAGACTGAACTGTGGCTTGTCTTCATATGGCTTAACTGTGACATTCCCGAAAGAATTCAAAATGGATGTCAGTCTCTTTCCCTTTAAAACACCAAGCCTATCTCCATGATCCAGCTCCCACTACAAGCCTATTTTGTACAGCTACTGGAGTCAGGAAGCTGTGAGGGGCTTATATTTATCAATTCTGTGAAGAACTGTGAAAGTCTCAGGCTATATCAGTTAACTTGGGAATATAGCAGAGGTTTCACATGTTACAATAGAGAGAAACACAAATATCATTAAGCAGTCAAAAAACTGAAAGCATTAGCCTTGAAATAAGACCAGACTCCTGGGACTTGGTACATTTACAGAAGCCTGTGACATGGCATTACCTGTCATTTGTAGATATAGAATCTGATAATTTATAATTTATTTATTTTCTTAGTTATTTATTTATTTTGGTGTCTGTGTGTAAATAACTAACTAAATAAACAAAAAGCTGAATGGATCTAGCATGAGTAAATGTGTTTCTGTAAGAAATGTGGGAACTATAACCCTTTCTGTCCATATATATCTATGCAAATGAGTTATTTATCAAGTGGTTTGGAAATTTAAAATGTCTTTATGCTTTAATTTGTAGCATTTTAATTCCTACTGATTTTTCTTTTGCCAGCTGCTCCTTGGGCTTGTCCCTCATTCCTCTTGTTCTCTCATCCAGCTGGCAGCAGCTGTAGGTAGCAAAGTGACAAGAAAAACTGTTGCTCCAGAGCTTTATCCATGACTCAGGAGAAATATATGCATCACTCAGATGTTGACTACATTTTGTGACTTATGTACTCCCTCTCCTCCATGGGATGCATTTAGGATCCCATTGGAAGCAATTAGATATGAAATATCAACATATATTTATTAAACAGGCACTGTTTTCATTGTTCCCTCATGTGTGATTTAGCAGCACTACAAAGTCAAGTCTTGGTGTAATGTATATCCTCTCATTGTTCAAACAAAAGGAAAATAAACACAAGCAGTAGGTACAGATTGTATATTGCTGCTGAGCTCCTCTGTCAGTGGCAAGCTAATGAGAGAAAGTGTGATAGTCTGACAGGAGGTATTGCTTTTGATTGTATATGAAGTGGATTCTTGGATTTATTTATTTATTTTTTAACTCCAGCTAGCTATCTTTAGGGAGAATATGCAGACCTGACCATCTGAGAAATTGTCACATGGAGAGTTCCCACCCTGTACATCAAGCTGCCTAGTTTCTCTATAGCTTCTCTGCCAAACGTCAGCCCAGCCTGTCAGTCACAGCTTCTGAGGGTAATGATGAGCACAGACTGGAACTGATAGTTCAGCTGGAGATGGAGATGGATTTGATGCTTTCTTGTGTATTTGCAAAGTGGCACAAAACTTTGTTCTACACTGTGGGCCACAGCAAACAAGGTGGTGAGGCATGTGCAGAAATTCAAATGCAAAGCCACAGATATAAATGGAGAAAACTCAATATTGAAACATATTCTGTTATCATAGACATTAACAAACATTGCACTCTTTCCCTAATAATGCAGCTGAATAATGATTTGGAAGAAGCCTGCTTGTAGGAGAAGCTGGATCTTATTGAAAATGCATACATACATATATGTATATGTATGTATGTATACCTATAGTCAGATAATAAGAGGTTACTGTGATGGCAATATTTGGAGGACTGAAAAATCTGGCCGATTATAAAGGTTAAAACTGATATTTCCTAAATTTTATCACTAAAATCACATTGTGCTAATAGTTAAATCTCACACAATATTGATCATCCTATGTATAGAAAACTGTTAACAATGATCTTCCAAATTAGCTATAACTACACAATGCCACGGAGCTGATGCTGTACAGTTACCATTGACAGCTGTGGTCCTTGGTGGCTCGTGGCTGCCGAGGAAGGTGATCAGCTCAGTGTGATTGTCTACAGGTCAAGTTGAAACTCAAGTGGACTTGTCTTCTTTCATCTCCTTGTTTTTTCCTTGCTTGATGTTTTAATGTTGTCCCCTCCAAAATAAAGGGTTCTCCTCTGCTCTTGTTACTGTTTATATTGTTTTCTTTGGTCCTGCCTGTCATCCTTCTTGTGTATTCTGGAGGATTTGCAGTCTCTTGTACTTACCTTATCCTGTCTGGCAACTTTTTGTTTCTTGGATGGTTTCTAGTGCAATTACACCCATGCTTGTCCCTTTGGTGATCCCATTGCTTGCATGCTTACGTAAAAAGCTTATTTATTGTGTCTGATATTGCCATCACATTGTTATAAAATACTTGCATACTATTGATAGTTACACTATTTACGTCATTTGTATTTGGGTTCAAAGTGAGTAAATATTAATTAAATCCTGATTAATACATTTTGAATTCACAGGTTTACATATTTCTATTTTGGTTACAGTATGGCTTAGACTTGGTTTCCTTTGGACATTCTTTGTTTTCATACCAGTATATCTCTGCTGAGTTTGGTTATGTGTGATTTTTCCATGGCTCAGATCTTTTACCTATAGAATTAAACAATGCTTTTAGTTTAGAAGTGTCTCGGTTTCCATTGGCAGATCTGTTAATGTTGGGTTTGCCTATTGTGGAGAGAAGATACATTTAAACTCTCTCCATTTGCCTATTCATACTTATGGTTGGAGCAGATGCTAATATTGCCAGTTGGCTAAACATACCCTCTGGCATTCAGATCCTACCACATTGCTGCAGCTCTCATTGGTCTATATTTTTTTAGTGACTCGGTCCACGTTAAAGATGCCACTTACTTTTATGGAAGTAACCTTAATTCCTGGTTTCTGCTGGGCTATAGTTCATTCTCTTTCCAGTAGCTGGTATGGTGCTGTGTTTTGGTTTTAGGATGAAAATAATATCGATAACACAAAGATGTTTTAGGTGTTTCAGAGCAGTGACTAAGCAAAGGACTTTCATACTTATGCTGCCCTGCCAGTGAGGAGGCTAGGGGTGCACAAGGAACCGCGAGGGGACAGAACCAGGACAGCTGACCCAGACTGACCGTAGGGATATCCCATACCATATGGTGTTGTGGTGAACAATAAACTGGAAGAGTTGGCTGGGGAGAAGAGTGGGTGGAAGAGTGTTGCTGCTGCTTGGGGACTTGCTGGGCATTGTTCAGCAGGTGGGAAGCAGTTGCATTGTGCATCACTTGCTTTGTATATTCTTCGCTTGGATCATGTGATAAAAGTGATTCTGTGATCATCATTATTGTTATTAGTATCTTCCCTTCCTCTTCAGTCCTATTAAACTGTCTTTATCTCAACCACTGAATTCTTTGTTCTTTTTATTTTTTTAATCCTTTTGTTTGTTTGTTTGTTTGTTTGTTTCCATCTCACTGTATGTGTGGAGGGTGTGGGGTGTGTGTGTGAGAAGTGTGTGAACTGTGTGGTACTTAGCTGCCTGCTGTGTTAAACAGCACCTTATGATAGGAAGGAACACCCTGCCATCTCTTTTGTTTTATTTTTATTTTGTTTTGGAAAGAAAATTAAATTCCCTGCACGTAATTTGCTCTTGACAAATCCACATTGACCATTAAACCTTTGCTTATTAACATCTACATACTCAGGAGTTTTTAGCTTTGCTCGAATAAATTTCCTGTGAATCAAAATTAAGCTGACTAATCTATAAATCTTCACCTACATTTTCTTCTTTGGATTGTTTGTTTAAAAAGACCAGTTAAACAGAATTTGCCATTTGCCAGGGTTTTCACAGCTCACCAATCCTTCAAAAATTTCCCCATCCTTCAAAACGTTCCACAGATTAATGATAATGTTTTAGAGATTTCTGTCATTTTTTTTCAATCCCAATTGATATAAAACTTCTCACATATCTAACAGCTATCTAAATTGTTCCTTTGAATATTTAAGTTTGAGATACTACTCTTTTATTATGGATATAGTGATAGTCACCTGATTGCAACCGTCCATGAGAGCAAAATAGTCTTTGGAGAATAAGAGAGCAATCCCTTCCTGGGCCTTCGTCTTAATAAATAAATACTTAGAATGCTTTCTTGTTGCTTTTAGTGTTCTTTGTAGTACCTTCATCTTCTGTCTTTATCTTTCTGAATTTTCCCATATATATGTTTCTGCTGCAATTTTGTACTCTTCCTTTGTAACCTCATCTAATTTTCAGTGCATGTGTGTCTCTTGAAGTCAGGTCAATGAAAAACTTCTAATTTTTCCAGATGGTTGTGTTATGATTCCAGTTTCTCACTTGAGATGAGACAAACTTATAGTGCACTTGTGGCTCCAATATTTTTTCTTTACTGAATGTCCAGCTTTCCTTAACTTTTTTTTTTTTTTCAGACCAAACTCTTTATGGAAGGTTACCTACCAGTCATGTAGTTCAGTAAAGTCTATTTTCCTGAAGGTCATGACATTAATTTCTTTATATTCTTCTTTTAAAAAATCACAAGTATTGTAATTTCATTGCTACTCTGAGCTGCCTTCTGGCAATGTTATTTTCCGTCAGTTCTTTCCTCGTAGTACAAATAAAACCTGCAAACATTTTATTTTCTTCTACCTAAATCCACTGCTGTCAATAGACCTGTAACCTTGCTTTTGATCTAGCCTGATTCCTCCCAGAGAGTCTGCAGACTGTGTGCCACTCTTTCGTATTCAAATTTGTGTAATGGTTAATTGTGATTTTGGGGGAATAACTGTAGAATATACTGCTCTCTGCCTCCTAATCCACAAATAAACAGGACAAGGGGTGGAGCTATATAATATCCCACACCCGTGTGGTCATCAGCAGGGAAAAATTGTTGGATTTTAGTGAGAGAATGCTAAGTACCCTTTCATTCAGTTTACATGAACAAAATACATTATGCAGGCTTCCCTTTCTGTAAAGCTGAACATGTTTTGACAGACAGGCTGAGAACTGAAACCAACTATGATTTTGGTAAATGAATCCATCTGCTAGTGCTGGGGAAGGCAGATGTGCCTTCCAAGATGTGAATACATGGATTTTTAGACTATGACTTTCTGCTTCATTTCCTTGTATACAGATGATATTAGGAGAAAGATGAATGGGAAGAGGGAGGAGGAAAAGGTCAAAAATGACAATCATATGGGCTCACACCTTGGCACGTTTATGTTGCACAACAGTTATAGAGGAAGTGAAGAACATGCTGTAAAACTTATATGTCAAGAGTAACCAAGAGCTGCAGGAAAAATAACTGCTTAATATTTCCCCTTCTGTGGGAACCTATTCTTAAAAATGTGTCTCCTTTAGTACTTTTCAGTACCCTGTAATAGTATTAATATATCCACTTGCATAAATTCCATGCATAAGTCTCCTTATGGAAATGAGAACTTCTGCCTTCATATATCTATAAGGTAAACATTCTTCAACTGTAAACAAGTTACAAAATGAATATAATTACATCATGTCATTGCCTATAATATATGGGTGCTTTTACATTTTAGCCTTTTAAAATACAATTGGAATGTAACTTTATTTATAACTGTCCTTTGATGAAAGTATCCCCTGAGATGCCATCAGTAAAGATAAACATTCATTATATAAAAGTGACATAGCAGAAAAAATTTGTACAGCTATGTTAGAAATGAAATATTGTATGACATGTTCCTACAGCGTCTCTTATTATGTGGACCATTTTCTGAGGCTCTGAAATAAAAAAGCTCTTGTTAAAAATGTTATTACTACAATTTCAGCAATCATCTCTTGAGTAAAGAGCTCTAGTACTGTATACCGTAGTCAGTCTATAACAGAGATAGAATTCAAAATCATAGCAATAGGCACCAACTTAGGTACTTCAATGACCTCCCACAGGAAAATCAGGTTGGCCTGACAGTATCCAGACTAAACAAAACATTGCACATAAGCAACTAGAGTGAAACAAACACTGAAGGATGAAAGGCAGAAAAATATTGGGAAGGGGATAATTAAAATTTGTCCATGATAAAGTTCTCTCAGTAGTTGATTGTTCTGGTTTTGCACAAACACTTTTGCTATAAAATTATTCTTAAAAAAAAAAAAAAGTTCTTAAACAACAGATGTGGTATGTTATTCAGAAATTTAGGTGGAATTCTATAACAGTGAGAAACCTCCCACTGCAGCTGGTAGTAATATACAATTTTTTCCTTATTGCCTGTTGGAAAAGATGGTGCTATTGGGCTGGTCTCTTGAATCTCGAAGACAATGTGCCTGCCCATGGTTTTCTGCACTGGCTGTGTCTCCTTCCCTCCAGAGGGTTCTGGTGTGGCATTTTCAGAGGTCTTTGACTCATTTAAAAACAAGGGGCCTAGCTTCTGAAAGCCCTACTTTTTTTTTTTTTTTTTTTTTTTTTCTTCCCACAGTTCAGCTGCCAAAGTACAATTCTCTAAGAAAATAATTGAGTTAATGAGTTTGAACAGATACATTTTATTTTGTATTCATCTCAGAAAAATAATCTTGTAACTAATGAGCCTCATAATAAGCAATTTGCAGGCAACTGAACCTGGGACCTTGAAAAACAGAGCAGAGGCTTCTGCCATTTGATTTGAAAGAGTACTAGGCTGCGTTATGTGGATGCAGCAGAAGATTGTTTTTCTCTGTTGATGACTTGCCAATTAGAAGAATGGAAAACACACCAAACTGTTGGGTGGATATTCTCCAAAGCATTCATCATTGACTTTAATGGGAGAGGAAGCACATAAATGCTAAGCCATTTTAAGTATGCAATCTACAGGTCTTTGCAAATGTACTCATGCATGTGCACTACTGCTTGTGTGTGCAAGAGTCTGGCATGACGGACACCAACTAAGTAAAAAGAAGAAATAATATCTCAGTAGTACTTTAAATAAATCTGAATAAATAGAAGATATACATTAAGTGTTTGGCTGTTGCAGAAGTTCTGCGCTGTCTGGACATACTGAATAAAGTCTGGCTGCTACTGCTTAAAATAAAGGTGCCTCCAATTTCTTGAAAAAATTAATCAGATTCTAGTAGCACAGCATTTCCATAGACAAATGAAGAATTATTTATGGTCTTATAGCAGCTTTAAAACAACAGAAAATATATAAGAAAAAAGGAAAGAGTTACAAAAGCATATAGGTGAGAATCTGAGATTGTCTCACTTTGAATAATACAATAGGAAAGGAATCCTTAGCTTCCACTTTAAGTTCCTAAACAAAACTTAAAGACAAGGAAAAAACATTCAAAACCTGTATGTGAACATTTCATTTCAGGAAACAGAAAAGACAGTTTAGAAATGAGACCTTTTCAGCAATGGTGATCGTAACTGAGTATCTCCACTAAGACAATGTCACCATTGGCTGTGATGATTAAGAAGGAAAATATATTTGGGGTATATAGATTTATACAGCAAATTTGTATGACTATGAAGTCTGTTAGGTCCTTTCATACTACAAAAAATAAGTAGCTGTGCTTTATAAAAGTTAGAGCTCCCATGACCATAGTCAAGAAATTTAATGCATATTTCCACTTATCCACATTCTACTTCTTGGGATATGTTAAATAGAATCATATGAATTATTTGCTTGGAATAAATAGTATGGTACACTTAGCATTTTCTTTTTCTTGTAGAATAATTTTCAAAGTGAGCTGTGTTGGTAATTACTAATTTGTAAATATTAATCTTATTTTGTAGTGTATAGAACATATTAGTTGATAGGTTTATAAAAGAACTGAAATTTTTATGTAGTCATAAACATGTGATTGGTCACTTTGGCAAATGCTGTATTGTTTGTTTCCACATTGGCAGAATGAAAGATATTAAAAGAGAAACAAACGATGAAGAATGAATAAAGACCAACCATGCTTTCTGGTAGGAATTTTTGGACAGATTACATGTGTTAAAATTTATGAAACTTTCAGGTTTTGTGAGCATGTTTCATGAATAAGCCATCACAGCACGCATTAACCTTGAGCGTTATGACCCTATGAATAATAGTAAAGTGAAATTGCCATTTATTTCTGCAATGTGTAGCCAGTAGCAGGAAGTCTCCAGGTTATGGAAGAAGAGCAAACAGCTTATTTGAACCATGCCAATAAGCTTTAAATTCCATTACAGTCCTTGAAAGACTAGTAAATTGCAATAAATACTGAAGGACCACTTGAGAGCACTAAAAGAAATGACGCAGAAGCATTTCATTTCCCAATTGTATAAAACCAATGTAATATTGTATCAGACTGCTTAAACAATAGTTACAGAGATATATTATCAATTTTCTTTAATAAAGTAGCAATGTTGTCGGCAGTTTTTAAATAAATTCCTTTTAATTGTGATCATTTTACAGTCATTATTCCCCCTCCCACCAAAAAAAACCACATTGTTATCCATTTTTTTTCTAAGTGACTTATTTTTGGTGGAAAAAAATAAAAATAAAAATTATTTTAAAGGACCATAGAAGTTGTGAATAGATCACTAAGATGTTTGAATAGCTGTTTGACCTTTAACAAAAATTCAGATTTGAAAAATGCCCTTTTCTAAAGCTTTATTTTATTCAAGAAGGACAAACTGAATTTGGGGTGGTAGGTGTTTGGACAGAGAATTTAGTTTTAAAAACTGATGCCATTCAACATCAGTAGTAAGCCCAGCTGGAAAAGGTAATTAGATAACTATGTTGTGGTATAAACAGAAAGTAAACATTGCTTTAATTGATTTTACCATTCTTGCATTTTAGGGCCTTCCTTGAAGAAAAAAAAAAAAAAAAAAAGGCAGATTATGTGAATCTATTCTTCTCTGGGTAGAAAGAACTAATTTAGATCTCTTCAAAATGAAACATTTAAAGAACAAATACGAGAGGTGGTGTCCTCTAGTGTGGTGGTGTCCAGCTTTGAGGTTACTTTCCCTAATAAATAACAGAGACAAGGACATTCTGCCAATCTATACAGCATTCAGACTTTCTACAGTCCATTTTAACAGACTGTGTCCAACTTACTGTATGATACAAACTGCTTCTCATTACTTCTTGCTTTGCCTCTCATTGTGTCATCTGAAAATTTAGCCATAAAGAGCTTCATGTTTCTCCCTAGAAAAAAGGCCTTACAGAAACTCACTGGGGATACTGCCTTTGATGAGAATTCTATATTAACTAGTCAAGTTTAGATATGTCACTTAGCTAATTATTAATCTGCTGTGTGCTCTGCTGATAACTGGCTATTGTGCGTTTTTAAATCAGAAGTCCATGCTGTACAAAGTCAACCCCCTTACAGAATTATATAACATATATCTCTGCATTTAAGTTGATTAGCCAAAGAAGTAATCCCTCTCCCCACAAAGTTCTCCCTTTTCCACAAGTTTTCAGGAAGAATAGTTGAAAAAATAAATATTTTAACAATCTGTAATTCTTTACTGATTAAAGTCCATCTCTACCCTTCTCTTTCTCTCTCTCTTTTTCTTTCATATTTTTGCTCATGAACGATACTAGAATAACTAAAATGAAGTGACCTAAATCATGTGCCTTTTCACGACACTGGCACAGCATTAACAATTTCCCTTTTCAAATATTCCACACTTGCTCCAGTTTCTCCATGAAACAATTGCCAGATTTATTTGCCAAATCCACTTGAATGCTAACTTACCCACAGTTAGTTCAGAAATAGAAGAGGAGGTGAAGTACTTAGAATAAATTATTGCTCATCTCTGCATACAAAGTATGCAGATGTTTTATACTGCTTAAGAATGAATGTATAAAAAGACAGGCAGAGGACAGAACTCAGCTTTTGTCTTTCATCAGTAGCACGGAATCCTGGGCTATGAGAAAAACTTAACACTAACATTTAAAATAAAAATGACTCTATTCTTTCTTCAAGAAGCAGAGAATATCCAGTCATTCAATGGAGCTGTGTGTTCTGATTTTCAGAGGTGCACAGGTGTGGATGAAGGGGCAGGGAAAATAACAGCTAAGTCGTCTTCCATCGCCCCAGTCAGACACAACCTCCAGATTGTGGGCATAACCTTGGTGATAGGCCTAAGTCCCAAGTCTTTTTAGGACTCACTGACCAGCAGGTCAGTGGTGGTGGGAAGAGAGAGAGAAGTTTGACAAGAGGTAACTGAGAAGGTAAGCCAAGCTGGTGGGAAGCAGCTTTCTATGGGCAGTAGAAGGTGATTAGTCTCTTAGGCTAATCTTAAGGTTTAAGTTTGATATTGCCAAATATGTTTCAATATAATACTGTTTGAACATCTCAGTGTAGAAACTATGGTATGCAAGAGTGGACTTGAAGGAGTAAGGAAGCAAATAATTTTTCATCTTTGGGGAGAAGATAGAGGACAGTTTTTTTTTTTTTTGATAGTGGGTTTGCACATTCTTTACTGTCCTATTACAAAAGAAGTACTTGATAATGTGGCTCGAGTCACTGCTTTGAGTCTTGTTTTTTCTCTGTGCAAAATGAGAACTACAACATCCATTTCCTGAACCTGGTGAGAGACCTGATTTCTAAATGCAGTACAACTTAGAGAGTACAGAAATCATCCAGAACAGCAAATTTCTGTTTTGATTTAAATTTTAAGCCATGTAAGATGATTTGATTTATGTGTTCATGTAGTTACCCTTTGATATGTAACACAAGAATAAATCATAGAATATCCTGAGTTGGAAGGGACCCACAAGTATCATTGAGTCCAACTCCTGGCTCCACACAGGTCTACCCAAAAACCAGAATTCAGACCATATGACTGAGAGCACAGTCCAAACACTTCTTAAACTCCAATAGGCTTGGTGCCATGCCTACATCCCTGGGGAACCTGTTCCAGTGCGCAAAGACCCTCTTGGTGAAGAACCTTTTCTTTATATCCAGCCTGAACCTCTCCTTGCCATAGCTTGACTCCATTCCCTCAGGTCCTACTGCCGGTCACCAGAGAGAATAGATTGGTGTCTGCCCCTCCACTGCCCCTCGTGAGGAAGCTGCAGACTGCAATGAGGTCTCCCCTCAGCCTCCTTTTTTCCATACTGAAGAGACCAAGTGACTTCAGCCACTTCTTGTGTGTCTTCCCCTCTAGGCCCTTCACCATTTTTGTAGCCCTTTTCTGGACACTCTCCAATAGTTTCACATCCTTTTTGTACTGTGGTTTCACAAAAATCCTCTGGGGGAAGAGAAAAATATGAGTTTGTTCATTATTGTGCTTAGCCTTATGGTGATGAAGTCTCTATTGTAATCTGAATAGAATAATGCTATATATAAATGAAGGATTTGCTTTACCTACAGGGAGCTCCAACAAATTCAGCTGTCCAGAAATGTGACAAATACAAGCTATAAAAAGCCACTCTCTCTGAGCTCTCTTTCGGCATTCCTGAAGATATGCTAAGAGAAGGCTTACAAAGAAGAGTGCAGATATGTATAAAAGGTGGCTTTATAGAGTTTACAGTCAGGGCTTTCTTAGTGCTGAACATCTCCAGTTCTTACTGGGCATTCTAACTGGTTGAAAACTTTATCACAAGAGCACCCTGCAGGCAGTGTAGAAGCTGGTAGAGTTACTGCTGAGCCACAGGACACTCAGGAACATTCATGGGGTGTCATTCTAAGCAGATAAAGCTAAACACGTCTGTGAAATGTATGATGATTTCTCCCTCTTTTAGCTCGGGTTCCTAGGGAAAAAAATAAACAAAGCAAAAAGCCTGATAAATTGTAATTTCTTCTGTAAGCATCTTTGAGTACATTTCTCCTGAGATCTCTGTTCCAAAGAGGTGCTGTAATTCAGTAGGGATCTCAGCAAATTTCCCCCTTTTTTTTTTTTTCTTTTGGGATAGTGTTAGTGAGAAGTTTATAGTTATCTCACATTCAGATGGCTTCAGCAAATAACCCTTGATATGTAGTTTATGATAAAATTCCTTGGCAGCAGCAATCTCTGTTAAGCTAGCCAAGTGTTTCTTTTCCTCATTTTCTTCACTTTCTATTTTCTGATTTTTACAGATATTTCTACAAAATTAATAAACTACAAAACAAACAAACAACAAAATAAATGAACAGCCCACAGCACTAACAACAACAATAAAAAACATAAATCCCGTCACTTTACCTATGGATAAGGATTATGGTAAATTTGCAATTAATTATTTGATTTCTGTCATAGTCTCTTTACCTACTAAAGGGCATAGATTATTAAAGTGCATTATCCATAAAGAAATAGGACATCTACTTAAAAATGGTTTGTAAAACTCTGTGGCAATCAGGGACAGGAGGTGACAGGAACCCAGTCAAAACAGCAAAATGCTCGTGAGCTAATATGACTTTTCTAAGTTTTGTTCTTTTGCTATGTTTTTTTTTCTACAGGAGTTTCTCTTCTACACAATCTACCTTTTCCTGTAGCTGCCACATTCCAATTCCAGATCAGAGCAGCTTAATGGATTCAAGGGATATAAACCCAGAAGTACAGCCACACACAGAGGTACACACAATACCGTTTGACTTTTAATGGAATAAATGCACCTAGAAAGTCAAAAGTGTTATCATAGCCCTGTTATTGTATTGTGTTTAAGCCTTGGGTTTGAGACGATACATAAGTATGCCTAATCCTATAACAAAAACAGCACTAGTGCCAAGACTGGAAATGTATGAAGTTGTACAAGAGAAAAAAAACCATAAAAAAGTGTATGTTTTAGCTAGAAATTGAAAGGCATTTTTTGTTTGTTTCTTTCTTTGTTTTCAGAACAGATGTATTAAAGACTTTTGGAGACAATTTTGTTGGAAATAGTTCTTAAAGCTTCTTATTTTCTTAAGCAGTTTTACTCAGTAAAGAGTTATTATTTTCAGTTCTGAATTGTGCATAGGATTGGTATTTTCCCTCGCACTTATAAAAAATACCATAATGAATGTAGGGATAAGTTCTAAAGACTACATAATGGACAAATTGTCCTTGTACTTACACACAATCTTAATGCATGCACAGGCAGCTTCTTCACTGACAGGTACATCATTTTTCGGCACATGCAAATACATTAAATTTTGTCTCTTGATAGGAAAAATAGTTACCTTTCCTTTTTTACTAGACAGGAACATGAAGGAGGTGGATTTTGCAGAATATATCCTTATTTTGGTTAAATTACCAAACATTTTTTGTTTCCAGTTAACATTTCTCAGAAGAAATGCTATAGAAAGTAGATGTGCACACACAAACCCATTTATACTCTCAGTTCTACAATGAGCTGCAGACTGCACTGATAATTTTCAACTGTCACTCATTTATCTCATTAGAAGAGTGAAATCCAGGTTGACACAGTTCACCTCTGAATCATGGTATGGCTTTAGTACTGATTCAGAGCAAATGGTGACATCTGCTTAGTCGGTACTATTACTCTCTGCAGTACCTCAGTTTTTCCTTGGAGATTGCTCTAACTCATCTTTAGGTAGTTTACGTACTCAGATATTTTTGAAGACAAAACCAATATGGCTACCAGCAGCAAGAGCTGTAGCTCTCAGGTGGGACTTCCCCATTTCTTTTCTAGACCTGAAATTAAATATATGCTGTAGTGTACAAGTTAGCTTGCTACTGTAAATATAAATATACAGCAGACGGGAAGAGAGGAGAACCATTTGGGGAAATATATTTATATAATTTGGAAATGTAAAGCACACATCTGGTACAGATGAACAGCAATCAGGAAGTTATGACTGGGGAAAAAGAGAGGGAGAATGTTACAATCAATTGTGTTAAATGTATTTTTCAAACAGCTAAATTTATGGCCCTCTGAGCCTGGGGAAGTGGTTTGTTTAAAGCACAGGGGAGGGTGTACTGAGCCAAAACCAAAGACTTTGCTTGGATCAAGATGCTGCTTAGTGAACATAAGGAAAAGGTCATTCATGAACCACTGAATTCCAAATGCAATGGAATTGTGGGCAACATTATCTGGAAACCTCCAAAACAACCTGAATGAAATACAGCTTAGTTTTGGAAAAAGGAAACAGTGAAGGAGGAGGTGGGCATATATACAAGTTGTGAGAATGCTATGTAAAATCTTTCCCACTATGAAAACACAGATTTTTGTGTATTTTCTTTCTTTTGTTTGAAATTCTCTGCTTTGTTTTTACTTGAAAAGTCTGTTTGCTTCTCTTGGATGTGCATTTATAGAATTCTTCTTGGATATTTCATTCCTTTGGAAGGAATAAAAGGAAGGTAAAATTTCCTGACACTATTGGCCAAGAAAAGGAAAAACAGAAGTTCAAAGCAAAACTATTTTGATGCTGATTCCAGTTAGCATAATGAGGGTTCAGCAGCACCACCACCAAAACCAAAATGTTGTAGTTGTCTTCTTTAGCAGGCAGAAACAAACCTTTTTATTTATTTATTTATTTTTTTATTTATTTATTTACAGAATGATTTAATTTCTTGGCTTGTATGTTTAGTTGCATGAGATGCAAACATAAATAGTTGGAATGGTGTCTACAATTCAAATGTCAGAATTCAAGGTAAATTTGATGACAGTTGATTGCAAATTTATAAGGAAATGTTATTCTTTCAGAATATGACCTTTTGATTTTGGAGTACTAAAAAGTATACAAACAACAAATAGCAAATAGCTATGTTTCAAAGGAAAGACTGCATAAATAGGACCTTGGGGCATCAGTCCAGACAAAGTGTCAAAGCAAACATGTGAAATGATGGTGGTAGTGCACAATAGCAAAAAAAAAAACCAACAAACAAACAAAAAAACCCTATTCACTCAGAAAATACCTATTTATGTGGCACGAGGCCCTAGGGAAAAAGTGAGGTTATCATAAAATGAAAAACTATATTGTAGTCTATAAGCAGAAGATGACTGAGCTAAGGTTGAAAGGGCAATCAGATTCTGGCATTTCATGTATTATGAGCTCTGATTTTATGACTATAGCATTTAATAGATTTTTAGAAGGATTTTCCTATTAAAAAGAAAATGAAGACTTTGAATTCCATCCTCCCTTATTTCCCATTGAAATGCTACCCAGTGTATAAAGATCTGAGACACAGAAATGTAAAAGAGCAAAGCTGCAGCTGGAAGGAGGGGGAAACAGATGTTTTTTCCCTCTTAGGAAAATTGTCCCAATTAAAAGAAAATATTCACCACAAATAAGGCTTAGAAGTTAAAATGTCACATTTGTCATAGTCTGAAAGTTAAATGCATGATTCTTATTCAATTGAAGTAGGCCTTCTATATAATTTTCTGTTTCATTTTATTTCTGATCATTTTAGTCTCTTTTTAATCATAGTTAGCTTGCATTTTCAAATGAAAGCTTGTTACATTCCGTAAAACCAAGATTTTCAATTTTGAAAATGTCAGTATGGGCATTTATCATTCTGAAGCTTTTTTCCCCAAACTTTTTGCTTTGTAGGAATCCTCTGAAAGCAAGTCCTGTTCCTGTGAAAGATATTCTATTCAACAAATTGGCCTTTGTCAGGAAAACAAAACCAACCAGAAATGCCCAACTAGATATTTCACATTCATAACATGGACCTCTTCTGTATCTATTGGCATTCACTATTGTCTGCTACATGGTTTTTTCATCTCTTAGACCCATTCTGAGTGTGGCTTTCAAAGCTGTTGCTGACAGCAGAGTGCTGCTGAGGTGTTGAATAGTCTTTCCTTTCCTTTCTATCCCTGACTTCTCCAGCAACCATATTTCCTTCACCTTTTCTCCTTTTCTCCCCCATCCATCCAGTCCATGTAAGATATTACAGATCTCACAGTCTAATTGCATTGTTCCTCTTTTTTTTTTTTTTTTTTTTTTACCCTCTATGAAGATGTGTCTCAAGGGGAGAAATAATGAGAATAAGGGGAAGCAGTTTTCTTACTTTCAGATCTGGCACCCTTACATCGTAACGAATTGTGCAGAAGCACAATTAGAGGGGAAGTTCTGCTCACCTCTGAAACAGGCCCAGCTACTCTCTGAAAATGTGCGCTTTTCTCTACTGTCTGTAGTGATATAGAGGATTTGTGAGATGATGGAGCATGCTCAGCACAGAGGAAAATTTAAAAGATTTAGCCACTGACTTTTTAACAAATGCATTTTGAACCAGGGACACCACTGTTGTATGGTTATAGTAGGTTTCTTGGCAAAATCTGTACCACAGTCATGTCAGCACCTCTGTTGAAATTTCAAAGCCAAGTTTCATGTCTTTTCAGAAATACGGAGTTCCTGTTGTAATTTTATGTCAGACTCAAAGGAGCAATTATTTGTAGATAGACTATAAGTAAACTAAAGTGTTATGTGGTTGATTTATGAAAAACAAATGTATTAATCTGCAAATTCTATTCATTCATGAATGAATATGAATGAATTTAAATCAACTCGCATAACACATACAGAACACCTAATCTTTCAGTGTACTTAGTAACTTCAAGATAGCACTGATGTTAACACCAATTTACTGACTGAGAAATAAGAGATTTACCTTACTACATATATCATATGTGTACCTTACAGTGGGGACTTTTTAAGCAAATTTTCATCCAAAATCCTCCTGTAAACTGAAAGATTACATCATATTGTCACTATAGTACACATTTGTATGCACTTTTCCATACACAGCAGCTTTAGAAACTGGAAGGTTTACAAGATGAGTAAATGCAATATTTTGTCATTTAGCAAATCGTCAAAGGGCATCTCCTCTGTAAGAGGTACAGGTGTGGGCTGAGACAACTTCAGAGGCATGGTTACCAACCCAGTGTTTTGCTCCTGTTTAATACCAATTGGCACAGAGCTTGACTGTATTTAGCATTATTCTTTCAGTCTCCATCACTCTGTACATTCATAGGGACAAGCCAGACCAGGAGGCAGCTGAGATAAGCTACATGCCGTTATCTCTGCCTTCCCTGAATTCTGTTCTTTTGACTGTTTTATTAACATTATTATAACTTGAGATTTTTTTCTCTCTCATTTTCTTTTTCCTTTTTTTTTTTTTTTTTTACCCTCTCGTTTCATGAATATTTTATCACTCATTTCTATTTAGACAGGGAGACAAGGTGAAAGAGGTGATTTTTTCCTGTCAGTCCACATAAAATACAGCTACGGGGGAGGGGTAAAAACCCTTCGAGGTTATTAAGGGGCCTGCTGTTGACAGAACATGCCATTCAGGGTTTCCTGCTGCTGTTATTAACAGTGGCCAAGATCTCTGCCAGAGAAACCCACACATGCTCTGGAGCCAGCCTTTCACAGGCTGACAGGGGTAGCATGAGTTCATATCACTTTATTACTAAATCACTGAGGCATTTGGGTGCTATATGGAATAGTAGAACTCTTGTTTGGACAGGATGAAGGAAGATAGGAACAGTCCATGAAGAATGACATACAAATCATTACTCACCTTTATCATAACTGAACGCCTGGTAACTATTCCATCAGTCACAAACATCTTAAATGCCTGCTTTCCTCAGGTGGAGGGGTCGATTCAGATCTTGCTTTCTTAAAACCTCCACTCACCTAGAGACTTACTTCTGCTTTACATCGGAGTGAACGAGCTCCAGCTCATACTTTCCTCATGTATTTCTCTTTGTATAACCAGATATGACTGTATGCTGCTCTGTTTGCTAACCTGTGCTAAATATGTCCTTAGTGCAATTGATTTCACATTTGTTACTGAATTTGGTTTCCTCAGCTGACAGGAACAGAAGTTGAAACTAATTTTCAGGTACTGAGTCAGCATTAGAGGGGCAAGTGATGTAAGGTGGTTGAAATCAGTGAGCCAAAGAAAGGAAAAGATGTTAAAATCATTGCTGTCTCAAAATTTGCATGGATTTTATAGAATGCACTTTATCAATAACATGAAGAAATTACTTTATAGAGATGTTTTCCCTAAAAAAAAGTCATGCTACAAGCTGTTTGAATTTCAAAGAGCAAATCTTTCGTGGAGAATGTATATAGAGATGGTGTGAATCTAAATAGCCAAGGGACTGATCTGGAACAAGCCAAGACTTTAAGACACTATCCTAAACTTAGAAAGAAAATCAAGAAAGTTAAAGGCAAGATAGCAATTTTAAGTTGCTAGAGTATATTTTTGGCACACTCTGAGACATTGTATATATGTAACATTAGTTAAAATGATCCACTTCTGTAATCTCTGTACACTAAAATGTCTCTGTTGCTCATCTCTGAATCAAAGCATTAGTAATTTTTGAAACTCTCATCTGGGAGGTTCTGCAAGGACAAATAAGAAAATGTGTCTGATTTTTTATTTTATTTTATTTTATTTTGCGTGGGAAGTAAGTCAAAAAGACTTTCCTGGTCATAAAAACAATAATCCGTAGAGCCACTGGTCAGATTTTTGTCTAAACTCTTGGTGACCCTTTCTGTCACTTCACTGTTTATTCTGGTTCAATATCCAAATAATTACATTGTGAGATTTTGACTTTAATAATAACCTTTTATCTTTTTTTAATTCATTTAATCTTTTTTTATAGAAATGAACACTTCTGCACTTATCTCATTTTGCTTTTAATTAATGCCACATTCCTAAATATTTTTTATTTCATGTATTTTAAGTCCAAAATTATGTTTTATAAAAATGTTGTCATTGTTAAACATTAAAATGTGTTTATAAAAATGTTGAATTGAAGGGAGGAGGGAGGAAGGATTTAGATGACAGCTGGAGATTTGAGGGGGAGGTGAGGAAGCAGCACATGGTGTGTAGTCAGATGTCAGTGGAGATAGGAGGTAGGAGACATGCAGAATGGCAGGGGAGTGGGCACCAAAAGGCAAGGCTGAAGTGAAGTGGCAGGTCAGTTTGCAGTCACTTGCTTCATATATCTGGTGTGCCTGAATTTAAGCCATTGATTTGATATATTAATTCCTTCACTACATATTGAATTAAAAAGAGAAAAAGAAGAGGAATAACCCCTCACATGTGTATAACAGTCTTCATGGCTCTACTGCCTCTATCCAAGTAAACAAAATACAGCAGTGTATTAGCGCAATGCAGCAGGTTCCATCACTGCTGCTCAGATTTAATATAAGTAAAGGTGTAAGGTCAGACCTGTTAGAAAAACATTAGCTTCTTCTTCCATTATTATGCGCTGATCCTTCTTTCAAATGAAAGTCATGGCTTTGCACAGGGAAGAACAGCTTGTATTTTAACAAGGGATTCTCAGAATTTCCATCTCCAAGAGTGATTTATTTGTAATCAGTCTCTGGGTATTGCCTTCCCTCCATACAAAGTAGCTATCAGTTGGCCGTCTTTGCCTATGCCTTCATGAAACATAGGTACTTATTAAATGAACTCCTCAGAACAATCTTTAAGTTCAATGGTATTAGTATTTTCTCCCAGTACTGCCCCTTATGTCTTTCTCCAGATCCTTATCAAGGCCTTGCGATTTAGTTGCTATTTTTCACACTAGTAGCAACAGCTAGTGAGAGTTTTCATTTTCCTCCAGCAGAAGTACTGTGAAGGCACTATCCCATATTCCCTGTTGGACACAAGATTAGTGAAGTTCTGATTCCTGACCACAAGTGAATCCCAGCTACTCCCATACAGTTCCTAGATGATGTCCTTCCCGATTCAGAAGGAGTTAATGGATATCTGAGCTGTCCCAACTGTCCTTCTCCTATGGCTTCATCCCAGTATTTCCTTCTACTGATGAAACACACAGATCCTCCCTAGCTTTTCTACCCTGATCTGTCTCAGTACAGTGACACAGTTTATGTGACTTGTACCCTACAACTTCACTCTTGGTGTACAAAAAAATCACTCTTCCTTTTTAATCAGGTACCAATTCTGCATGGATTATGCCCAGTCTAAATGCAGTGCGGAAACAAGGCATGTACTGGAGGAGCTTCCACTAAAGCTGATGCAGGATTCAGAATAAAATTCACTTCCTTGTGTTATTTTAATCTCATCACTGAGGGTTTTTTTTGCTTTCTTCCATCTCCTTGTTCTCCCTCCTCACAATGGCTGCACAATTATGCTTATTGGAATGTGATGTGGCAGAATATCACTGTGAGAGGGAAGCTTTGATGGAAGGGAAGTGATGACCTTTCATTTACTCCTCTTCAGAAAAACAAAAATCATAAGAGTGGAATTTTCAGATAAAAGATGGGGTAGAACGAAAAAGAGAGGAAAAAAAACAGCAGAGAGAAATAAAATTAACCTGATTTTTTTTGAGGAATGTTACAGGAATATGCAAACCCACAATGAAAACCCACCCCTTACCAAGACAGTTTTCTAGGAATGTGTAGTTGACTTTCCATTCTGTAGTATCTCTTTTCTTCCCATCTGTTGCATATAAAACAAAAAGGTCTCCTAATACTTTGCAAACAAATAGGCTTTAAGAGCAGTGTGGGTGAGACTGTTGCTTTCAGCATATTGGTCTCAATAACTGACCTTTTATATTCCGCAATTAGAGCACTTTCCCTGATATGGCAGGTTGTGGACCTAGCCCTTTCTCCCCATCTCCACAGGGGTATTTAAATGATTCAGTCCCTGCAGAAGGTCTCCTGAACTGCACTGAAATTAACAGCTTCAGTGTTAACATCCAGCTCACGCAACACCATTGTGGCAGTAGGCTTTGGAAGCATTATCTGTAATTTTTTAATCTTGGAATTTTTAAAGTGATAGTGTGAAAAGCTTGCTATATATTTTTTCCTTTATTTTTTACATGGGAAAACAATTCCCAGACAGGCTTTAATGTTCTGTACATAGCTAAAGTAAAGTCACAGACTTGGAAACAAGCTAAATTTTGTGGATACCTTGCTACAGGATCCTTATTTAATCCAGTCTTGCTCGACTGATGCTTTAATATAGATTTGAATTACTCTCCAATCAATTAGTAAGATAAGAGAAGTGTAAAGGTTGCCAATAAAAAAAAAAGAGAAGTGTAAAGAGTGCCAAAAACAACCTCTGCCTCTTTAATTTTACACTAAACAATGCTCTCCTGATTCAGATTATTTGCCATGATTTTCCTCAGCTTTACAATTAATAATTCCAGTGGTCAATCCAATGCCTTCACCATTAGCAGAGATACATTAATTTATAAGTAAGACTTGGTCTAGTATCTTTAACCCATACTAGTAATAATTAACCTCCTGCATCAGGCAACTGGTTCAGTCAATCAAGTTTTGCATACTTCCAGTTGGAAAAATACTTTGCATTTGACTTCTAACAAAAGTTACTTAGAGAATAATTTTCCCCTCCAATTCAAAGTGCTTCCCCACCAAAAAGCAACCTCTCCTTGCATTCTTCTTCTGTCCTGTGATGTCCTAAGCTGACTGCAATATGTTGATGTTGGCCAGCTGTTCTGGCTGGCCCACTGGGCTTTCAGCTGAGATTTAGCTGAGAAGCACATAGTTCTTTCCAGTCTTTTTTCAAACTGGCTGAGGTCTTTGGGAAAAAAAAACTGAAAACACAAGTGTATGCAGTCATTTTCTAGATTCTTTAGAGGATATAGTTTTATTTTATTTGATTCTATACCAGTAAAATAATTCAGCCTGACAAATATATGTTGTCTCCTTGGGATGGTCTTTGAAATGGAAATCCCATTGAGAAAATTAACCTAAATTATCCCATGGTAAAGAATTACTTATGCCTCTTCTCTATTCCTTCTCTGCTCACCCCAATCCTTAATTATTGTGGATAAATCACTGTGTTAAATGAATATGTTAAAAAAAAAAAGCTATGTTTTTGATTGCCACTGGTCTCTAGAGAAAAAAACAAGAATTGTTGAGTTGTGTTACATAATCTTTAAGTCTCTAATAGTTAAAGCTAATTTCCTTTAGATCAATATGTAAGGATTCCCTGTTGTTTTCAATATGTTTTCAGTCCACCGCTAATAATGTCCATTCTGTCTGGTCACAGTGGGCTTTGAGGTACTCCTTGCAAATAAAGGGAAACAGTGGAATAATGTAATTATATATATATCTTTTTTCCCTGTTGGTTTACCATTTCCACACATGTTACTGATTTTAAGTAATTTGTTCACTGATAAATGATCATTGTAATTGAAAAGAGAATCAGGTGAGAGATCAACCTTGGTTGTTATTACTCATGGTGGGGTATTAGCCATTGCCTCTGAATCATCTGCATCCACTTCAACAGTGATACTTTATATTTCTTGTTCCTGTTTTTACTGGGAGGTGAGACTACCTGGTGGTTCTGAATATTGTATCAGAGGCATTTATTCCTAAAATATATAAATGAGAAACTAGAGAACACCACATGAAAATTTAGCTAAAGTTTTGTGATGTCACCTTAGAGGATCCAGCTGTGGACTAATATGGGCAAACATGTAAGCAGACAGTTCTTGCCCTAGAAAGTTTAGCATGTTAAACAGTGAGGGGGCTCAAATTGAAGTTGACCACCCTGCAAAGTATCTTAGAGTAGCTTAGACAAAGCAGATGTCCATCAGCCAGAAGGGCTTCAAATCACAAAGGGTCAAACACTCTTGAGGACTCACTATTATGAAGTTAAGTAAAGTACTGTTCAGAAATCTATTGGCTTTGTGGTGCATGGGTTCACGGGACCAAGCAAGCTCCAGAACTGGAGTAAGTGAAAAACAAGAAACAGTTTTCTACTAGTGGAACCCTGCTGTGGTCAAATAAAGTTAGAATAATCTAGCAAAGGGAAAACCCTGAGAAGCCTCTCAAATCTGCTCTGGAATTTGTCTTCTATGGTTAGAGGAGAAAGACCCGGAGGACAGACTTTTGAGCTCTGAAACAAAGGAGGATGAGGCAGCCACAGGCAGTTTGAGAGGATATGTATATATATTATATATATTATTATTATATATACATATCTTCTCAAACTATATATATATAATAATATATATATATTTATATTTTTTTAAAGCAAGAATTAAAAAAAAAAAAAAAGTCAACATGATTTCATAAAAAACTCCTGGCAGGAAAATTCTCACACTCTAGTAACCTTAGCATTCAACAAAGCTTGCAAAATGCAGTCCTTCTGCCTTCAGCGAATGTGAGGATTGGTGACTTCCGAATATCTGATGGGATAGTTTTCAGAGGCATAATCTTGCCATGAAGTTATGGTTGTGTGCATACTACATTTGTTTTGCCTTCACTAAGTGCTGAAAGCTGGATGGCTCCAGAGGTACGGCGTGTCCAATCTCCCGAGAAAGTGAAAGCCAAGTAAGCCATTGGTTATGTTTAATCAGCCCCCACAGGTTTCTGAGGCTCATTAATAATCAGAAGACTGCTGAGCCTGTATTATGCTGACAGAAAACCATTTTTTTTCCAGCCAGATTCCAGTTTGCACAAGCTTTCTGGTGTTCAATGCTTGTCCCTAATTGCAGATAAAAGGCAGCTCTTTTTCAGCTCTTGTATCAGAGCAGTAGTTATGTGTAGGATCTCTTGATCGGCCCAGTTTCAGAATGAAGAGGTACAGAATGCTGATAAACCACAGGTCTCCATCTTTGTAGTTTGCTTTCACCACACAATACCTCAGGCAGCCATGAGGCTTAAGAATATATCTAAGAAATTGAACTGATCCTTACCCTTCACTCTAAACTGCAAGAACCTTCTTACTAAGCTAAAAGAGAATTGCCTTTGAAGGAAAGCAGGGAACTGAGGAACACAGAAACATCTTTAAAAGTGAAGGGTTCTTCCTCTGCTCACTTCTCAAGAGCTGTGCTCTAGGAATTCTGAGGCTCTAAACTTGGGCATGAGTTAGTTCTATATTTTCTGAAGCAAAATTTAATTTGACCTAGTGTCTTGCAATGGGTAAGGTAGAGCTGGAATTCAGTCAAGCAATGATGTGTAAATTAATGAGTGGCAGAATCAGTGTTGTAATAACAGTAATTGGGATGAAAGGGTAAGATCGACATCTTTGCCAGGAAGCCATATGGGATTAGGAAATAAAATAGAGACTGTTATCTTAGATTACAAAGGCTGTGGTGTGCTAGTTTAGAGTTTAAAAAATATATTAATAGCAAAGAGTTGATAAAAGACTGAAGTTGCTGAGGGCTGTCTAGATTATATTCTAGCAAAATAGTACATTTTTTGTGATTTTTCTTTTTTTTTTTTAATGATGTAGTTGTGTATAGAGTATGTTTCTAGAGAAAGGTAGTGAGTCATTATTTTTTTCTCTTCCCCTACTCCCCTGTAACTTAACATAATTTACTGTTTTATCTTATAAACCTCAAATCTAGAGCTGACCAACTTTTTTTCTGTCTTAGACATTTAGATGTCTCATGGCAAATTACCAAATATTGTTAATTTGGCTTCCTCTGTAGGTGACACTGATACATGTACTCTCTTTATCAACTGCAGCTGGACCTACAGATTCCAAGCTTGCATCTTTCTTTTAGCCTTGTCCTCAAAATTGTGTGTCCAGACATTGCGTTTTCTCACAGTGACTTGGGTCAGTGGTAGTCAGAGAGAAATAATTAACATGTCCTTGGTGGCTATTAGCTAAATTAATCATGCTTGTGCTATGTCTGAGAAAATGACTTATTTATAGGCAGTTGCTCTCTGGGGAGGAGACATACTGTTTCTTAATGTTTTTAAAGCCCTACATGAATTTATGGTGCAGTACTAATTATGTCCAATCAGTGTATCCTTTTCCTCTGGAGGCAGTCATTGAACATACCAGAGACTTGTGATGATAACATCAAGATAAGCTCCATGGCAATGAATCATATCTTTAATTGACTGGCTGGGCCATCGCTGGAAAGATTTCTCTTCACGGATGCTTAAAAACCCTTCAGAAGTGACAGAAAAACAAATGCTAAGAGACTCTAAACCTTCCCCAAAACCCTCCTACATTTTGTGATCTATTTACATTAAATTTCTATCTACCTCTGTCCTTTCCTTGTTGCTGCCACTGCAGGGTCCTAGATTGCTTCCCACTCTCCTGAAAATTGATGACTGCATGTCTGTTTGAAGCTGGGAGACCTGGCTGTGCTCATTGAGGTAAGCAGTGCTCCCCTTAACTCTTTTAAATGGTTTTAACAGCTGAGAGCATCCCAGGGTCTTCTGGGTCTGTCACTTGCCCTTCTAAGTTCTCTGATGCTTCTCAGGGAAACACTCGTTTTCTAATTGCAGCTGGGATTCAAATCCTTTTCAGCATGGCTAGGGAAAAGAAAGACAGTTACTGCTAGGATAACTTTCCTGGGCTGGCTGGGTGAGCTGTTTCATTTCTCTCATCAGGCCAGTACCCCTGAAGTAGACAGATGGTGAGGGGAGAAGATAAGGTGGTAGCCAGGCAGCCTTAGAGGCAGGGAACTCTGGGCCTTATTTATTCAACTAATGCTTTCACAGGAAAACTTCCTGATTTCAGTGGGAGAGGAGCCATAAAGTAGGCTAAATAAAAAGCAATTAATCTTTTCAGAATATGGCCCAGTTGCCACTTCTTTTTGCCAGTGGGTCTTTATTTATTTATTCTTATACCTGGGACTTTATTTATTTATTTATTTTTTCAAAAAATCTAGATCCAGTTTCTGTATGTGTACAGCTAAGGAGTGTACAGTAAATGTGGTTTGTTGACTTGTCTGGTGCTGGATATGGCCTGAATGCCAGGTATAGGCAATGACCTGCTTGTGCCTTCTCTTATACATTCACACATTATTCACACTAGATGACTGGAAGTGGAAGCTATGACAGAACAAAACAAGTAATGATCTGAGTGCTGACTCTTTTGATGTGGTAGATGACTAATCTGCCCTGATGCATCCTGAAAGCAAATGGAATTCCTGATCGGTGAGCACAGAAAGGAGTGGTTTTTTTTGTTTGTTTTTTTGTTTTTTTATCGGGGGAAAAGCTCACAGTTATCAGCCTCAGGGCTGCAGTGGAGATGGAACTTAGAGCTATCAAGAAATATAACACAGACAGAAAGCGCAGTGTTAATCAGTGGTATAAACTACCTGCTTATTCCTACTTTATCACTATCTCACTCTACAGTGAGCCAAGCTCACTTTTTTTCAGAGACGCCAAATAATGCAGTAGAGAAAAGGCATGGTGTAGAAGCAATCCTCATGCCTCATTTCTGCATTTGTAGAACAGATTTATGTATGTATGTATGTATTTATTTTTACTATCTGGTTGCAGTAATCTATTGTACCCTGAAATCTAGTAGAGAAGAATAAACTTCAACTGATATCATTTTTCAAAATCTGTGTATGAGCTACTAGTACGGCTCTACTAATGTTGAAAGGAAACAAGTCATTCCAAGGGCCAAGAGAAATCTCAGAAAAACAAAGACTAAACAAGACCCTCCCCCCACCAAAACAACAAAACAAAAGCAAGCAAACAAAAACAAAACAAAACAAAAAAACAACATCAACAACAAAACAAAACAGCAAAGGAACATAAGCTGATTGTCACAGTTTGTGGTAATGACATTATAACCCTTTTTATACACTGTTACTGACCTTTATACACAGTAATTCAGTCCTTTCCTTGACAACTATAAGCCTGAGGACATCTGAAATCAAAACTTCACTTAGTTTTATCTAGGATTCAGCTGCTTTAGTTATCAGACCTGTTCTTTTCCTCCCCATAGTGCAATTCCAATCTAAAATATCCTTTCTCCTAAAGCTGCAGCCACAAAAGATGGCAGCATTTGCTAAGTTTAGAAAGGGTTTTTCCTTTTTCTTTTTCTTTCTTTCTTTTTCTTTTTCTGACATTTTGCTTTATCACAGTACCAAGAGTTACTTCAGTACCTTCTTTGTTAAGGCTTTAGTTGCTCATTTCATAGCAGCTGAGGAGCTGACCAACTACAGAACCAATGATTCCTGCCTCCTTGGTACCTTGTCTGGCTGTATTTTCTGGTTCTGACCTTATTTTGCTACTTCTCTGAAGTGTAATGGAAAACTTTGTAGGGCATTCCTAAACAATTAAACACCTATACAAAGTGTCTTCATATATTACCTCAAGAGCACTCAGAAGTGGGTGATTCAGGCTAAAAATAAAATATAATCATAAAAAAAAAAAAAGATGGAAAGTTATTGAAGAACAAATGAAGGCATCTGTATCTGGTTGGATTGCAAGTTGTAGAACTTGACTTCTCCAGTTTCTGCACCTGAAAGCTGATGTCAAACTGTATGCTGTCTTTGCCCATGCCATAAAGTTTCTGGATGTTTTAGACAAGTCCCTCAACCCAAATCTTCTAAAACACATTACTATTTTTTTTCTTTTGTATCTGAGAGTCCAGCTGGCACAAAGACTTCTAGCACAACCCTTCCTTCTCATGGTTTCTGATTTATATGTTAATAAGAAAAATGAAGTTAGTGGTCACTAACTGAAAATCCCTGATGACTTTGCCAGGTGCTTAAGTGATGTTTGCAGTCATAGCATTCTCATAATAGCCTCCTCTTTTCATGCCAGAGGAGCCAGCTGTCATGGAGTCCTATCCAAGAGGAAGCCACAATGCAGGGATGAACTAGTAAGTGCAGTGTCGATTGGCAACCTGTAAAGATGCTTCCCTGTTATGCAGCAATCACACCATCAAGACTATTGTTTAGAAATACTGGCTGGTTACCTACACATATGCATAAGATTTGTGCTGTGTAGACAGGCATATAGTTAGCATTTTTGGATAGAGTACTGATAATACTGGACAATAGTGGAGGGCAATTAGTTGCTACTACCTTTCCTCTTGTGAACTGCAGCTAATTCCTACATTAATTGTTGGTAGGATACAAGAAGGCAAGGTCACAGTTCCAAAGGGCTATCACAGTTGTGCCAATAAACACAATAAGCCCTTGCTAGCTTGCAAGCAAAACTTTGAACTCTAAATTACTTATTGAGTTGATTATACATTTTTCTATAGTTATTTTAATTCATTGAGGAAACTTTAAAGCTACTGGTATTTCAGGTTACTTCCCTGACTCATGCCTTTGCAGTGTCATTGCAATATTGCCAAATTTAGATTACTCAAGCCACAATGGAGAGCTGTTTCATGGAAATCTCACAGAAAATGCCCTGTCAGCTTTTACAGCAAGGGGAATCCTGTCTGGATTGACTGTTTAAATGCTGTTGCAGCAGTTAGAAATCTGTTCACTTATTTTTAAAATAACATAGATGTTGATAAATATTCTAAAACTTTTAATGACTGTTCAGGATTGAAAAAAATCACTGAAGACATTTGAGTTAGTCATGATTACTATTGTGTTTTTTTCCTTGTTTGTTTTTAATTTTGAACTGTTCATGTGGACTTTAAAATGTTTTACGATGCATAGCTTTTGAATTATTCATTTTAATTAGTTTCAGTTCATCTTAGGCTTTAAGTAGGAGATCGTGAGATACTTCTGTTCTTTGGTTGTACGGTTAAAACAGCAGAATAATGGCAAATAATTATTAACAATAACATTGACTTGATCAAAAATGCTAAATATTTTATTAAAATTTAAATGTTTGCTTAAGAAAAAACCACTGACATTCCTTGCCTCTACCACCACCAATTTCTATCCATGCTTAGTGGTGTTTGATCTGTAATGTATTGAATAACATGAAAAAGATCAGCATGTCCTGTGCTTCGAAAATAAAATTTTACATTAACAAACACACCACCAATTTCTATCCATGCTTAGTGGTGTTTGATCTGTAATGTACTGAATAACATGAAAAAGATCAGCATGTCCTGTGCTTCTAAAATAAAATTTTACATTAACAAACACTGATGCTCAACTTTATCAGGAATCAAAAGCTTAGGAACATTTCCACGAATATTCAACTTTTTTTTAATTTTTTTATTTTCAAGTCTTATGTGACTGCTGCTATGACTGACTCACTGCATATACACCAATCTTGTATTTCATTGTTACTGTCATCATGGTGGTAGCAGAGATCCTAATGTGCTGTGAAAATATTTACAAAGCTTTTCAGTTTTCTTTAGTACTCTGCCATGCCTGCCTCATGTTTTATAAGTTTTTGGAAGATAATGTGTGATCAGATTTTTATTTTTATTTTTTCATTTTTTCATTTACACAAAAGCCTCTTTATTTTGTGCTTTCAGTGCTGAGGGGAACTAGTTCTCTTTAGAGTAAAGCTTTCCTTTACAATTTAATCTGAGAATCTGGATTAGACTACTACCTGTGGTAGTAGACATGTTTGTGCTGCTCATTCCTACCTCTGCACATACCTGTGCCTTGAAGAACACAGAACGAAGAATTCGCTTTTCATTTATTCTTTTTTTTTTTCACTTCTTATGTTTTGCAAGACATTTTACTTTTGATGGTAAGTATGGAAAAGCACCAGTGCACAGGACTTGAGCAGTTTTGCCTGCAGTCTTACTACAAACTGGGTATTACATACAAGAAATGGAGAGGGACTCTTCATCAGGGAGTGTAGTGATAGAACAACGGGTAATGGTTTTAAACTAAAAGTGGGAGGATTTAGATTAGATATAAGAAAGAATTTCTTTACTCAGAGGCTGGTGAGGCACAGAAAAAGATTACCCAGAGCAGTTGTGGATGCCCCATCCCCGGAAGTGTTCAAGGCCAGACTGGATGGGGATTTGAGCAACTTGATCTAGTGATAGGTGTCTCTGCCCATGGCAAGGGGGTTGGAACTAAATGATCTTTAAGCTCTTTTCCAACCCAAAACATTCTATGATTCTATGAACTTGAACCCCAGATTAGGGAATGTATAAGATTAAAATATTGTATAGTGGGGTTAGAAGTTTTTTTTTTTCTTTTTTTTTTTTTTTCCTGTAGATAGCTCAGGTTAACTACCATTCGTAGATTTTACTTATTTATTTATGTAAGTCAGAAAAGAGTCAAAGCAGTACAAATGAGAATCAGATAAGTTATCCCCAGATATGGAACTATCAATTACAAATCTCTCCTCAAATGTGTTTAAACAAGCAAATGAAATAATTTCCTGCAAAACAGAGAGGAAGAACCCTATACACCAAACCTCAATAGACTGGAAAATACCTCATAAACTGGTCCCCCTGTCCCATTCCAGATTACTTGTTCCTCTTCCCCCTCACTTTTCAGCCTTCATTCAGTTTAAAAATCAACACATTCCCGCTAAGACTACCTTCAAGGGAACCAAAACGCAATGTTCAGAGATGTCTGGTTCCAGAGTTTTATTTCAGGTGGTGACATGAAATGGATTCACAAGTGAATTCTGTTGATGCAGAAAAGCTCAGATTTTAAATTTGAGCTGATGGGAGATGGGAGACCCCCTTCCAATTGTCACTGCAAAGGGCCAGGCTAACTGTAGTTTTAAGATGAGTACAGATTCTCATCAGTGGAGTGACCAGTGAGTTAAGGTCTTGCCAGCAGTTGTTCATTCTACTTTTACTTCTTCATTATGAGCAACAGCAGGATCCCAATTCAAAGCTAAGGGTCAGTCCTTCCAAATGGATCTTCAGCAAGTGCAAGGGCTGGACTTCTGTACCTGCTGATCTTTCAAAGAAAAACTAGGGGAAGATTAAGAGAACAAGGAAATGTTGTTTCTTGCCAGATGAATGAAACCATACAAATAATCATTTTTCAAGGTGTCCATCAAGTCAGTTTTGAGCTTAACCTGACCTGAATTTAAAGCCAGCTCCTCAGAACAAACAAATCTTAGTCTATAAATAACTTCCGCGTTAACAATTTATTGAAAATGCCTGAACCTGATACAAGGACCTTCCTCTTTTCTTTCCCTTCTTTCTTGTACACCTCCCACCCCCACCCTCCTTAGGCTCTATTTTGGGCAAGTAAATGCAGCTTTTCATTGAAAGGCAGTAAAATCCTACCCAGAAAAAATTGATTTCAATTGAGTGGCACCAGCATAAAACTGCAGTGAGTCAGGAAGTGAATCAGAAGGCGCAGATTTGATGGACAAAGAAAGGCATATCAAATGAATGATGTAAATTGGATTAGAGTGATCGCTTTCTAAAGAACTTGCTGTCAGAATTTGCTGCACAAATGGAGGAAACACTGAAAATAATTCAATAGAGCAAGGAGAAAAAGATGTTATTCATCATCAGCCCTTTATTACTGAATTTGCTGAAATATGAATCAGAATTTCATTATGCTGTATGTGTTTTCCTTTCTTTTGCTTTTTAAAATGAACAAAATATAATAGTTACACAGTGGCAAGACACTAGCACAAGAGGCCTCTGGGTCCTATTCCGAGGTCTGAGACACGCTTGATTTGTGATCGGCAAACTTTATAAACATTTTGTGCTTCAATTTATCTACAAGGAAGGATAATAGAACTTAACTGTCTCAAAAGAGTGCATATGCATGTTTGTTTTGTGATTACAACGTGCCTTGAGACTCTGGTATGAAAGCTATAGTAAGTTTAAAATATTATTATCCCAGTAGAAGTGAATACATTTTTAAAAGTAGGTGGGATCTGTAATTACACTTCCATAGCATCAGAAGACAAACAAACAAACAAACAAAAGCCAATCATTTTGCAAAATGAAAGAATTGCCTTCAGGGCAATGTTTAATGTTGCCTTTACCTCTTATTCCCCTACAAAGGTACTATAGTTCACCGCAATGGTCTCTGTAATTCACATGCTCTAGTTCTATTTTTTTCTACTGTCCTGTGAAGCTGAGACACCATGAGGTAAGAAAAAAGCCACTCAATACCATGGCAAAGTACCTGGTGAAGTGAAGCAGAAACTTTCTGTGCTGGTGCATCTTTACACCTTGTGGAGACCTGTCCAAAGCAAAATGTACTTTAAAAGTAAAAAAGATAAATAAAAAATAACCACTTTTCCCCTCTGCTAAGCAGTCTGTCATCCCTGAACCTAATAGTGTTCCCTTTAGCAACACTGACAGAAGTTCTGTTTGCCAAGACTTTTATTAATCAGTGGCTGTTTTGATGGTCATGGAAAAAAGACAAGACAAACATACTGGCCTGTGATTGTCAGGGTGGGATTTTGATACAGCTACTGTGGAAGGAATAAAAAATAGAAAAAGGGGTGCGGAGGAAGAAATGTATTTACTCATAGTTTCACCTGACACAAGAGCAGATTGTCATGATTTCACCTTTACTCTCTCTTCCACATTGCTGTGGGCACAGGGGGCTGCTTTACTGACTACCATATCCAAAGCTGTGCTCCAATTCAAGTATCAGTGCTGTGGCTTACAAGGAATGCATAAGAAAAAAGAATATTACACTTCCTGCTCTTAATGATCTCCCGTTACTGTGGTGCTGGAGCGTGGGGAGTGTATGAGCTGTTATCGGTGAGCTGGGAGCGGTGGACTGGCCTTGCTCTGCCGCATGACTGCAGGCTGCAGCCCAGGCCAGTGTCTGAACCATTGTGAATTACACGATCGTAGGCAAGGTGTCAGTTAAAAGAGTTGTAGAAGCTGCTCTTTTGCAGCACACAAGGGGACGTGAAGAAGTGTGAAGGTGTAAATTAAAGAAGTCTCCTATATTAACCTGCACCTTTGCCAAGTAAGATCAGCCAACTTCAGGCTCCTTCACACTCACTTAGACTCATTCACACCCACTTACCACTGTTCAACTCACCCCATCTTGACCCATGTAATAAATATGATACATCCCATGAAAGCCCAAAATATCCTCCTCACAGGAGAAGCCAGCATCCACCAAACCCAGAGGCTGAAGTTACTCACATGTAGCCTATGGATTGGTTTTTTTTTTTTTTTTTTTTTTTTTTTTTTTTTTTTTTTGCCTAGGATAAAAGTTGTGTTGTTCCTAGGATAAAAAGATATCCTACCCAACACTTTCTACAGCTCCTGTGTAAGCAAGCTATGCTGACTGAGGTAAGCTCAGTTTAATTTCCCCTCCAGTCAGGAATGCCATTATGATACATTGTGAGTGTAAGGGAGCCAGAGCCCAACACAGGATTGCAATCAAATCCTATTCATCTTCCTCTGCCAGTGACCAGAGGAGATATGTATGCGGCCTTTTCCAGAGATATGTCTTTTGTGTAAGACAGCACCAGAAAGCAAAGCAAATCGAACCAGATAATTGCATCAGGCAGTGAGGGGCTTTCTGCTTTCATATAGAAAACAAATCCAAATGGTTGTGTTCATCCTCCAGCTTGATGATAAACAGCTTGATCTCAACAATTTATTACAGAGTATGAATTTGGCTCTAAGAGTCTTTCTGTTTAAATGCAAGCAATACAGGAGGAAGGTGGAGTGGAATGTACATACTGCTCCTTTTATTGTTGTTCTGTAAACTTATTTGTTTATTTATTTATTTACAAGCAACTTTCTATCCAGATGTAGACATGAAGAACAAGACATTGCCTTTCCACTGTCAGGAAACAGGAACCGAATTGTAAAAGCAGGCCCAGTGAAAAAGTGACAGCACTTGTACCCAATCTCCTCCTGAGGCTGAAAACACTGTCTGGTTTACAAGTCTATCTCAGCTCCCCAGGGTGTGAATAATGCATCTTTAATCAGTCTATGTATGGTTTGGTCCCAAAGGTCTTTCTCTGTTCTTACATTTTATGCTTCTGATACACTTTGAATTTTCTTTTGGTGCCAATCTCTGTTTCCAGGAAGGGAACTAGAAGGTTTCTAGGGAGGTGTTTGTAATACACTGCAATAAACAAAAGCATAAGGTGCATTAACTACTTCAGGAAAGATGAATTAGTTAACATCATCTTCCAAGAAAAGTTCAAATCTACTTCATGACCTAGCCTTTCATGTGCATGTAGACGGCACTTCAAAGTGCTTCCATTTATTCTGTCTCTCCATCTCCCCTGATTGCCTTGAAACAATGCACTTGTGCAAAGAGACTGCAAACATTTTCTCAGATGGATGAGTGAGAAGCTATGAAGAATGACTTTCAGATAAGGTACCCCATCCCTTAGCTCATGTAATTGCATGGTTTGCATTAATTACTTTAGAGGCAATGCTGGCAGAGAAACACAGCAAAATCCCGTTGGCAGTGGGTGGCACCTGAGAGCAACAGAATTTCTCTGAGGAAATCGCATCCCGCAGGCTCTTTCCTACACTCCTCAAGCCTGTAGGAATTAGGTGGTTGCCCTGTTTGCAGGATAACATGGACATTGAAGACACAATGCCAGACATGTACACTTCCCACTTATTGGGAAAAACACAAATAAATATAGTGGAACTGAGCAGATACTAAACAGGGTAAATGATCCCCTCTGAAACACAGTAATGTATGTTTATATATAGTTATTTGCCACACATGGCTATTGGCCACTCACTTCCTCTTTCTGTACACAGAAAGAAAGGGAAAAGGTTTAGGGTAGGACAGATAAAAAAGTAAGAACTTGCATCTCCACCTGATTACCCTTGTTCTTCCACCTTTGTTTGGCTGTGAAACAACAATGAAAGGAAGAATCACAGTCTGAAAATAATTAATAGTGCCCTGTATGGGCATCAAACATTCATTTTTTTTCCACTGAGCTGAAAAAATATAGTCACTGACCTATACCCCAAACTGTTCTCCTCTGTTTACACTGTAGATAAGTCATTAAAATGTTGTTTTAAGCACCAGATTGAAAGGTGAAATGGTATGGAAGATATTCACCTTTGCTGAAGTACACGGTGAGTTTAAAATGATCCATACCAGCAGTAATGAGCTGTTCCTGTTCTTATCTGTCTTAATGCTCTTAAACTGATGCTGGCTGTAAAAGGTTTAAAAAGGAAAATATAGTGACACACAATTAGAATATAAAAAAAAGAAGAAAAGACTAAAGCAAAAAGGAAAAGACTAGGCAGCAAAGATGTTCAGTTCAATTACTTGTAGATGAAAAAGAAACAGTTGAATTTTCGAAAAGTCATTTTAGACAGGGGAAATTTGGTTACTTGTTTTTCTTACAAACAAGCTTTAGAAGCATCCTCTCTAAGCAACATTTTTATGCATTATGCTACTTCAGACTTATAACAACATTTCTAACAGAGATATCAGGCAAGGAGAAAGAAGCGAGTTTGTGGGCAGGTTGCTGAATAGATGAGATGAGAAAAAGGTAAGGCTTAGTATGTGGTTTCAAGGTGGTCAAAAATTGGACCCAAATATAGAATCATAGAATCATAGAATGGTTTGGGTTGGAAGGGACCTTGAAGACTATTTAGTTCCAACCCCTCTGCCATGGGCAGGGACATGTCCTACTAGACAAGGTTGTTCAAACCCCCATTCAACCTGACATTGAAAACCTCCAGGGATGGGACATCCACAGTTTCTCTGGGCAACCTCTGCCAGTGCCTCACCACCCTGTGAATAAAGAAAATTTAACTCATATACATTAGACACTGAAACTGTAGTTTAAAGGAATTAAATCATTTATACTTGGGGCTTTCAGACAAAAATCAAAGATTTTTTTTTTTTTTTAAACAGCAATAGCTTTGACTGCTTTGCTGTCACAAAGTTTCTTCCTGAGATATTTAATATCAATAATATCTTCACTTAAATTTAAATGGCATTAGGATTAAGTCATAAGCAAATAGCAGCCTAAGCATATATTCATTCTTGTTGTGAGTCAGCCTAAAGATCCATCTCAATTAGTGTCTTGCAGAGAATGTAAGAACAGGTCAACCGTATATGAGTTAGCAGCTTTTGATTTTTGCTATCTCAAGTTCCTTAGCCTGAACCAGTAAAGATTAATTCAGCAAGGAATGGTGGTTTCAGGTAAAGATATCTGTAGTCTGCATTCTTAGGACTGATGCCTATATCTTATATTTTGTTTCCTTGAACTACTCTTCTCTTCATATTACATCAGGAGAGAATGCCATTTTCAAAAATGTGGTGTTTAAAGCAGTACTCATTTGGAAAGCATGCTCATGTATACAACTTTTAAAAGCAGAAGATATTATGAGAAAAGATCCCACTTTTACATTCTTGCTTATTCCTTTAAAAAATTATTTATAATTCTGCAATTAATTTCACAATGAATTTATTGTGAAACGTTTGAACTCAGCACAAAATCCAGTTAAATAAATGATTTTGTTCATAAAGTATTTTAAAAGATATCATTAGTTTATTCTTGTGTTCTAACCCTATAATTTCCTTATTCTCAGCAGTCTACAGTGAAATCATTATGTGTCAGTTGCAGTATTGACATTTTGTTTCTGCTTTTTTAATTTGGAAAAGAAAGTGTTTGCCACTTGCTAACTGAAAATGGTTCAGGAAATATTAAGTAGGTTGAATAGGAAACAAAGGATAGAGGTATATGGATTTACTCATGTCATTAACAAAAACGAAACATTACATTCAATGCTGTTTTAAGAACCTCACCTGCCCCCCGTCAAACCAAACCAAACCAAACCAAACCAAACCAAACCAAACCAAACCAAACCAAACCAAAACAAACCAAACCAAACCAAACCAAACCAAAACAAAACAAAAACCAAACCAAACCAAAACAACAACAATAACAAAAAAACACCCACAAACAAACAACAAAAAAAACCTACTGACTTGGTTTGAGAAGGCTACTTTTTCATAGGGAATAGTTGCTGAAATTGTAATCAATGTCAATGTGGTTAATCAACAGCTTATTTCTCCGGAGTGAACGCATACTTCACTAACAAAAGATACAGCCCATGATATGGCTCTCCCCAGCAAAATAGTCCAGTTTTGTGGAGCAGAAGTGGATTCCATATCCTGAAGCAAAATTTAGTTACATGTCCTTTGCTAGTAAATGTTGAATGCCTCAATGGGAGCTGTTAAGTGTCAATAAATACATATTTTTAAATATCTTTCTTTTAATTCAAAAGTTGTAGTAAAGGAAGCAAACTGTTTTCCACCCATGTCTTAAAATGAAAAGCACTGAACCTTTTGACTGTGTTAAATATATTAAACCCTTTTAAGAAACAGTTACTGACATGCAAGATCTTTGACAAATCAGTCTTTGAGTGACATTCTGCCTGCAAATCCAAAGCTATTAAAAATAGGTACCTCACCTATTGCATTGCCAAGGTTGCACTTTTTTCAGGAGTTACTGTCAAGTCTGTCAAATGGAAACTAATTGACAATTGGATAGAAAATACTGTATAACTCCTCTGTAACCTTTTGCTCCAAGTAACCTCAAGGGTCTAGCTAGATTTTGGAATCTGAAACCCCTTATCTACATTCTGATGGCATTTGGTCATGCAAACAATTTTTCATCTCTGATCACTTGTCTAGCTACAGGATTTTCACCCAGAACAGAAAGGCATTTCTCACTGATTTTTATGATAAAGCCAAGTGAGAAATTATCATGCATTGAACCTTCATTTTTATACTAGACTTGGTTATGCTTCTTTTGTGCTAGAACCAGTGACTTTTGGATTCCAGATCTGGCTTTTTTTTTTTTTTTTTTATCTGCACAGCAAGCTGGGGTACAACAAAAATATTAGCATTCCCTCAATTACTGTTAGATAGCCCAACATTCCTGAGGTACAAAATTTGCCTGCCTTTGTCGACTCTTTGAAGAAAGAGTTGCGTATGACTAGCAAATTCATGGTTCAGTTAATTTATGGCTGGCACTGGACCTGACTTTTCCTCTCATCAAGGTGGCATCTACAGATTGAGGAGTGCTGATGTACATCTGAGGATATGAGAATTGAGAAAGGCAGAATGGAGACTGATTTGAGTTTCTGAAGTAATCAAATCTTATCTCAGAGTTTTTTGGTAGTGACATAGAGAAATGCAGCTTTTTGCAGTTACTACATATCATTTAATAATCTAATCGAAGGGAGGAAATAGAAGTGTCAAATGTCACACCAACAAGTGAACCCACATAACATGGGAGACGTGGGATTTTCAGCAATAATGGAAGAAGAGAGGTAGTTAATTGAGTTTAGAAAGTTCCTTCTAGTACAGATAGATATGACTTATATTATCCTGCCCATGTTATTAATTGAGCTATATATTATTTATAGTTCCAAGATCTGTCAAAAATGTAAATGAAAATGACCAGATACTGCACTGTTTACATTCTGTATTTCTTCCTACGAATTTCAAAGAATTACTATAGCAAAAAATTGTTTAAATATATCTGTGATATGTAGTAATAAGAAATAATGCCAGCTACTAAGTATGAGTTATTTTTGCCTTTTTTTTTTTTCATATGGCAACATTTTTGAATCTTTTTTGAATCTTTTTGAATTTTTGAATTACTTTCAGCTTTTGTGATGTTCCGTTCAGTATTTGGTATGAAACAGTTCTGCTGTGGATTAAAAAAGCAAAGTGTCAGAACAAAGCCTTCACTCTCAGAACCAGCCAAACACTAACACAATTCTGTTTATCAGCACAATCTCTTGTTGTTGACTGTTTCAAATGCCAGAGTTCTTTTAAATACCACTAACATTGTGAGAGCCTCATTTAAACATGTATTAGCAAGGTAATCCTTCAATCATAAACTTGCCAGTAAGACATAAAAGGGATGATTACTGACATTCTGCGCCCTTTTCAGAATTACCTAGGGAAACAACATAATGAATATCTGGCTCGCAGTGACCCTAGAATCTTCGTAGGAAAGCAAGGGAAAATAATATAAATAAATAAAAAAAGTCAGCAACTGATTTCTCTCCTCTTTCACCTTTTATTTTACTTCATAACAACTGGTAAAATAGTTGTATCCACAAATTAGCTTTGTTTAGATGGCTGTAGTTCTCATTAGTTGCTTCTTTGCGGGGGAAACAAAGTAACAGTGGATGACATCTAGTTTAAGTTGTGGTAAATTTGTATGATGCTGGGAGGAGATCAGTCCCATTAGTTTCAAAATACTCTAATTTGTGAACCCCCCTATGTGCTCTTGCACAACTAAACAAGCATCACAACTAATTGTCAACACTAAGCGTGATTTACTACAACAGTGCTACATGAAGCAGCATATCCTGCTGAGATGTTAAAATATAATGACTGTTTCAGTGCCAAATTCAGTATAATATAAACCAAAAATCAATAAAATGCATCTAATATCTAAAAAATGTAGCTGAATAAATTCTGCAAATCAGTTGAATTTACACGTCAAGCAGATAAATTTATTTGTAGCAATACTATAACTAATTATCCTGAGGTAAAAAAGAGCCCT
This sequence comes from Anser brachyrhynchus, assembly GCF_964034855.1. Taxonomy (NCBI): domain Eukaryota; kingdom Metazoa; phylum Chordata; class Aves; order Anseriformes; family Anatidae; genus Anser; species Anser brachyrhynchus. The sequence continues at coordinate 45,572,612 of NC_137699.1, forward strand.
CTTTTTGGGATGCTTTCTTTCTGGTAAGGCTTTGTTGTAAAGTATGTTTTCAATAAGGTCAGAGTTTTAAAAATATACTCAAGATGGCTACTGCAAAATCATATGAAATTGGATATTTCCTGTCATCCAAAAAGCCTTGAAAATGTCTATTAACAAACCTCACAACACCTGGGAAGCCAGGTAGTGGTTCTTACAGAATACCACCCCAGGAAAAACATGAAGCAACCTGCCAGACACTCCCCAGGAGCTGCTTACACAGCACAGGCCCGTGCCTCAGACATCTGCAGAGGAGCTCCTGCAGACTCTGGGAGGGAAGGGTGACTTGGCATCTCTTAAAAAAAACACCATGCCTCAGAGCAGCAGATGCTCTCTTGTGGGTTAACTAGGAGAGGTGTAAGACTGTGTAGAGGTGACAGGAGTGCTTCCAGTGCTGGCTGCAGTCTAGTTTTCTTTGCTCCATGCCCCCAGCTGAAAAAAGGCTGCCCAAGCTTGCTCAGACCACTAGGTCTGGAGGATCCTGAAGGGCTCCTGGCAGCACTGCTCATGCAGGGGTACTGAGTGTCACTGAGAGGCATAGGGACAGTGTGGAGGCAGGAGAAACACCAATTTGCAAGGGGCAAAACTTCTGCATGAAAAATAATCCTGTTAGGAACCATGCAGTGATAGTTCAGTAGCTGAAGGTTTATGTTTCTTTCTTGTGGTTTTCTGCTTGTCTCTGTGAGCAGGTTTCTATTTGTTTGGGGGACCGTTTAACTTCTAGAGTAAATCCCCTGGAAATGCTCAAGTTACCTCGGGGAAAGATTTGGCACCATGATCAGTGGCAAGCTGTGAGTGTGTATAGTGCTCTGCAGCTTTCTGTAGCGAGGAAAGCCCTTTAGCTTCCCTAAACGTTTGACTGCAGCTTTATTCCAGGTGTTCAGATCATCAAGACTCCTCAACTGCTAGGAGTTCTGAGTGAAATTCTTTTATTTATTTATTTATTTTATTATTATTTTTTTTTATTTCAACTACTTGGTTGTCTGTGAAAGCCCTCTGCACCTTCTTGTGTACAGAAGTACCTGTAGGAAATTTAAAGTTTTGAAATCAAATTATAATCTTGGCCACATTAGTGTAAATACGAAGTTGCAAATGGAAGGAAGCTGAATAACTGAATTTGTGCCACTGAAAATCATTACTATATATAAACCTTTCAACAACCGTTTGTTTTCTTCATTCCTTTCAGATTTTGAGACAGTTATTTCTTTTTGGAGTACTGTAGGAGCATGTGAACCCAAAGCTACAAGGAAGAAATTAAATCTAAATGTTCGGTCATCAGTAATTTACAATTGACCTAGGCATAAGCCCAGAACAGTCCACAGAACATCTGTTATCTGTATTGCAAAACAGCTGCCACTAAAACCAAAAAGCCACAGAGGTACATTTTCCAGCAGCAAGAGGGAATCTAGCAGATAGACAGTAGAAGCTACACTATGGTTACCATATCAGAGTAGAAAGAGTTAAAAAGCTAAAATCATAACTGAATTTTAGGTTACAAATACTTAAAATATTGTAAAATGTGCAAATGCTTGCACAGTAAGGGTATCAGTGATCACCCATTCTTTCCTTAGTGGAAAGTGGGAAGATAAAGGGGAAGGCAATGAATTAATTACTTTGGAATAAAATCTACTTTTTTTTTTTTTTTTTTTTTTTTTTTTACTGGATGGCAATTGCAACTGTCTTCATCCTGCCTGCATCTATGGGTCAAACTAGTCAAGACATATTCAGCCATCAGGGGTAGCATCTCATGCTTGTAAGTATCTCCACCAACTTCTCTTTGATAAAGCACATACAGCTTGAAGTGAGCAAAAGTCATGGAGTCTGATGATCCCATTTTATGAAGTCCATTTTTACAAATAATAATAGGAAAAATAACAATAGTAATAATAAAATAATAATAATAGGAAATGGTATTAGGATTTGTAGACAGTTTAGATTAGATTGAGATTCAGAAAGTTCCGAATTTTGTTCAGGAATCCACCTACATCCTATACGGGATGCAGGCTAAATTTTATGCCATTTTCACATGCCTTTGAAGGACCATGCATGATGGTGCATGATATACTCTTGAATATACTTAGCCATTGTTCATTCCACCTGATGAGATGGACTTGTACTCAGTGTCCTTATCTAAAAACCCCCAGCCATCAGTGATGAAACATTTAATCCCTTTCAACTGAATATTCAACTGAGAAAGTTTTAATTGGGCTCAGGATTTTCACTCTGTAGCTTGGGAAACTATCACTGAAATGTGCACAGCTCCCAGAATTACATCCCCCTTTTTTGTATCCACTTCTTGGATTATTTCCTGTTTTCTCAATGCAGTAGCAGCTGGAGGCACTCCTGGCGGCTGCACCCTGCACTTCACACAGCTGCCTCCATGGCTTTTATTAATGTTTTCCATTTCTCATCCTGTTTTCTCACTGATGACTCTGGCAAAAGACACACTCTCTATTGGAATAAAAAATAATGTGAATCCCAAACATCTATCTCAAAATAACTAAGAGGGACTTTGTGGCTGAGACGCAGGAAAGCAAAATTAGTGCCTATTGCAGTGTGTTCATATGCCTCAGAGTAGGTTGCAGGTTAGAAGCCACCAACAGCTCTGTGTTCCTACTGGTATTTTTGTAAAGTCCTTCATGTTAATAAGGAATCCCTTTCTCAGTGATACTTAGTGAAGAAAGCCAGATGTAGGGCCACTGCTTTCCTCCAGGTGTCACTGCCCTCTGAAGTCTTGAGTCTGGATAAAGGGCAACCAATAGAGCCATCAATAAATCATTATCAGGACTGAGCATGCAGAATCTAATAGTTGATTTCATTACATTGAAGTGACAAGGTGTAAGCCATCTGGTTTGAAGAATAGGATTGATTTCACCAAGGGAAGTAAAACCAAAAGTAATATTAATCAATAATCCGAGACAAATAACTGTGAGCCTATTAACTTGATTTTTAATTCTGAGGAACATTTTGTCATTAGCTGGAATTCTGGACTGATTTTGTCCTTGTGAGTAATGAATTTCAGGAAGACCTACTTTGAGTTTGCAATTATTCTTTTAGAAGCAGAAGTCTGTAAATGAAAGGATTATAGACACAAACAAATCCATTCATAATTAGTCTTCCTCTCTTTCAACAGGGCAGTAACAATGAGTAATGGTAGCCATTTCTTGAGTCTCATTTAGTTAATGGAATCATACTCTTGGTTTATTTTTATAACATTTTTAAAATTTATTTCTGCTCCACTGGTCTATCAGGCAGCAGCTGCCATAACCAGAGTCTTTAAAGTGCTTTTATTTGAGATGAGATGGAATCATTGGAAAGGCAATTAGAATGGCTCTGGCACCTTTGAGGCAGTCACATTTTATATTCAATTGCCCCTTTGTATGACATTTGGGTAAGTCATTTTGACTTCTATAAATCAGTTCTAAAACCATAAGCAGTTGAAGTTAAGAATCTATCATCCCTAGAACTGTTCTTCTAAAACTGTTGCATATGATCTGCACATGCCCTTGAGAAGCCCCAGGTATACTAAGGAAAAAGAAATTCTGATGTCTGGTGGGACAGAGACAGAGGATTCTGTTTGTACATCAAACTATCTTCAAAAGACTGGTTACATAGAACAAAGCTTTTATTGTCTTTGCTTGGTATAATTTCCAAAATGTATTTTTGTATTGTCTGGGAAATGCCAATGATTAGGCAGAGTGCAACATCATCTTCAGTTACAACAAAGAGCCAGCATGTGCAGGTTCTAGCAGTGACATACATAGAGAAGAAAACATTGTGGGGAAATCTTTATCTTCCTAGATATGGTGGCTGCAAGCGGGAGATGGATCTCTTCTATTGCTGCCTTACCTTGAAGAAAAATAGATAAGATGTGGCCTTTCCTTCATGTCATTGCATGGAAATTGAAAGATGTAAGGTGTTGCTTGTATTCTTCTATAGTCGCTATTTTTATAGCATTAAACTGCATAAGCAGAGAACATTTTCCATTTACCCTAGTTTTCCCAATGTCCAGTGAAAAGGTGTGCATGTGTGTGTGAGAAAGAGGGAGAGAGAAAGTAGTAAAAATGAACCAGGTCCATTTCTGTGTGTTTCTGAGAGTGGAGCATATTTTGTCAGTCGAATATTTTCTGGATAAAAGGACCCACATAGAATGACAAGTAACCACAGGGCTCTGCTGTGTTTGCTTATTTTTTGACTCCCAAGTGCCCATTTCCTCTAGCTTTTATGATGCAGTGTAGCAATTCATTGTCTCATAGATGGTGAGATTGTTCAATGACAGCTGTGGCCTATTGCAAAGTTCAGTTCAATCCACCAGCAGCCAGGAACCTTGTGAAAAGGGTGACTACCTGAGTTTGGCTGAGGAGAGCAGACAGATGTCAGGACATTTTCCCACAAATCTCAAGAATGCTTTCTGTAGGGTATATAGGACAGCACAAGATATGTAAAGAAATAAAATGCAGATTGATGTTTGGGGGCTTTATTTTTACACTTTTATTAAAATAAAAATTATGATAAAAATAAAACATGAGATAAAAAATAAAGGTTAAAAAAATAAAAACATGAAACACAATGATTACCACTAGGCTTTTCCCTGCAAAAATGAGTATACTTAATTTACTATCCCCCCAAAGCTATATTCAGATGCAAGATATGGGGTTTTTATTTATTTGTTTGTTTATTTATTTATTTACGTTAAAAGGCTCTTGTTGCTTTTTGCTGCTTATGAGCATAATACAAGAAGCAAATGTATTGTGCTTTTTTAGCTTTCCTTGGAACAGCAAAACCCCTTGGGAGCCAGGAGCTGAGGCTTGCTGCAGCTCCTGGAAGGGAATTTATCATCAATTTACATCAATATTCTTGCCTTGGGTGGCAAGAAAAGAACGCTGGGAAGCTCAGCAACTCTTCTGAATTTGCTTTTGAGAGGTCAGGTATGTCTACAGGTTTGTTAGAACCTTTCATAATTCCAAAGCTGGATGTCCCACATTTCTCTACGTCCTGATCTCCTTCACAGATGTCCAGTTCCCATTAATCCTACTATTGCCTCAGGCAACTACTTTTTGGAACTGCTGTATTTTCTATCCCTCCATTCAAGGGGAAATATGAAACTTGATCTTCAGGGCAGTTTTTAAGGAAAAGCTTACATCTCTAGCACCTGTCTCTTTTGCCTTCATAATGAATTATAGAGTACATTCAGTACCAAACAAAGATTTAGGAAGCTCTAATACAGCACTAAAGTTTGTGGTTTGTAAATAAGTCTTGAATTTTCTGTAAAGGCTTGGAAACTGCTTCAAACTATCCTCCTGATAAATGTGAAGCCTGGTGTACAGGTATTCATGTCTTTTTTTCCCACCAGTAGTGTAGTCTGACAGGCAGAGCAGTGCTACAGCAGTGATCACAGTGATCTGAAGATTCCAGAGGTGGGGGATTGAGATTAAGAGAGGAAGTGGAAAAATTAGATGGCAAGTTACTTGTTTGTTGAATTGGTGGTTTAAAAAGATCGTAGAGAGCATCACTGGAACCTCAGAAGGTGAAAATCAACTGTCACGAAGCTGTTACTGCTTAGTTCCTTACTATATGTTGAAAGATGTCCTGAAGCTCCCAACAGGTTTTTTGTTTCCGTTTCCTTTCAGTGAGGGAAGCTGCAAACACAGCTCTGGCTGAATGCACAGGCTTCTTTTGAAGACTTCAGTGTCATATGGGATTGATGATCACTAAGTAAGATATTAGTTTAGTGAAAACTGGCTCCACATGAGTAAGTTCAGTCTCTCTAGCTGCAGGCTGTCTATGGATTTCTGCCTGGGCAGACCAGCAGCTAGGTATACGTACAAGGTGTATGCAAAGCCTCTCCTTGCATAGGGCACTAGCAGTGACATATAATTCCCTAAGGGAATTTATGGTTGTTGTTTTTCTGCTGCCAGCTCTTATGAAGAGAGATCTTGGAGTAAACTAAATTCTTAAACTGAAAAACACAAAAACAAACAAACAAGCCCTGAACAAAAGAACCTGCAAGGAAACTCCTTTTAGGAGCCCAGAACATTAAACTTAGAAAGCAGAAAACATTGATCATTTCTCCTAAAAAGATAATGTATCAGTTTACTACTGGGGTATAATACATAGAGTAAAAGATGGCTTGCTTGCAGGGGTAAGTTAAAAACAAACAAACAAACAAGATTTCTGGGTATTACCTTACAAATTAATTAACTAGTTAATTCAGTTCTAGTCTCTGAACTTCACACTCTAGGAGAAGTTTATCTCACATAATTTCAGGTACTTTGTACCATAGTCCTCTGTGGAATTAGTCACCTAAGAGTCCATTTTCAGAGGACAGAAAAAGAAACCTTTTGATGCTTATTTGACCTACTGCAGATATCTGCATTGCATCACTTTGGATATTTACATACAGTTGCAGGAAGTTCTCTGTAGGATCTGTTTACTATTTCTAATGAGTACAGCACTAAAAAACCCCTAAGCATAAGAACTTTGATGTTTCCTTTACAGACTATTTTATTTTTAAAGACCTTCTGAAGCATTCTTTTCTGCAACCTGTACTGGTTTATTCAGATGTTGCCCGTCTCAAAACTAAGCAGAAAACTCCATCACATTTGCCTTCCAGCTTCTATTTCTTCTAGTGTAAACAAGAATCCAAAGCCCAGCACAGTTGTTGTCATGACTAAGTATCGAGGAAAAAGATACTTAATCAAATCAGTTTTAAATAATTCTTTTCAGCAAGGACAGAGCAACCATTCAGACTCCCTAGAAGACTATTAAGTAACAAAGAAAATGCTAAAGCCAAATAATCAAAACGGGGCTTTAAGTTTGTCAAATCACTGTAATTAAGACCAGTACACAATACTACAGTGGGTGTCTATTTTTTCCCTCAATTATGCTTAATGAGATAAGATGGGCTTAGTTAATGATACCAAAGGGATTGTTCAAACATTCTTGATTAATTAGATGACTATCACTGAAAATGTATATATACTTAGAAGTCAGAAGAAGAATTTTGTTTCGAAAATGATTATTAAATTTCAAACTGTTATGACAACAAGATGAAACACCCCAGTAATCATTTGGCTCCAGTGTGGTTAAATGAAAAGACACAAACTTTTTAACTGTAGAGAAGAGCAGAAACAAACACAGGAGAGACCTGCCTTCCACAAATTTTTTGTTGTGCATATAAAGACACACTGAAGCCAATAACTACAAATTTTGTAATACTCTGGAAGGTGTGTGTACATGAGAGGGATGTTTTTGTAGCAATTTTGTAGTATTTAAAAATATAGGACCATGAATTAGTTGACTAACACAACTGGAAGTGAATATTAAAAAACATTTTTTTAGCATTTGGGTCAGATGGGGTGTAAAATGAATCTCTGAAAATACAAAAACTCAGTTAGAGCTTGTCAAATGAGCTCAGTAAAACATCACAGAATATATGGTGGGAACCAAGGCCTTACTGTCTGAAGGATAGGAGGTATGACCACCCTGGTACAGATGAGTGAGGCATTTGAGTATGCATCACCTCTCCTGCGTCTATAGTGCTGATTTATTATACTCTACCTTTATTTTCCAGCTCTTCCATATTCTTAAAAAACACCTGGACAGTATTGTCAGTTTATGTCAATTTAAATTTTCATGGGTCTCCAAGTGAAAGATTCAATTCTTTAGTCTTGCTAAGCTTTGCTCAGTTCAACACAGAATTTTGAACAGTGGGAGAGCTGTCAACAATGTTTTTATAATAACTTTGTGATGATCTAGTCTCCAAGGCTATCTTAGTCCCAGAATATATTAGATTATCTTTGTGGGTTGCTCTGATTCATGATAGCTCACAAAGGCACTGTTATGCCAACCTTGGCTGGAAGGAGCTCAGCCATATCACCTCTCAATATGTCCTTTATTATCAGGAGATCAGGAGCTGGAAAAGAATAGCATGTAGATGGCTAAGTGACTTTCTGCCATACAGCTAAGCCAGTAAAGGAGAACAACACAAACAATAACCTTGGGTCCACAATTCAGGCACACCATGAAAGTCCTATTCCCCGGTATTTTGTAACTCACTTTTTCTTCTGCATCTGTAGAAAGAGATTGTAAAGCACCCATAATGTCAGATCAGAAGTCTGTATTCCTTTAATATCAAAAGGGAATGGCTCTCTACAATGCATTAGAGAAGAAGGACTTCTCCATGTCAGATCAAAAACAGTCTAATCATGGATTCATTTTAGTTCAGAAGGCTTTAAGAAAGAGAATAGAAAAAAGAGATGCAAATAACAATAATTTGCCCAGGTGTTCCAAGCAACAAACAGTAGCTAGAGGAGAATCAAGCCCTGAATTCTCATACCAAAGTAAACCAAAAACCTCCATGCTGGGCATTCAGACCCTACACAGGAGTCAGATATTTTTAAAAATTCTAGTGAAATGGGATTCAGACTTTGAAATAGACACAGCAGCATTGTAAGATTTTTGAAAACCACAAACTCTGGCTGCTGTTTAGCCCATGTGCTTAAAATTAATGTGTACTATTATTTACTGAATAGCTCATCAGTGTGTGCAGAAGTTTACAGCAGGCAAAACATGACAACAAATTAGCAGACTGTCCCTTAGGGGGACATTCCAGTAATTTTCAGGTTTTGTGTTTGCTTCAGCCTTTCCAAAAGCTCCCTCACATATTATTCCTTCTTCTCCGCTCTCATTCAGATTCCTTTTAGTAACTTCTGGGTGTAATTTTCTGAAATATCATGTTCATTATCACCTCTGGATAATTTCTCCTGTGACAATCTATCATGTTTATAAGTTAGAACCTTACACTTTTCATATTTATTGCAGCCCTCCTTCTGTTCAGTTATCAGTGCTGGATGCACCAATTCACTTGTTCACCAGAGACCTGACTGCCTATGAAAAAACTATTGTCTTTTGGGCAGAACGGAGTGGCAGGGCATGGAAGAGGTACTGCTCCAGATATTGTACAGGGCAGGACTTTCCTTGTCTCTAACAAAATAAAGTAGGCTGGAATGAGATGTGCGTTACAAATTCATTCTATGGGAGACAGACTGACTTAGCAAATAAAGACTTTCACCTCTAAGTCACCAGCTCAAGGTCAGATTCTGGTGCATGTCAATAGGGACTTAAAAGCTTTACCACCCTGTGTCTGCTCTGCAGTTTCAAATTTAAAGAAATGACAGTCTCAGGCTAGTTTCTCATAAACACCACCACTGCTGTCGCTGCTAATTGGGCATTTGCTGGAAGCATTGGCAGAGAGGCATAAACACTGAATGAGCCATTGACATTAAATTCACCTCTCCTTGCTACACTTTGAGCAAGGCTCTTTGCTGCTGGCTTTGTTCTGGCAGTATGTCCAGTAGAAGTAGACATGGCAGAATCTCTTTTTCCCTTTAATTCTTGCTCTGGGAACCTGGTGCTTTAAAAAATAACTTTAAAACTTTCTGCCTTTTATAGCTGGTTTGTTATTACTTTTGAAGGAGGTAATCATCAAAGAGTAATGGTCAGGAACTATAGGAATATTTTGACATAATGTCAAGAAAAATTTATTGAGAAAAATATGCTGTCTTTTTAGCAACCCATGTTTTACATAATCTGGCTGACAAACTCTAGACATATCCCAAAATATTTAAGGCTTGAAATAAAACAATTATTTAACCTTCTGATGTGAAGCTTACTCTCATAAACTATATGAAGAAAGACAAACTTCTGTAGCATAGTATGAAGTGTAACTATCCCCAGGAGGAGTCTTCTCTGTCTTCTCTGTCTACTACTTTTCGGTAGACAGAGAATTACAATCCAACTTTGTCAGATCTGACCACCCCCCCCCCCCAAAAAAAAAAAAAAGTAAGAAAAAAGACCATCCCCATAAACAGAAAGAAACAGGTCTACTTTTCATTTTATTATGAAAATCACTACGTATTATATTTTTGCATATTAAAGAGAGAAATGCATTTAAACTCTCTCAGAGTTCAGGACTGCTTAAAATGCTTCTGAAGTTTTGAAGTTCTATATATTTTAAGGGCAGAACAACTTATTTTTACAACCACTTTTATTACTCAGGGAATTTCATTCCTCGGGACACTCAAAATCTTAAGTATCCAGGGTTCAGAACCACAACATTTTGACTTTATGATTCTGATCATACAGCTTCAAGTTCCTTTTATAATATACACCAAAAAAAAAAAAATATTCACCAAAAAAACAAAACAAAACAAAACAAATCAAAATAAAACAAAACAAAACAAAAACCTAAACAACAAAGCAACTTTCTTAATAAAAGGGCTTTCTAGACCAGCCAACATGAAATAGAAAGGATAGGAAAATATCTTGGGTCTTCAGACCCATGCTTCTGCACTTGAAGAGACATCACACTCAGCTGCAGTCATCACATCCCTAAATTTTTTTCACACTGAGATTCATATGTAGGATCTGAAGTGACTGCTGTTCTGTTGGAGGTGTTATATAGCATGGTGAGGTCCAATACACAAGGAAGCATTTAAAGTACTGCCTCAAAGTTATTTGTGTTATAAATAATTTCACTGTTTATAAATTTTTATCATAAAATCATGTAAAATATATTTTTCCTCTCTTTCAAAGACTCAGGTATTCCTCTCCTAATTTACTAAAGAAGAAGTGATTCTGACACAGTAAATCACTGTCAGAGAAGATGGACATCCTGAGTACTGAAATCTAATTTTCTGCTTGAAACTGTCTCTCAGACTGGTTTGTATTAGAAGAGCTAAAGACCTTTCTCTGTTTTGACAGGACACCTTCACTTAACCTGCAGTATGAGTGAAGTGGCAGTCAGATCACTCTTCAGTGTGAATATTAATGAGAACATTTATAATAATCCTTCCCTTTGACTGTAGAACAGGCTCTGAAGTCCAACAGCAGGATCAAACAGGGTAGCATGGTACATGCATCAAACCATCTGGCTAAGGCATAGCTCAAGGAAATGAGCCAAAAAATTTCAAACTCTTCACTGGAACAGTAATAACCCATGAGTCCCTTTTCCCTAAAAAAACCCTGGAGGCAGAACAAAATATCCTGTCAAAATGCATCAGTGCAGTGGAGCAAGAAAAAACAAAAATTTCAGACAGTGCATGTGACCATGTGAAGATGTTTATATGATACACAAAGATATTTTTTTTCCACTCTTTGTTTCTCTCACTCTCCCTCCTCTGCCCTCTCTGCCTTCTGCTTCCACATGCAGACTGTGTTGGGCTCTACCAGCCACTTATTTTTTTTTTTCAATTGCATCTACTTTTTATTTAAATACAGTGTTTTGTTTCCAACCTTTTTTTTTTCTCTTTTTACACTTTGCACATTTGTTCACAGTTGTGTAACATGGTTGCTGAATTTATTCCTATCATTTCACTCATCTGCTTGCAAAGAAAAGGCAAGTTTTCTAAAGAATTATCTGCTCAGGACACCTTCCTCAATCCTGGAACTTAAATATAAATCCAACTACTTTTTGACAGTGTTTACTGCTGGTTATCAAGGTAGTTCCTCAGCACTGATACTATCCATGATACTGGTAGATCTGTTGTCGAGATGAAATACTGAGCTTAGTGTTAATAACTGAGATGCCTCTGGCAGTCTTAGTCAAATCATCATGGTCTGCATAGCCCAGACAATGAGCATCCATCCAGTTCTGAGATGCAATGCCTCTGGACACATTGCAGGGATGGTAGAAGGTGATAAGTGGAGGCCAGCAGCTTTCAGACTTCTCAGTGTGGCATTAAACCCTCTAAAAATGCTAAATCATCAGCTTTACACAGAGCCCTCAGTGTTCATTAACACATGACATTGTTTTCAGTTTGCAAATAGGACACATTCCGTAGCTCTTTAACATGTTAGGTGACAGAGACAAAATGAAGATATACTGGACTTCTACCTCTGAACATCTGATCACAAGGGATGAATTTCCAAAATCCAGTCTTCCTCCATCAGTCTTTACTACATACAGACTAGCATATTAGAAATGGCATAGCAGGTCATGAGAAAGGCACAATGAAGGAATTTCATTATTGATGTTCGAGACTACAATGACCAATGCAGATCAGACTCAGGGTGATGGTTCATGGACAAACAGTGCTGAGAGTGAAACTTCCAGTGCCTTTGAACCTACTTTTAAATCATATGTCTCTACTGTTTATTAATGTTGTGGTTTAACCTGGCCAGCAGCTAAATACCACACAGCTGTTCGCTCACCCTCCCCCCTCCCTCTCTGGGATGGGGGAGAGAAACAGGAAAGTGAAGCCTGTGAGTTGAGATAAAGACAGTTTATTAAGACAGGAAAATAATAATAACAATAATAATAATAATGATGATAATAGCATTACTAATAATAATGTGTACGAAACAAGTGATGCACAATGCAATTGCTCACCACCCGCTGACCGATGCCCAGCCTATCCCCGAGCAGCCGGCCCCCCCACCCCGGCCAGCCACCCCTATATATTGTTTAGCATGACGCCAGATGGTATGGAATACCCCTTTGGCCAGTTTGGGTCAGCTGTCCTGGGTCTGTCCCCTCCCAGTTCCTGCTGCACCCCTAGCCTGCTCGCTGGCAGGACAGAGCGAGAAGCTGAAAAGTCCTTGGCCTGGTGTAAACACTGCTCTGCAACAATTAAAACATCAGCATGTTATCAGCGCTCTTCTCATCCTAATCCAAAACATAGCGCCCTACCAGCTACTAGGAGGAAAATTAACTCTGTCCTAACTGAAACCAGGACAATTAATCATCAAAGTGGTCCCTTTTGCAGGTGCTGAATGATACCAAGTCCCTTCTCTCCAGAGAATTTACAATCTGAATATCCAGAAGAGAGCAACTACTGAACAAAGTAGTGAAATGACTTAGTTCAAGTCTTGCTGGACATCTGAGATTTCTGGAAAGGGAAATTCCACTTGCTGTCTTCCTGGGGTTTGTGTCAATGTCTCACAAATGCATACAACCTACATCAAAATATCGTTAATAGCTAAAGCCTTCATCAGTGAAGACACCTTTTGAAGAAAATTTCAAAGTGTTTAGATTAAGGGTTGATTGTTCAACTGCTTCCTTCCTTTCATCTCTGTTTACAAGACACTGATGAGCATCAAATGAGTAGAGACACAGGTCTCCAGTAAAGTAATGTTGGCTATTTTCCCGCCTGCTATATTTACAGTCTGTACACCAGAAAAAGCATCAGCAGTGTTAGCTGAGTGCTGTCAAAGTTTTTAGTTTTTGATTGTTTTAAACAAATTCAGATTCAGGATATAATCGGGGGGGGGGGGCTAATTAAGCAGCTCAAAGTATAGGAAAGGATGAATTATAATTATCAAATCTCATTAGTATCAGGGGTGCAATAGAAATGGGGAAAACATGCTTCCAAACTGTGTGTACAATAGATATTATCTATGGTCTATTTATCTATGGTCTAGATTTGTTGCAGCTTCTGCAAGAGATCTTACCCTTGTTCTTTTTTTTTTTAACTCCCTGAAGTACAAGTAATGTAAGTAATATTAGACTAAAAAAAATGTCTGGCTCCTCTTTATACAGAGAATATATAAGATTAATTATCTTATGCTTGTTTTAAAATTTTATAAGTTTACACACCAGATGAGATAGTGGTTCAGCAACCTAAGGCAATGTTTAGAACTATAAACTTTGTCTTATTTGATGTTGCTTACTAAACATGTCCCTTGCTATGACTTTGAGTAACCCTGTTTAGCATCCCATTAGCAAAAGTTAGGTTGTTACAGTTAACAGTATTGTACTAGGACTATTACTACCACTAGTACTACTGATTAGGAAGCACTAGGACCCTGCAGTTGCCTGTAGTTGAAATATGATTTTTTTTTTTTTCTCTCTTGGGAGTTCAGCAGAAGCAATCAAATCCCCCTAAAAGGCCGCACAAATGCAAACTGAGAGCAGACCATGTATCATTAACACAAAGGAAGGCAACTCCTCTTCTACTGTTCATGTAGTGAACAACTCTCTCAAACAGAATAAAAAAACACACTTTATCTGAAGTATCTTTAAAGAAAAATCACTATTCCTGGAATGGGATGTATCTTCTCTTATGTATACTCCATTTCCACTCAAAAGAACAATTATAATGAATTGCAATGCACTGTTTTAAAAGTCCCCCATTATCACCTTTATTCTACTTCAAGTAGATCTTTTTTAACCCGTTCACAGATCTTTTATGTGTACACTCCAAATTAATCATAATTTTATGCCTAGTCTGAAGACAGTCAATAATATTTCAAGGGCTTCTGTAATCTGTGTCAAGACCAGATTTTATAGCTTTGGCAGTGATTCAAGAAAGAAACTATGTGTTGTGACAGAAATATAACTAGTATTCAGACACTAAAAATGCAGGTCTAAAATTCCCATAATTTTCATCCTTAAAAACAACAAACAAACACACTTAAAACTTATTGTTAAAATAGTTTCCACTAGCTAAGGAACATATCAAGACATTCTAAAATCAAGACCAGAATATAATTGTCCTGTACGGACATGCGTCAGCATTTTCATAAATGAAGTGCTGACATAATGAAATACTTGTGATTCTGTATTTTAGCAAATGAAGAAAAGTACTGGAAAAAAAAATAAAATCATTCACAGCCTTCAAAATCAAGTGTTTGATCTTTCTAATCATTCACTTGCTTTTTTGAACAAAATCACTCTGAAGTCAGCTCAATTCAATCAGACAATAACCAAAAATGTTGATAATTGTATAGACTTAGAGTATTAGTTGCTACAGAGAACAAGCTGTTCTTTGAACAGTTAAAGTTCATAGTGTTCTATCAATGTTAATGAAATTGAAATTCGGAAGGATTTGTGTTCCATGTCCCTACGCTGCCACTCATTGCAACGCAAACAGTTTCTTCCTTTTCCTTTTCCCAATGCTTTCAAAATCTCCTGAATAGCTTATGGACTGTAGATAGTGACAAGCAGTAGGGTAAAGCTGATTTTTGACTAGCATTTATGCTGAAGGCCTAGCATACATTACAGTGCATATATTGCCTATTTAGCTAAATAGGCAACAGAACATAGAACTTTAAAACTCATGCATCAGCTTCTTCTATAGCAGAAGCACTAAACCCTCTCCTATCATGTTGAAAGTTGTAGCAAAATTGCTTGCCATGCTCTATAGAACAGAGATGGATGGACAGAGAGAATGTGCAAAGGCTTATTTCCTTTTATATTATTTACTGACTTAAAAATTAAGCTGATATATTGATCACAAAACACTAAAGTTTTATTCTGCCTTCTATGATTTTGGCTATGGTGAAATCATGAAAACAACACTGTTTCATCTTCTATTACCACAAAGTGATTTGTATGAATGACTGTAGATAGAGATTGTCACATTTTTGCTTTTTCAGCTGCAATCACCATCTATACAGAAACCAAATTACAAGACTGGTGTTCTCACTGTTTACACTAGGCTTATTTCATGTGTTTCTTATCCTTGACAATCTGGTGGAAACAGATAAATTGTTTCTATGTAAATTAAATCAAATCTTTTGCAACTGTTGCTGTCTTTAGGAATCAGTTAACATTTTTTTTTTCCTACTTGTTTGAAAAGTTATTTCTTTGTTTCAGGGAGTGAGCCTTGACTTTGATAGATTATCACAAGGCCAATCACTATCTTGAATGTATCTAAACCAATTCAAAATTAATCAGTCAAGAATCAAGCTTAGGTCAGGATCATCATCTTTTCTGTGGTCTCGGTGGACCAATAGATACTAGTAGTATGGCCAATATAGCTGATATTTATTTCCTCATAAATATGAGGATTGAAATCCCCTTCAGACATTAAGAAAATCATTGTATAGATAACAACCATATATATGGTAAATTCTAGCAGCAGTTCCTTTGGGATGCCTAGAGAGATTCTAGAATGTATAAAGTTTAGTGAATTTTTTTTTTCTATTTTATTGAGTTTATCAGAGCAGAAAGAAAAATTATGACAGTTTCAGCATTTTTAAACATTTTGAACAAATACGTATTATTTTTTTTAATCTCAAATTTCTTAATGTTTATTTTCAATCCTTTAATCCTGAAGTCCAAGTGTAATATTTTCTTTTTGTATAAATAACTGGATGTATAAAGAAAACCTTTGACTCTTTGTTTCACCAATTTATTTCCATAACGCTATTTCAGTTCATGTATTTTTTTATTTTTAGCAACTTCATAACTGGAATAATTTCTTAATCACATAGCTCTTGTGAAATGAGGGTAGAAGCTGAGTTTTCTGTTATTTGAAGAGTTTGCACAGTTTCACAGAATTACAGAATCACAGAATCACAGAATTGTAGGGGTTGAAAGGGACCTCAAGAAATCATCGTGTCCAACCCCCTTGGCTGTATTACTTGGCAGTAGTCAAACTCATAGCTTGAATCAAATTATGAAATGAAAACATGAAAAGCATGACAAACATGTATTTTTCATGCATGAGGACTAGGGAATAATGTAAAAGCATTCATATTTTATAAGCACTATATTTTTATAGTATTGATTTTAGATAACAGGTATGTTGTTTATTTTTCTCATGATACTTGTCTTTAATATCAAAACCTCATCAATAGTCCCAATAGACGGATAAAACCAGGCCTTCATGGAGTCATTTTTGCTGGTCTGGTACTAGACAATACAAACTGTTTAAAATAACTCCAAACCATCATACCAATATATCTTGCCACTGTCAAGATTTATCAATTGAGAATCTCCTTCATAAGAACTTTATTCGCTACTGGAAGAGGGTTATTTAATCTGACCTTCAAAAGACACATCTGTGGCTTTTAGCCTGTTTTACAACAGAGTTTTGGAAAAGAAGGAAAAACTAAGTTTCATTCCATGTTGCCAACATTGCTCTGAAAATCTCAAGTTCTAGGGCACCAGAAAGTTGTTGCAAAATTGAAATAGGGATAGCAAAATAATATAAGAAAGACGATTTTTAAGGAGAATACTATGTATATATGGTTAAAAACTGATTTTCCAATGTGCAAATTGTTCTACAAACTGTTTTGTAGCTAACTACTGCCCTACCTGCTTGTTAATCTCAGGCTTTCAAGTTCCAAAAACATGTAACACACAAAAAAAACACACAACAAAGAAAAACACACAACATGCCGCTAGGCACTTACCAGCTATCAAAGCAGGCCTGATAACTCCCCCAAAGAGCTTTACTCCAGTTCCTGCCTGCCTGCTGTACCATGGATTGTATATGCTGCTTGCACAATCCCTGAGGAGTCTCATTACCAGGGCTGAGTTGGAATGTTTTACTCTAAACAAACACTGTAAACTGCACTGTCTTTATAAATAAAATTATCCTAGTCAGAAAGCTGTCCAATTACTTCAAAAGTATATGTTGAAAAGTTGATTAAATTCCTACTGTCTTTTCCATTGGAGCTCTCAAAAGAAGAGTGCTCCTGCTCTTGTAGAGCTCAGCCAGCTCAGCAGCCACATTTAATTCGGCATTGCTTTCTCTTTGATGTGCAGTGACAAGCAATGGGCTTTGGCTGCCATACCAGATGAGGAGGATTGTTCTGCACTTGTCAGGATTTCAGTAAGGTGGGCAAGTTTGCATGCAAAGGCTGTCTGGACATTTCAGTAGCCTGAACAGTGGTGTGGGGACAAATGATTTTGGTTAAGCCCTTATCAGTTCTGATTGAAACTTAGATAGAATAGTGAATTATAAAAACATTAAAATTAAGAATGGTAAAACAGAGTTCTCCCTCTCTGTCCTGCAGAGACCAGGAATTTTCTATGATATGAATGTGACTTCTGATAGAAAAAAGTTTTTCAAAAAATATTGAAAAAAATAGCTGGTTGTATTCTTCCCTTCCCTTCCCTTCCCTTCCCTTCCCTTCCCTTCCCTTCCCTTCCCTTCCCTTCCCTTCCCTTCCCTTCCCTTCCCTTCCCTTCCCTTCCCTTCCCTTCCCTTCCCTTCCCTTCCCTTCCCTTCCCTTCCCTTCCCTTCCCTTCCCTCCCCCCTCCCCTTTTATATATATATATATATATATATATATATATTTGTTTCCTTGTATGCTTGCTTGTTTCCTGCTTGTTCAGGCAGTTCCATAATAGGATGATAGCATGGTGCCTCAGCTGGGTGATAGTAAAATGCCTTCTGAACCCCTGTAGCATTTGCATTAGTAGTCATCAGTGGTCAACAAAGCAAGTGGAATCACAGTAGCATTCTTAACTGGTGGAGAGGATGAAAAAACCTTCTAGAGAACTGGGAGATATTTGGTGGAACAAATACAGAATTGAAAAAATACAGTCTCAGTGGATGAACTTAAAGAATTTCTCAGTCAGAGGCAGCTGTCACAATTTTAAACTGAAATTTTAGGTCAAAAAAGTGTCCCTTTGAAATTACAAATCTACAGTCACAAATCTCCCCTCTCCTCAGAGGCAGCAAAAGTTGTTACACTTTAGCTCACAGGCAGGTGGGAAATGGATTTAAGGTTATGCTTAGCCCATTCTTGTTCATTTTTTGCCCTATGACACTTACATTCCAAGTAAAGAACTGTACAAGTTTAATTGTATTAAGTGGCTCCAGGCAGATCTGAAGTTATTCCCTTTGAGCTAGAGCACTGGATTCTGGATTCCCTGAACAGATTTTCCTTCTCTGGATGACGTTCAAAGCAGATTGATTATCAAACATCTGTTGGGGTCACTTTGAGTACGATGCAACTATTAGAATTAAATCAGTGTTGGGAAATCAGTGACAGATGTGCAAACAACTCTTTTTTCACTGGTTTTAAATGGAAAATAATGTTTTCTCTTTTACTTAAATGACAAAGTCTCTGGTATATTTCTTTTCATCTTGTCAGAGCTGTTTTTTATATATTTTTTTTTGTTTTTTTGTTATTTCTTACTATTTTCAATAGCAATTTTGCTGCCCTTCAACAGGCAGATGGAATGAGACACTGCATGCCAGATGTTTATGGAATAGCTTGAATCAATAGAAGAAACTGCAGACCCTTTTTCACCAGCCCAGCTGTGAGTATATATGTATAATAAGAAGAAGCTTCCTTTATCTAGTTTCCTTAGGCTGTTTTCTTATGTCTGTTAGTCTTGAGTAGCAGAACTGTACTTTGTTGATATATTGTATGAATAAAGGAAAATTGGAATGACCTGCGACATACAGGGTCACTTATCTCTACTGCTGCTGAAAAGCAAGAGAAGGAAGGAGGCAGTGCTCTTCTGTGTCATCATAGAAAGAGTTGCACCGCCAGCTCTCCCTTGACCTTGGAATGGTGCTTTCAAACAGTACCAGAAGTAGTTTTGATCTCCATTAAGTGCTCAAAAATCTTTTAAGACCCATGGAGAATTTGCCTGAATTGATTTCTCCAGGCACTCACAGATGACTCAGAAGTCAGAAGTCCACACTCCTTCTAAGCAAATGACTGCATATTAATACATATCTTTGCCAATACACAAGCACTGCAGAGATGGTAGAAGATGGGTATAAGGTTATTTCTGAATCTTTCTTTGCTACAATTTCAGACAAAGGCATGCAAACTCCAGAACCACACGTAGATTTTACCCATGAGTGCAATTGTATGAAATTTCATTTTGCCTCTATTTGCCTTTTTTATCCTATTATTCTAAGGATTCTAAAAATCAAAGGATTTTTCCCACATATATTCAGATTATCTTGAGTATATATGCAATACTAGTTTCAAAGTGAATATGCTTCAACTGAGGGCAATTTTGCCAAACTCTTAATCCATATATCCACTTCTATCATAAGCTCAACAAAAGATCACTTTAACCTCCCAGCTAGGTGTTCTGTTTCCCATAGAAGGAAAAATATAACCTTGGTGTCTTCCTTCATGCAACTTTCTTAGAAGTAAAAGGAAAATTGAATGTTTTTCATATTTCTTTGAAAGTACAAAACAGCTTTAGCCAACTGGCTGTATTTGTTTTGCATACCTCTATCTAGTTTAAGCCGAAATACATTTGTTCTGATTTGGTTAATGATAGAGTGGAAATCTGTTGCAAAAGAGAAAGTTCTTGAAACTATGGTACAGAAATTTGTGATTGGTAATACTGGAACTTTTGTGATGGAAAATGATTTTAAGATGACATCTCTGCTGCTGTGTTGGTCATTACACTCCAGCTAATAAGGCTGATGTGATAAGGTACAACCATAAAAACCATGGCTGTGGCAGGGGAAGGGTTTGTTCAGTGCAAGTGGCATGCAGTTATTTTGAGCAACAGCAGCCAAAGACAGGATTAGAACGGCAGCTATAACTTAAAAGTCTGACTGCACTGTCAATGTCAATGTTAGAGAGAGATACCAAAGCAGGCTTTAAAAAGCCTCTCTGGTGTCAGTAGCTTAGTGAATATAGGACTTAGCAAATCTCATGCTGAATTTCATTTTGCTATGGCTGCACTGTAACTGCTAACACTTAGTTTGGGTGTAGCTATAATGTGCTTAAGTCTGCTGTGTAGACATACTGGACATGCTGTCTCAGATATCCAAGACCTCACTCAGCCAAAGATATAAAACTATATAGTGTATTTTCCCTGCCAGTGATTCTGCAACGTACCTTGGGTAGGTTGGAGAATTTCAGTCTCGATTACCTTTTTTCTTGTGATAGTTGTACGTTTATTTGCTACTGGTTTAAACTTTTATTACACAAACAATCTTTCACACAACTCAGAACTTTAGCACACAGCTATTAGCATAAATGCAAGTTTCATTGACTGTCATAGGGCCTAAGTCTCTCTATAAAATTAACCATATTCTGTTTGCCCTCTTTATGTTTTTCCCTCTTCCTAACTTTGACAGCATTTTCCAGAAATACCTTAATGAAAGTCTGTAACTCACTAATTACCGAATTCTGTCACTGAAACTGCAGTTCAAAATCTGTACAAGTTAATAAAACCTCTCTAATGGCATAAGTTGTATCAATTTATAAGCATAATTAAAAGTACAACTGAGACTAACCAATTTTTCACCTTTTGAACATCTTCCAAGTCCCTTCTGACTTCATTTAATGTGGCAAATAATGTACCAAATAAAATGACAGACACTGAGTAAGACACAGATAAAATCCTGAGAATAGGAATCTGTGTCAGCACTAGATCAATGGTATCAGTGGTGCCAGCCTGATAGGATTCTGGAATTTTTATGCCTGTGGATGATATAAGCCTGTAAGGCTCTACAATTCTATCACCATTTCATTCCCGTTTGTTAATATATGTGGGCACTGCTGGGGAAAAAAAATACAAAAGAGAACAGGGTCTTGACTGTGATTAGGTGACACAAACTACTCTAATTGCCAGTCACTTCCCCCAGGGCAGCGATGAGTAACTCGTAAGCACATTGCTTGCTCTGAAATATCATAGAACAGAGAACCATTTTCTTGTATGTGTGTGTGGCTGAACACTGGTTGTTTAATTACAGCAAAAAGTGATTGGGAAGTATTTTTAAAAGAGATTTGTCTCCTGTTGTCAGCTGTCATTGAGGTGGATGAAACTCAGCCTTACTATGGAGGCACTAGTTATGAGATGGTTTGCTGGTGGCTGAGACAATAGGCTGCACATTTTTAAGTTGTATCAAGGAGGACCTATTATGTAGGACTCCTTATTACTGTCAGTGTCACAACATCTTGCATTATTCAAAGAAAGCATTGCTTCCATCCATCAGTCTCCCCTTTGCTGTCAAAGATGCAAATACAGGTTTGCATTGCTTAGGGGAAAATTGTAATATAAAAGTGAGGGAAGAAAGATGTCAGGAAAAGTTAAATGATATAGAATGAAAATCCTCAGGGGAAAGAGCAACTGGAGCTCTGAATTTTTATACTTGCTGCATAATGGGAAAGAAAGAGGAAGAAAGTTTCCTTTTAGGAAGTGCTACGGAATTCACATCTTTGTATATATGGATGCCTTTTTCAGTGTAAAATTGGCATGCAAGAAAATGTGCTGGATGTATCTGAGAGAAAGAATTAAAGGAAAAGGGAACTATTTCTATACAAAGATCAATTATTAGGACTTTAAAAATGAAGGCAAGTCAAGTATGTTAAGAACAGGACATAAAAAAGTAAATTACATAGCAGCCAAGCATACTTCAGAATTCAGTAACAGGAAATATCACTGGTCAGATTTGGGTAATGACACTTTTCCCACTAAAAGTGTTGATTTATTGAAGCAAGACTTCTTGGGGCAAAAGACTGGTATCAGTGAAATTACAGCCCAGCAGCTGCTTTGAAAAGTGCTTCAGAATTAGTTTCAGTGTCTCATTTGGATTTTTTTTTAATCAGTTTTCCAGATTAAAAATATTTTTCCTAAGCAAACGAAGAAAAACTTCACAGCTTTTAAAACTTTTGTAATTAAAAGAAGCATTTTAGGATGGTTGAAATAATTTTCTTTTATGGTCTCAAAGCATCTGAAAATATATCTTTTCAGTCTTGAACCTTTTTATTTGTTAGTGTTCATCCTATTTTGAGATGGGAATATTTTGATATTTTGAAATGCTTTGGTGTCATGGAAAAAGTTTCCTGTGAAACTGTGGCACAATAATCCTCTCCATGCTACCTCTGTATCTGCTGTTCTCACCTGGGAGACTTCATTTAGAAGAATCCAGGAACCTATCCATGCAAGATCTCCGTGACTTGAAAGACTGCAGCAAGGAATTGAAATCATGATTTCATACAGAGTCTATAGATTCTGAACAAAGCTCCAAGGGCTCAGGCTGTGGTATTTATGTTCTCTACAGGCTGAATCCATACGGTTCCACATAAACAATGTCACTGTAAGGCATGCAAGTCACAGAACCCTAACAATCAGGATGTATTGTTTTATTTTCATTTTTTAAATTTCTATTTTTCATTTTTAAAAGTTTTCATGATGTATCTCTAGAGTTTTCCTATGGAAAGTGTACTCCATTTGGTGTTCCTGTCAAAGTTACTGAGAGGAGTTAGTTTTATATTTGAGTTGGGACTCAGGTTTTCCTGCCTCTAGTGCTACCCAGAGAGAAGGACTGAAAATAGAGAGCAGCTGTTCATCTGTTGACTGATCTAATTTCTGTGATGCTGCTCACTGTATTACTAGAAAAAAAATATTTTAATTATGAAATGTAATCATGAAATATTATTCAGGTATTTTTAATTTGTGAAATCTTAGGGAAAAAATCATTTCCTAGATGATTTCCAGGAAAGCACTGCAGACTCCATAAATTAAAACAAAACCAAGCAGGGCCTTTGTAGTGTCCCTTTATGTGAACTCTGCTATACTGAACCTGCCTGTCATTATGGTGATACCTTCAGAAATGCATTCTCCACCTATTAATATGAAAACCCTCTTAGCCAGAGAAGGACCAGCATTCTGTAAAGGAAATTTATTATATTTCAAGTTTTTCTGCAGAATTTCAGCTTATTTTTCAGCTTATTTTATGTGGGAATTGCTTCAACAGGAACAGAAAAACAGTGGTTTGTTATGCATGTTAGACAAGAGGCAAGTCTGAATTGTATTCCATTTTCATTAGCACACTTCTTGTCTCCTGTAATCTGCACTCTCACCATATGTAGGATGAAAAAAAAAAAAAAAAGGTTCAATTTTTGTTATAGAATTGGTAGAATTAGACTAATGGATTAACAGCAATTTCCCTCTTCAAATAAATGGAGCCACATGGTATCTGCAAAGGATAGAAACAAAGCCTGGAGTCTGGTAAGAATACCAGTTTGGAATACAAAGAGACAAGGACCAAGGCCTGGAGTCTCAAATTAAAAGTAAACCATTTCTATATGGCTGTCTTCTTCACGACAGTCTAAGCTCAGATAAGACAGCTGTGCCAAATCAAAGAGATGGCCTTGAGCTCAGGCAGCTGAACACCTAGGAGGGGGAAAAGGGTCTCCTGGCCCTGAAACTTCTCTCTCACAAAGAAAGCTACCCTGCACTGTTTTCATTTTCAGTGGAGAATTGATCCTGGCTTCCAGTTCCCAGTCTTTTTCATGTCTTCACTGAAACTCTATCCCTTCAAGAATGCAGAGCCTGTGGGTCTTGATCTCTTTATCTCCTTCCTTATCTGTCCCTCTTTCAGTGGCCCCAACTATAGAAGTATTCTGAGGTAACTTTATTATTTTAGATGCTTAATACTTGCCAGCAGGATTTTCCTCTGGATCTTTGCTTCCACACAGATGTACACATAAGGTTGCCTGGAGATTGCTTACTAACACGATAGCAAATGAAAGCTATTATTTTGCTAGCAGAGAAGAATAAACCTCATCATCTATAAGAACATTTAGAACCATTGCCATAAACAACAATGGAATGATCTTCCATGGGGAAAGAAAAAAAAAAAAAGAGTTAACGACATTTTTGATAAAGAAATAGTAGGTCAAAGAAAGCCTTCTGTTGCTTTGGTATAGAATCATCAGCTAGATTTAACCAATTAGGAAATCTGAAAGTGTTAAATAAA
This sequence comes from Anser brachyrhynchus, assembly GCF_964034855.1. Lineage (NCBI taxonomy): Eukaryota > Metazoa > Chordata > Aves > Anseriformes > Anatidae > Anser > Anser brachyrhynchus. Next base: position 45,597,079 of record NC_137699.1, read on the forward strand.
CGAAAAGAGTGCAAAGAAAATAAAAATAAAATCTGGGGATTGTGAAAAGCAAAAAATGCAGTGGTGAAACACTGGAAGCTAACAAATAGTAGAAAGCCAAAAGCGTAAGGAAAAGTAAGGAAGAAAACCCAGAAGTTAAGACAGGTATTACAGAGCCACCCTTTGCAATACGAAGAGGTATAAAATAATGACAGTTGAACAAAACTCTTTCAATAACTTTTTTAAGAATAATAAAAGATGTATACAGGCATGAATTGGTACGTTCATGAAAATAGTTCTTCGGACAAAAATCCAAAACTTCAAAAGCCATTTTCTGGTTCTGCTTGTAAATGGTCTGTCAGATGAAGGAGGAGAATGTCTCTAGACCCAGCTTGAACAGAAATGTCAGAAATAGCCCCTTTATTTCTGACTTTGAGGCTGACAGAATTTAAGTATTGCTGTATTTGTGTAGATCGACGTCCAAAATATTTACCTGAGGCTTCTATTAGTCAAGAGAGTTTACCTATTCAGGAAGGGATTTTGAAATTGTGTGCTCTCTCCTGTGCCACTGTTTTCTTTCATTCTCTCAAAGCTTCCTAGTGTTTGCCTAAAGGTAATTGATCCTTTCCCACCTCCATAAGCAGGAGCTTTACAAGCTTTTCCAAATGTACTTTAATTTCCTCAATCTTAATTCCTGCTTAATAGTGTTAAATTCTGCAGCAAATTAAAACCTCATTTCTGAGTTTGAATTGTATCATGTCCTGTGAGTTACATCTTGACATTACTATGTGCCCAGCTGCCCACATAACACTTAATAACCTGAAAAGAATTTCATAGTTACAGAATCACAGAATCACAGAATTGCAGGGGCTGGAAGGGACCTCAAAAGATCATCGGGTCCAACTCCCCTGCCAAAGCAGGTTCCCTAGAGCAAGTTGCCCAGGTAGGTGTGCAGATGGGCCTTGAATATCTCCAGAGAAGGAGACTCCACAACCTCCCTGGGCAGCCTGTTCCAGTGCTCCGTCACCCTCACCGTGAAGAAGTTCTTTCTCATGTTGGTGCGGAACTTCCTGTGATCCATTTTGTGGCCATTGCCCCTTGTCCTGTCTCCACAAACCACTGAAAAGAGGTTGGCCAAATACCACTGTCTCCCACACTTCAACTATTTATAAGCATTAATAAGATCCCCTCTCAGTCTTTTTTCCAGGCTGAACAGACCCAGGTCTCTTAGCCTTTCCTCAAAGGGGAGATGCTCCAGGCCCCGTATCATCTTTGTGGCCCTCCGCTGGACTCTTTCCAGGAGATCCCTGTCTTTTTTTGTACCGGGGAGCCAAGAACTGGACACAATACTTCAGGTGAGGCCTGACCAGGGCAGAGTAGAGGGGGAGGATCACCTCCCTTGACCTGCTGGCCATACTCCTTTTAATGCACACCAGAATGCCATTGGCCTTCTTGGCCACCAGGGCACACTGCTGGCTCATGGCCAACCTGTTGTCCACCAGGACCCCCAGGTCCTTCTCCACAGAGCTCCTCTCCAGCAGGTCATCCCCCAGCCTGTACTGATATATGCGGTTGTTCCTTCCCAGGTGCAGGACTCTACACCTGCTCTTGTTAAACTTCATTTGTTTTTTTCCTGCCCAGCTCTCCGGCCTGTCCAGGTCTCGCTGAATGGCAGCACAGCCTTCTGGCATGTCGGCCACTCCTCCCAGCTTTGTATCATCGGTGTACTTGCTGAAGGTGGACACTATTCCCTCATTAAGGTCGTTGATGAAGGTGTTGAACAAGACCTGACCCAGCACCAACCCCTGCAGAACACCACTTGTCACAGGTCTCCAACCAGACTCTGCACCACTGATCACCACCCTCTGAGCTCGGCCAGTCAGCCAGTTCTCAACCCACCTTACTGTCCACTCATCTATCGCACTCTTTCTCAGCTTTGTTAGCAGGATGTCGTGGGAGACAGTATCAAATGCCTTGCTGAAGTCAAGGTAGATGACATCCACTGCTTTCCCCCCATCTACCGAGCTAGTGATGCCATCATAGAAAGCAATGAGGTTGGTCAAGCATGATTTCCCCTTGGTGAATCCATGCTGACTACTCCTCATAATATTATTCTCTTCCAATTGCTTGGAGATGGCATCCAGAACAAACTATTCCAACACCTTTCCAGGGACAGAGGTGAGACTGACTGGCCTGTAGTTTCCCAGATCCTCCATCTCTGTTCGTATCAGTGCAGCTACCCAGAAGAGGTAGAGTTTTAATAGGAATGGGTTTAATGGATTAAACAGGAGTAGGAAGAGTCAGTGATGGGGAGGCCTCCACGTTCCCTCACAGCTTCTGTCCCTCACAGCAGGCAGCAGGGGATGTTTTCCATGGGACACCCGCTTTTCTGGTGCCCAACCCTGGATCTTGAGGGTGGTGCTGAACGTGGAGCCCTGCGTGCTGCTGTTAGGGGCTGATGGCAGTGCCTGGGGTCCTCCCAGCGACCCTGCAGGCAAGCCCCATTGGTGGCGCAGCTTCTTCTCACGGATGTGCATCTCCAGGAACTCCCGCACGTCCTCAGGCAGGAACAGGGCCTCCGCTGAGCAGAAGTAGGAGGGGGCAGGACGGGAGTGCAGCAGCGCGGGAGCTGTGTGGCGTGACATCCTGTATGTGTACCTCCTGTGGGATTGCTGCACCGTGGTGGGGAGGGCTCCCAGATGCATCTCTATGGACTTCCTCAGAGTGTGCATCTGCAGGAGCTTCCAGAAGCCCAGTCCTTGCTCCAGCCTTTTCACAGGATGAAGATCCACACCAGCGGGCAGGCTGCCATCCTTGTCAGCCATGTCAGAGCCTGAGGTGGGGGGCAAGCCAGCCTCATGGTGCCTGGGAGATGTCTTGGCAAGCTCCTCGGCCTGTCTGAGAGGCCCAGCATCGCGGGGGAGTGTGGTTGCCCCATGGGTTTTCAGCGCTGTTTGGGGCATCGCTGCATGCTGGGGAAAGGGTCTCCTCCACTTTCTGTTCCGCAACACTGGCTGCCACCAGGATCTGACGGATGTTAGCTTGGCTGGGCGGAATGATCTGGCCATGGCCCTGTGCTGGCAGGAGTCTCTGGAGTCCGAAGAGGAAGAGGAGTGTGAACAGCAGGAGGCTCTGGCCTTCCTGGCAAGGAGCCGCTGCTGCCTCTCCCTGACAGCCTGGCTGCAGCGTTCACAGTCGAGGTCGTAACACAGAAGCTGGCCTAAGGGTCTGCTGCCGATCCAGATCGGGCTGCTCCCGCAGCCGTGAGCGCGCGCCTCAGCATCTGTAAGAGATGGGGGACACGGAGCGCCGTGAGCAAGTGTCTGCTGGGACGGGCCCTGCGCCTGGCCCAGGTGGCCGGCTGGCCTCTGAAGGTGGGGCCCGGCTGCCCGCGGCTTGGATGTGGCCCAGCCCTGGGCGGCAGCGGGGCCCTAGGGGACCCCGGCGCCCGCAGGAGCCAGCGCCAGGGCCGAGGAGAGCTCTACCTGTTTCATGAACCTTGCTGCGCCTTCCCCTGCCTCGGCTCCCGTCACAGACCTGCTGGCAGAGAGCAGAACCCCAGTGAGCGTGGCCCCAGCTGAGCCCCCCGAGAGGCCTCGTGTCCCATCCCCCGGTGCAGTGGGACCCCCCCGAATCCCCAGCCCCCCTGCCCTGCCAGGCTTCCTGAGAAAGGCTGGCCTGGAGCCTCCCTCCTACCTGGTGGCGTTTGCCTGAAGTGCTGCGGCAGCAGCGCAGGGTGGCCCAGGCCACCAGGAGCAGGACGAGGCCGGGGCCGAGGCAGAGGCAGCCGTGAAGTGCCAGCCCCAGGGTATCCAGCATGCTGGGACCAGAGACGAGTGTCTGTGCCATCCTCTGGAGACGCTTCTCCGTGCGACACAGGCCTCGGTGGCTGATGCCACCGGGGGATAAGGGCAGGAGTGAGACTGTGAGGTCACCGCCAGCTCTGTGACACCGCTGAGCGCATCAGAGAGCCCAGGCGGAGGGCGCAGACGCAGGACCAGAGAGGGGCACCCAGCAGGGCCAGGGGCTGGGGGCTCTGCAGGGAGCCCCTGGGCAGGAGGCTGGGGTAGGCCAGGCCCTGCTGGCTGGGGAGGGCCGTTCGTAGCTGTCAGGAGAGGGCAGTAAGACGGAGGAAGCAGTGCGTTTCACCACCCTGAAGGTTCCAGGAGCCTCAAGGCACTAGTTTAAAACACTTCCTCAAACTGAAGCACCTCTCTGCCTGGCAATACCTGCTCCTGACTTTGATAGCGCTGCTTTTCCTGGACACGGCTGGGAGGTTCTGCTGAGTTTATGGCAGTTGCTTGACTGGTGGCTTATTGCTATAGTTTTGCCTTTGCCTTTTTGGCTGTGGCTGATGTTGCTGGAGGATTTCTTCTGAGAGGGTTGTGGTGGTGTGAGTCGCAGGAGCAACATCCTCAGTGTTTATGTACCTTCACAGCTGCATTCCAGGGCTTTGGAAGCGTTGTTTCCACCTAGCCAAAAGTACCCTTTCGCAACAGCATGGCTACTACATGTATGCTATTGTTCTATTCAAAACCCAAAGTATTGTGCGAGTACAAGAATATTCCCCATTCATTCATTGTTTTCTGTCCATACCAGCCCATCTTGATTTCTAAAGTAGTGTTTTTGTTAATTAAAACTTTTGGGTTGAAATTAATATCAGTTCTAGTGAGGCTGCAATTGGTCTGGACACTAAGGAAATCATGTGCACATCCCATCCCTCACCTTTTCTCTGTGCCAATGGCTGTTTGCCTTTGAATTTGTGTAAAGCTAGGGTGGCTTGTCTCCTAAAAGGAGGAATGTGAGAATGGCCTAAAAAACCTCTTGGTAAGTTTTGTAGCTCTGCATCCAGGTTCAAGGGCACTGCTGCTAGTGAAAGCTTCCTCGTGCCATCCTGGGGACATGGAAACAACACCTGAAATGTTTCATTTCTTTCAGTGGCAATTGCCTGCATCCATTTAACAGCCGGGTTATTTTGCTGGTGCTCTGCTTTTGTTTGCTTTGGGGATGTACAAACAAGCATGCTTATAGTTATTAGAAAGTGCTTCATGGCAATAAACAAATTATGCTGCTTACCAAAAGTTATGACATCTCGCAGTCTATCAAAATGTGTATGTTCCTCATTGGTCACTATAGTTCATGACTCCTTTACGACTCGGAGCTTTAGAGGGTCAGTGGGTTGAGTGGTCCTTGCGGGAGTTCCCCCAGACAGCCGATCTCTGTGGGTAATCTCACTTCTAGTGCCTCGACTGCTTGCAATCATACCACACCTTACAATTCCTGGGGGAACCTTAGAATGGCTTGGGTTGGAAGGGACCTCAGGGATCATCTAGTTCCAGCCCCTTTGCCATAGGCAGGGATGCCACCCACTAGATCAGGTTGCTCATCTAACCTGGTCTTGACCACCTCCAGGGATGGGGCATCCCCAACCTCTCTGGGCAACCTGTGCCAATGCCTCACCACCCTCTGAGTGAAGAATTTTCTCCTAATCCCTAATCTAAATCTCCCCTGTTTTAGTTTAAAACCATGCCCCTTCATCCTGTCATTATCGGATTGAGCAAAGAGTCGCTCTCCATCCTTTTTAGAAGTCCTCTTTAAGTACTGAAAGGTCACAATTTGATCACCCTGGAGCCTTCTCTTTTGTAGGCTGAACAGCCCTAGCTCCCTCAGCCTTTCTTCGTAGGAGAAGCGCTCCGGCCCCTTGATCATCTTTGTGGCCCTCTTCTGCACCCACTCCAACAGATCAACATCCTTCTTGTGCTGGGGGCCCCGGACCTGGATGCAGTACTCCAAGTGGGGCCTCACAAGGGCAGAGTAGAGGGGGGCAATCATCTCCCTCGACCTGCTGCCCACTCCTCTGTTGATACAGCCCAGGATACACTATAGAGGTCAGTAAAGAAAACTGTTTTCAGATTAGATGAAAATCCTGAAATGGCCATCCAGTAATTTCTCTTGCTTGGGTACTCAGTTATAAGGGTAGACATTTAATGCAGTTTATTAAGGGCTTGATCCAAATTCTACTAAAGTTAGTGGAAATCTTTAACTTCAGGGAGCTTTGCATCAGGTGTTTACTGTTTCTTAGTCAAAACAGTACTGCTGCAATATTTGAAAAGCCATAGGTAAGATAATGAGAAAGGAAGAGAGAGACTGAAAGTATGCTTTTACCAATTACCTAGAAGATCCAATTAACTAGTGATTTAAAGAAGTGGAAAGCACTGGAGTTAAATAATTTTATTTCATTCAGTTAACAATAACACATTAGGTTGTTAAGTTGAAAATCATTTAAGAATCTAATATGCTTTTCATTATCCATGCTGTTTGATTGTTCATGTTAACTTCAGCAGGAAAACCTGACCTGTACATTTTACTTTCCTCAGATCAAGCTTGCAGATTTGTAGTTATTTCAAAATGTTTAAGAGATTACTTTGTAAAAGATAAATTAGATTGTGGTTTTTTTTTTTTTAACATAATGAGAAACTTTTTTAAAAATTTAAAATAAAATTGCAAAATCATGTTTTGGTGGCTGCGCTAAAATTTACATTCAGGATCTTAAAGGAATTTGTCCATTATCCTGTTCTGTATTTGTCTCTGATCAATCTTATTTAGCCTGAAGATTGAAGTATTCTCTCCACCATTTCATATATTGCCTCTGATTAAGCCCTAAAAATAGCAGGCACAACATTGTTCTATATTTTGTAGTTTGACCTCAAAATTTGTATATTGCTATGTTCCATTGGTTATGAGATATCTTTGTTTTAAAATTCATGATGTAATAAGGGGATCTACATCTTCTCTGGGGTCATCGTATGATTATAGTTGTCATATTCTCTTTGCCCTTATAAGACATCAACAACATTAAACTGTTACTGTTCAGAAATGGTGCTGCTTAGGAGTTCAAGAGTTAGTCGAACAATGAAGTGCATTACAGTTTCTGTCATTTTTAGTCTCCTACTACTGATTTTGAGAGCATTCACAGATCAAGTGCTTGCAATTTTTCTGTATCACTTTTGTATCTCCAGGCAGATTATTATTGTTTAGTATCTTCCCAGTTGTGTAGAATGTTGGTGTGGAGATATTACTTCTGGCTTTCTAACATAAATTTTTATTTTTTTAAAAAAGGAAACAGAATGAAAACATATTAATTGTAAGTATCCAAACAGTATTAAATATTCAATTTAAGATATTGCATACTTATTTACTTCAATGAAATTATTGAAAATCAGTTTCCTTTAACTTGCCAAGAACAGAACAGCTGGTTTGGTGGTTCTTTTGCAGTAGGCAATGATATCATGAAAATAAGAAAAGAAAACAAGAATCAAAGAAGTCTAGATGTGAAAGAGTTTCCACTGGCATCTCATATTACTGAAGAAGGTGAGCCTTGAATTCATGGATTAACAACTCATTTAAGGAATACATAAACAACATATAAACACATCAACATTACATATACAGAACAGATTCTGAAGAGATACCACAATGCGGTTGGGACACAAATAATGTCTTCCTAGATTTGCTTTACCCCTCAGCCACTGGAACTGAAGGTTTATAAAGGCAAAAGTCTATGCTGCAGTGTGGGTTCATGTACTGTGTATATATATATCTATACTGAGTTTCTTTATCAATCTTGTATCCATGCATTTGTGTTATATAAGATATTGTGCATTTCCTCCTTAATTTGCACCTTAATTCCTGTGGAGCAGGATTCTCTGCAAATCTTCATAACATTATGCAACACCAAGCCTATTGTACCTGAGTGGACTGTGTAGTACGATACGCATTCAAGCTGGACAACCTTTGTTTTAACAGTCAAATAATGAAATAACAGATGCTAGCCCAGTCTGAGAGAAATGAGACAGGGTAAAGGAGTACTTTCAGTCAAATCACAAGATAACCTATGGATATTTTTAGAAGAAGAGTGCAACTAGAAAATTCTACCATCCCTGGAAAAAACATAGCTGAAATGTAATCTATATTTTTGACTATTTGTCAAAAAGTAAAATAAAAGCATACAGAGAAGTAAGTTAGGCTAAGATCCATGCACACTGTAAGCTCCAAGATCACTTTAATGAAAGCCTCAGACTCAGTATGACCCTTCTTATATCTGCAGATCTTAAATGTTAAAGGTGAGGCAGAAAGTTATGGAGGCTAAAGGAGAATACTATGACTAAATATCTGAATGAAGCTCTGGGTGATCTCAGCTTTTAGAAATGAGTGTGATACAACATACCTTCAAGGAATTATGACAGTATGGTAGTTTTGATCGTCCAAGACAAAGATACAGTTTGCAGACAGAGGCAGCTTTTTGCAGTGGTTTTGTGCCTTTGTGCAGTGGTTTGCATTGTGATACTCATGTTCAGGCATTCAGTAGGAGTATGCGCCTCTGCACACTAAAACATGCCTAACAGATAGGTATGTCTCATTTGTACTGAGGACTTTCTTCACCCTTTCACTTCTGACACATATAAGGGCATTTATACACATATAATGTTCTAATTAAACTGTCAGAAAGCATAAAGGTTTCAACATGCACACAGGACATACCATGCACATTTATTGCAGCAATGTAAATGTGGAGTATTGCTGCCTGGAATAAATGAAAGATACTCATGCAACATTTGTATTGTGGAGACTAGTATCAAACCTACAGAATAACTGTGCTACACATGCAACAAGTTGTTTTGACTACTGAAGTAGAAAGGAGGGTATTTTATTTTATATTTTATTATTTTAATTTTTTTTTCTTTTTTAAGTTCCATTAGCCAACACATTGTAGCTGTCAATCTTGGCTCTTTGATATTGCCTAAATCTAGTTACAATTAAGCAAGAATGTGATTTCCAATACACTTAATAGCAGAATCATATGTCATCTTGCTCAGCCAAGTGTGTACTTGAGGAAAAGAAAGCAGAAAAGTGCCTTCAGCCCAAGGACATGGAAACTGCAGCCCTATCGAATTGACTATCAATAATTAAGGTCTTTGATGCTTTGAATCATTTAGATAATAAGATTGCTTTGAAGTAAATAAATAACAAATTAGAATTTGTGGCAGTCACAGGTGTTTGGCAAGACCAGCTTGTAATCAAAAGCAAAATGAATGCATTTTACTCTGTGTAATTAGAAAAAGAAATGAAGTTTATATGCAAATTGTAAAGCACTTTACTAAGAGATAACTGGTCAGACGGCTTTTTGTAATTTAAACTTTCATTTACGGAGCAAATTTGCAAAGTATCCATTTTCAATGCAATTTCTGTGCAGCTGGTTGAACTATCTTAGTCTTCCTAAGAGAGAAATTCAAACATCACTGGTACCATGCCAATCTTGTTACAGCACAGTAAGGACAACATATGCATTTTTAAACTTGTCTCTCTTTCTTCCCCTCTGAAATGATAGCAAACAAAAATCCCTGAAGGTTAGGTAGAATTACTTGGTGCCAGTAAATAAGTGTTGTCGTTGCAGTAAATAAGTAAATAAGTAGCCAAACCCTAGGAGATAAATAACTAGGAAAGAACTGCTAATAATCCGTTTAAAGCATTTTGTGTACTGAAAGTTAATGATAAAGAACAATAAAGGGTTTTCACCAATTTTCTCTAGTGAAGGGAAATAGATTTCCTCACTGGCTGGTGTTGCCATTTGGAGTATTACTGTCATCTTCAAAAGTCATGACTGACAGACAATGCATGAGGTAGAAACTGCTTGGAGGATGTATGCCAAGGAGAACATAGAGGCAAGTATCTTGGCAGTGAAATTGGGTTTGTTGTGAAAGGACAAGAGGTAGTGAGTAGAAGATTAGTCCAAGGAAGTACAACACAGTGGGCTGAAGAAAAGAGTGTGGAAGCACCAAAATAAATGCAGATTTAGAGACAGGAGCTGAGAGAAGGAATCAGAATAGGCAGGCAGAGAATGGAAAATCTAACTCAGAGAACAGAAGAGACAATCCTTGAAGACATGCTGAAATTGATTTTTGCAGGGTTTATTTAAAAAACAAAATGAAACACAGTACTTGGAAATTGCAATGACTGAGAAACATAGAATTAGCTGACATAACCAGGATTTGACATTTTTTATGTTGAACTGTTGCCTATAATCATCATTGTTGCAGATATCATATCTACCCACTATTGTATTCAAATATAGTAAGATATCCCAGCAAAGGTAAGCCATCTTAAAGAGAAAAACAAAACTAATAAGATTTTCCTGCAGCGTTCCTCTTATCACATAAACATGTCCTAAGCAGTGGCTACAAATCAGTGACTGTGAGTATATGATCACACATCAAACTTCTATTTGATTCATACTTCTTGTCCTTGCTATATCACTAATACTATCTTGAATTGCTGTTACTAACAGAATTTGTTGCCCTTTGGGGAAAAAATAATATCTCATATACTGAAAGTATTTGTGAACAAAAATGTATGCATTCTTTAATCGCATGTCATTTAAAGTTATTTGCTTGTTACTAATAAAGTTCCCTCTTCAAGCATGAGATTAACAAAAGGGATCCACCTGCCCTCGTTGGTAGTACAGTAAGTCTGTCTTGTATCATTCTAGAGCTGACTAATTTACTGAATTGGTTACCATTCACTCACACACTTTTTATAAATTCTTTCAGGAAATTTTTGCTGGAAAGGCAGTGGCTGCCAAAGTGTTGTCTAAAATGTTAATCTCCTATATTCACTATTTTTCCCTACTTTTCACAGTAGCTGGCCTTTTGGTTTTCTACAGCATCCATTTTCTTTATTAATGTTATAATACATCACCTTTATGACTAGCTCTGCTCCCTTTCTCTCAACTAGTTTTTGTTGGAAATGGATTCTATGGCTATTAATTATTTCCCATTGAATCCAGCCCCAGCCAGTAACCTTGCTTATTAAAAAAAAAGAAATAATTGCATATATAGTGAGCTGCAAGCTTTTGCTTAATTAACATATACATATTTCATAGGGGGAAAAATTAGCAGATTATTTATATCACAATAGGAAAAATGATCCAGAAAGGCCTAAGAATTCTTCTTGCTAAACTCTTCTTGAATATTCATTACCATTTTAAATCATCTTTGTTAAAATCTAAATTGTCATGACACTGTACTAGCTGTGGAGAATTTTTTAATACCCTTACTATTGACCAATACTTTGACTACAGAATATTCTTGATTCATAATATTTTGTTATTATCATTATAGTGATTAGAGGAAATCTTAAAACTGCAAATATAGCGATTTCTGTTCTACGGAGTTGGCCAAATCTCAGAGGAGCTGGATGCAATTGTCTTAATAAAATGTATGTGAAGTTTCAGTGCCTTGCAGCAGCATCTTGGAGCATTTCTCTTTTTCACTGCTATCATTCTGTGTTGCTGTTAAGCAGGTTCCATGTTCCAAACTAGCAGTGATTTCATTAGTGATAGATGAAACAATCAATAAGTACCATCTTTGTCTTTCCTCTCTTCAGTAGCTATTTAGACATTCACAACTGCAAGTAAGAAAACAGATAATCTTGTCCCAGAATTGCAAATGTTTTTTTTATTGGTTCTGATTTCTGGTATGGAATTGTCACTATTACACTGCGTTCTTTTCATCTGTTTCCTATGTCACTTATTTTTTCTCCTGACATCCTTGGGTGAAAGCTTTTTGAAGGAAGACCTATCTTTGTATTCTTTATTTCCATATTATTTAGCAGAACAAGACTCTGATCACGTCTGAAGATCTCAGACTATGAAAATAAATAAATAAATAAATAGATAGATAAGCTGTGACAGAGCTTGAGCAAGTCTCATTTTATCCAATATAGGGAAGTGCAACAATAAGATAATTTCTTTATAATGCAGTGTCATATGTTCTTCTCAAATTCAGTGGTTTAAAACAGAAAATCTTCAGCAAAATCACTACACATTGGAAAATTAGTTTTACAGCTACACCTGAAAATTGTGCATGAGACTTCTTGGAAAGGGAGGGATTTTAAACTAAACATTTACTGTTGAAAATGAATATTTCCATCTTTTGTTCAGAAAAAGGTAAGCATGTCATTAGGGAAAAATAATAGTATCTATGACATACACATAGATATGAACATGTCAACAAATATCAGCTTTTGGAAACTGCACAACATTTGATTAAAACAAACAAACAAAAAAAAAACGAGGTAAAAATGATATGCTTTATACTATGGTAGATTCCACAACACAAGGTGCCATCAAATTCTAAATTATGTTATGCAATTACTCAAGTTGTACATTAAAATAAGGGGAGGGAAAATTTTAATAGAAAATTGTTGTTCGCCAAATGATTATAGCATGACATTAACATGATTTGGATGCCCAAGTTCTAATATCTAGGTAAATGAAGTATCCAAATAGTCCATCCTGCAAAATGCTGCACGCTCATTTCTCCCTTTGTCTACAGCTGTAGATGAGGACATTCATTATTTCCATGTGTTGAGCACAGAAATTGATTGCAAATTAGAAGCACATGCTTTTACTAAAGACAAAACCTGAATTATGATTAGACCATAGCTCCAGATTACACCAATATATGAAAATACATAAGCTTCAGAGGAAAACAGCTCCAGATGAATTCATAAATTTATCTCATAAGCATGAAACCTATTCTTTTTCTAATGCAGAACATAGAATTAAAAACTATTGCTAAGATCACAAAGTTGATCTCTTCATCTCTTACTTTGCCACTAAAGGCATTTACCTTTTCAATTCATCTAGCTAGACTCATCACTAAATGGTTCCTTCAAATGTGAAAATGAACTAAAAAATAACAAAAAGAAGAGAGAGAGAGAGAGAGAGAGAGAGGGAGGGGGGAGGGAGGGAGGGGGAGAGGGGGAGAGAGAAGCAAACCATCATTCAGTTTCAATGCCTCATTCAATTCCAAGGCTTCATTTCTTTTATCAGGAGAAGCTGATATTTATAAACCTTTGTGTTGAAAGGTGTGGAGATTTTTTTCTTCCTTTTTATTTCAGCTTGTAAGTTACACATACTTTTGAAAGATCTTACAGGTTCTCTAGTTGAAAGAGGCAGTCATATGCCTGAGGAGATACACAATAAGAACTGGCTATGGAATATTTCCACTTGTTTGGTGAAGAAAAAATAGGAGCTATAACACTAACTTGGAAATAAGAAAAGACTTTCTTTAATTGGCAGAGCTCTACGTACACCTTGTTGAAAAGACTTTTCCAGGAAAGAAACTGCAGTCTAGCACAATTCTGTTTCAGTAATAAAAAAAAAAGCCCCTTCAGTCTGCACCCAGAGGAGCCTGGACTTCCTTCCTATTTAATACTGGGGAAAGGAATATCAATTGAGATCTCAATCCTCTTTTTAGCTTCTGTTCCAAATTTAGAATCTTTGGCTGTAAGTATCAGGACTGTCTCATAGGAAACTTAGATTTTCTTCTTCGCTTGGTCACAACTTTTCTATGAGATCTTACAAAAGATCCTTATATTGTAATCTTCCTTAACAGTAACAACATGATACATGCCAAACTATTAGATTACCTGTTGATAAAATCAAGTATGTAAATTAGGAAATATTTTTAATGAAATATTTGATACAGGAAAAACACTGATTACAAAGAACCCTGTAACTCAGTTGATTTAGATGTGAAATGTCTTCTGAAATTATCAAATCATTTCACTGAGATTACAAATAGCAATATTTTCTTTTGGAGATTGCCAGTATGAAATATGCATTACTTTTCATCCCATCCAGATTCTCCTTATTTTGACTCTTATTAGGATTGGAATAGGAAATGGCTTTGAAACCTTGCTATTTTCTGAAGAAATTAAAATCTATATTTTAAATGGCTAATTACCATTTCTATTATCATTAAGAACTGCACTTGAGAATCAAGATTGACTGTGGGCTAGAGAGGTCAGGTCATTAGTTCCAAGCTTTGCCTACCTGGTGCAGCCTGATAACTACTGTATCTCTTGGTTTGTCACGAAATTGTCCTGTTGGTATCTGTTAGCGGGTAGGGAAGCCATACAGTAAGAGGTATTAATTTCATGTAGCGCAAAGCATATGCCTTATATCAAACAGGTGAAATTTGTACCAACCTCTCCCTTCCAGAAATCTAACACACCTTGATTCCTTTCATCATTTTTTTCAGATAAAAGACAAAATAAAGCAAAGCATACAAAACTTCTTTTTTTCCTCCTTAGCATTTTTTTCCCCAAATTTTAAAAAGTACAAAATGTGATTTATACTCCTGAAACCACATTTAATACGTTTCTGTTTCTGTGAAGGACCATGAGCAATATATCATTTTGGCTTCTATCAGCTCACCTATGTAATTCTCTTTTTCTTTGAATGGATGGTTTTCATCTCCATTCCTTCAAAGGCAACCCAGGTGGCAAGCTCCTGTCCACCAACTCTCTAAAAAGGCAGTATTAGCAGATGCTTCTGGCTACAAGAGTCACAATCCATATTTCTTATATACCTCCAGGAGCATACTCTTCCTTTCTTTGAAGATTGTGCATGCATATGGGTGGATTTTGTTAGTAGACGGAAAGTCACAGGTGGTTTTGCATGGAAACATAATTAAATTGCATCGATTGAATTAAATGGCTAAGAAAGATATGACCTACTCATTCTACCCTGAATGGGACAGATAGAATGCAGCTCCATACTCTGGAAGTAATCATTTTGCACTTTTTTAAAGGGAAATTAATCTGGAGTGAACTCACTTGATGATCCCTGACTCTGAATCCTTCATCAAAATTATCATCTATCACCTTGGGATGAGGAAGCAAATCATTTACAGTCAGCAGGCTTTTTCTTTTTTTTCTTTATAAATGTGTTTTTGTATTAGCATTTATGCCAGTCACAAATTTGTTGATGCCAGAAAGGACCCTTTCTTGTACTAGGGAGAATTGACTCATATGTGCTTGGGAAGAACATGCTGATCAAAAAACAATTAAGGAGGAAGGAGAGTTATTAAAGATGAAAAGAGCAATTTAATTGCAAATACTGAGTATCATAAGCTTTACCACAGTATGAGGAAACACAGTGTAGTTGCTTCATCTGTGTTACAACTCTGACCTCAATTTACACAAAGCAAAAACCTAAGTAAAGTTTAAATAATCTGTGTATCAGGACTTTTGTGTCTGCAGCTGATGTTTGCAGAGAAGTCACTTTGCCATTTACATCTCAGATTACAGATCATTAAAATGTAAGCAGTAATAATTACCAGCGTCACTAAAGGTCTAATGCAGCAAGGTATCTGAACATCCACAACTCTGCATGATTTGAAGTTACTGACTCATTCACAGGAAATGCTCAGAGCTCTATTTAGTGATGCATCAAGCTCATCTAGATAGATCATTTTGCATCAGGTGGACCAGTAAAGTGAAATCAGACCTTTGTAGGACTAGGACTTAATTCATTACCTGATACCCCGTGAGAACCTCAAATAAAAGCCACTAAAAAAAATTATTTTAAGAGCTTTATTCCTGTAACATGGGCTAGTATAAAGGTTTTCCTCGTAAAGTACAGAACTGCACCATAACTACCCATGTCTCTTCAGTCAGCCAACCTGGTCTGGAATACCTGTAAGAAGAGATGTATCATGAGATACTGAGTTCTTCCACCTCCAGATGGAAAAAATAGAAAAAGATTTTCCTAAGAATTTCATTCCTTTCTTACTGATTGTGGTAAAATTCAGTGCTAGTGTTAAAGGTAATGCTTTGTTATCACTGCTGAGGTGAGTGTCTGATAGGATATTCCTCTGTGAGAACTCATCTGCCCTGCTCCAGCGAGAACCACAGATGAAGGATGAAGGACGAGGAACACTTATACAGACACTCATTTCATCTGAGTCACTGAAAGCTAGTCTCAGCTACAGGAGAGCAGGCACCAGCAACCAAAGCTCTTTGACCATAAGATTTCTTCCATGGCATGAGATTTCAATAGTGAACATTCAGCCACACACATGAATGGTAGCAATGCCCAGAGTTCTCAGAGAGCTTTTATGGTAGTGACAGGACATGTGGGAGCCTTCCAACAAAGTCAGGGGGCACAGACATGGAGATGGCTATTTTCTATACTGACAAATTTCTCCAGGGTAGAAATCTAATTGCGGTTTTCAATCTATTTCTTTTTGCAGAAAATCCCAGATGCATGTCAAATAGCATAGCAACCATCTTGTACAGTGCATTGTAGTCCATCAGAAGCTAAGCTGAGGCTAACACCTGATCTCGGTCTGCGAGCTGAAACTCCACAGAGGCCTTCAAACCACAAAACAGAGTCTTTACCTTTGAAGCCATCCAGCTTCCCTGCTATTGTGCTGCTAATTTTGCTTTGATTTTTCTTCAGAGTTAAAATACCTAAGAGAGTCTGATATGCGATAATACAGGAGAGAGACAGATGTTCTTGTGAATGCTGTGAATGAAGAACTAACCTGAAAATCCAGATAATAACAATAAAATGCCATACTATTGCAGGGTTTTCTCCACAGATTCTAGAGCAGACCATCAGAAACTTTGGAGAGATCATTTTGAGAAGGAGAATCAAAGTTTTCTAATATCCTCACAATCCACTGAAACCTCTTTTCCAGTCTGAACTACTGTTCAATTCAGCTGTATTTCCATTCCTTTTCTGATGGTGATTAGAAATATTCAGGTGGATGTTTCCTCACTCTGATGTATGGGAAGTTAACATTAACTCCATATTCAGAAATAAAAATATTCATTATTTGCCATTTTGTTACTTTAAATGAGTTATTTCTATGTTGCAGTGTTAAAAAACATTTGTATTTCCTTGTTGATCAGTAGTACAAAGTTGAATCAGTTGGAGCTTCATCTGGATCACGTCTTACTGCCCAACATGTTTCTAAACATGATAAAATGCTACACCCAAAAGTTTAGAGCTCTATTGTACTATTTACTGTACAAATGGAAAGGACACCACAGCCCAGGGCATCAAATAAAACTGAAGTCCATCTGGAAAGTCTGGCTACTGTTTGGGGCCCAGAGCAGAGGGTTCATGGCCAGGCACCTGCCAAGTGCAAGAGCTTGTGCTTGAAATCAGCTCCCATGGGTAAGCCCTTCCTGAAGCCTCCCTGTAGACTTTTCTGGTGGCCCCTCCCCAGTCACCAGAAGGAAGAGGAACAGCCTCCAGCTGTGCTGTGTCTTAGTTCATCCTGAGCTCAAGCAGGCAAATCCCCAGGATGCACTCAGTGCCCTTACAGAGCCGTTGCTCAGACAGACAGGCTACTGTGGTATAGGATTCAGCACTTCAGACTATTTTATCTATCCACTTCCAGCCCACTGAAAATAAATTGCTTTGCAAATACAGAAGTGTAGGGGTGTGTAAGGAATCAATTAGAAAAAGTCAGCTCAGAAAAAAAGTAATTTGTTAAGACGTGGTTACTTGGTTATTTGTAATCACTGGTGTCTTTCCTAAAGATTTTTGACCTTCAGAGGGTTAACCAACTGCTAGTGTCTCTTTCTTTTTCTAATGAGGAAGACAGGGAGAAGGGGATAGCATTAAACTCTCCAGATTTATTTCCTAATTTTCTGAGTGTTTTGTAATGCTCAGATTCAACTCACTTCTCCAGGACAATGAAATGTCAACAGATTGATTTTACTTCATGAAAATATACTATTGGAAATTACCTTTGCAGAACAAATGGGGAGTATAACTTTCTTGGAAAACAATTCAAAATTAGCTGGGTATATTTTATATATTTCCATTTTTTCTTGCATTGAATATTACAACTTTAGGCTACAGTTTGGATAAAAATTAGCTAGAGGTCTAATCCCACGTGAAAGAATATTTCAGTATTACTGGAAAAAAAGAAAGAGGGGAAGAATAACTAAATAAATTGTTTTATTTGAGAAAATGTCCCTAGTCCTAGAAAAAGTGATGAAATCATTTGATGAAATTATTTCTCAACAATGTGACCCAATACCCCAGTATTGACTGAATGTCTTTCAGAATCACAACTTCTATTTTTATCTTTATCCAAAATAAATGTCACAAACTTTCCAAGTCCATTATTATGTATGCTGAGATATCTATAATAATGATGTGGTTTAATCTGTAACACATGTTGGTCTTTGTAAATGGCTTTTTTTTTTTTTTTACCTATTTGATAAGTGCTATGAATTGGCATGTACCATGATCCCAGAAGTCAGAACTTCATGATTTTTACCCTACTTCTGTCACTGACTTGCTTCAAGACTGAAGTCCTCAGTGTTTCCATGCCTTCCATTTCACTCCTCTAAAATAGGACTAAATTATTTTAAATCTATAGTGATGAAATAATGAATGCTTACACAGAGATTTGAGAATATAAAGTGCTCTATAAATACCAAGCATTATTATTTCCAGTCTACAATGGAAGAATGCAGTTCTGGAAGGAAACCAACAATGAATTCAAAGCTGAAGGATTAAAACTAATGATTTCAGTGAAAAGAGCAAATTTAGCCTCCGACATGCATGTTGTATAAACACATTTTTACAGACCTTGGAACAATTTAAAATGTTTCCGTGTCACACAAATCCCATCAAAAGTATAACTATTTTATGCATTAAAAATAACCCCCCAAAAGATCTCAAAGTGTCTGCAGTTCACAAATACATTGTATAATACTAATCCAGTCTACGGGATACAGGGTTCTAAACAAGACTTCTATTTCATTTTATTGGGTGGAAAATAATCAAAACATAAACCCCTGGCTGCAAGGAAAGGAAGGAGATGATATTTTTACTTGGATATCAATTAAAAGCAGCTTGAAGTTTTGGACTTATAGCAATGCACTGAGCAAATGAAGCATTCTGACTCAGTGATCAGGGAGTGTGTTGGGTTTGGGATTTCTGGGTCAGTAGGAGGCTGGCTCTTTTCAGGAGCAGGGAGGACTAAAATAAGTGAGCGTAGACATTCAGTGGTGCTCCTAATTCTTTGCTGTAACACATTGTTACATTTAGCTGTGGGAAGAAAATCCAGTTCAAGAGGGTATGACATTGCCACCTGGAGAATTAATCTCAGCTCATGAAAAAGTGTGGCTCTTCTAGGCTAGAAAGAGAGGAAACCTTGGGAGTGAGATGTAGAGTACCTTACCTGGAAAGTGGGTGAATGTCTCAGACTGGTGGCATTCTGTGAACAGCACTCAGAGGTAGGACAGTTCAGTGGATTCATGCAACTGCACCTTTTCTTCACCAGCTCATCACTTGGATATTCTTTGGGGAATAATATAATAATGAATAACTGAACATGGTTTTGCTATAGGCTTAACATCTTTCAGTCTGACCCCAGTCCCTCTCTGGGCTGAGAGGAAAAATCCTTTCAGATGAAAGAATGATTATGGAAACCTACTGCTAGGGAGGGAGGTTAGGATTTATATCTCATAGTGCTTAAAACCTGCAATTGCTGCCATAATGTCCTTGTTTTCCTGGATTCCAGCACGACGTATCTGTACATGGCCTAAGATTTTTAGATTCCACTTTTGAAGGCCAGATCTTGAGCATATATGATTGAGATAGGGTCTTGGCAGTTCCAGTGGATGAATGAGCATCTCCAAAATCCTTTTGCAGCCTTACACACCAGACATCTTCCTCTGCAGTATAAACAGTAGTAACATGAGATAGAATTATATTTTTAACATCTTGCTAAGTGTTGCTAATCCAAACTATGATAAGCAATGTAGATAAGGGTGTTATTTAAAAAAAAAAAAAAGCTTTTTAATCTTAACAGAGCAATGTTAAATTGTTACATTATAGAAAACAGAAATAGTAATCTAAGCTGGTTGGAAATTTCCAGCAAGCACTGAAATGTTTTCATTTTCCATTGAATAATTGTTTTCTGAAACAAAGGCTTAAACCATGACTTTCCATAATTCTTGGCACTATAATCACTAGGATATGTAGGTAATTTCACGTCCTTCTTTTCTGACTCTGTTGGGTTCAATTAATTTATATTTATACAAATTGGAACAACTTTAGCAGAGGTGCTTGAAAAATTGTATTTCGTAATAACAAATGTGTTTGATGGTAATGTATTCAGCTTGTTTGTGTGGAAATGAGGAGGATCAAATTCTTGTTCAGCACTAGGCATAAAAGAGCTAGATTTGAGCTAGACTATGTGATATAATCACTATTAGCTATTCTGCAGCATGGCTATCTTAGGTAAGACATTTTTTTTTTTCCCTGTGAAATTTAGGCTGTAATTAATGGTACAATAAATCCAGATTTTAACATTCCTTATGCCAGATTATAATGAAACCACATAAAGTGTCTTCTGACCTCCTGTATCCATCATAAAACCAGCATAAAATCCCTAGAACATGGCCAACCTGAAAAAAATTCAGTTGTTTGCCTACACCTGACCCAGACACATAGCATCTTTTCAGGTATGTGACGCAGCAGAACACAGATTTGGTATTTATTGATCGTTGCTATACAAGCCATCATGAAATTCTGAAATCTCAGAAATGCTCATGGAATGGTAAAGGGACTATCCACCCATCCGCAAAATGTCCTAAAATGTTGAGATGTCAAGAAAACAGGTTGCTCTTACATTGCTGATTATCATTAGGGAATTAGCGGGATAACTGACAACTAAGACTATGTTCTTCCAAAGATACAGTCCTTTCTATCCACCTAAAGAACTAATTATATAGAATTTGTTTTAGCAGAGACTGGTTTAAATCAGTTTGTTACATAAAGTGCACTGACAATGTTAGTGAGCATCTTGCCAACAATAATGTCTTCTGAAGATTATCTCAAGGTTTCACATACCTGTTATTTTAACCAGCTTTGTCAATGAGTGCTGGACACAAAGTGAAATGTTGGGCTTTTTCAAAATATTATCTCAGCAAAACGTACTTCTATGAAAAGATAATTAAGGTATCATCAATAGACATTTCACGGAGAGCAAAGGTATTTCTACATCAACATGACATGGGATGCCTTTGAATGTATAATAAAAAAGGGGAAAAATAAAGAAAAGTTAGGGAGGTTTATAATGCTTGGAAGTATATATATATATATATATTTTTTTTTTTCATCTCTCACTTGAATTTCCTAAATGTATCTATTTTAAAACTCACAAAATGTTACAGATTCAAATAGGCTAAAATCCAATACATCAGTTTATCCTTGTCAGGAAAAATTAAGTTTTTACTTAGTCAGAGGGACATTTTCAAACCTTAGGCTAAGCTGTCACCTTTGTCAGATCCATAGAGATGGTAAGGAAAAGCTCCAAACTGAAAAAAGACTTTTGCACACAGTTCCACCCCATGTTTATTTAGGTAAGTGAGAAAGCTTAAAAGAACTGTTGAGTCAAGCTCAGAGTCATCATGAAGAAAGACAAATATGATTAAAGATCAAACCCAATGAAATACGTTTCTTATTAAGAAACCCAAGGACTGGTTACTGTTACTGTTGAATCTAGTGTTCATGACCGCAGCAGCTACAGTACCACCTAAAGAAACAGATTTGCTCTGTTTGTGCAGTTAAATAATTTGAAAGAAAGAAGAAGAGTACCCAGTACCCCCACTAATCTTCCACCTCAGAAATACTTCTGAAATGTTATATTTGATACCAATACTCTCCTCAACCAGCAATAACTCAAAGGCTGAATATCTGTAACCTTTAACTTTAAATCTTCTAATTACATTTTTACCTCTAGCTTTTTATCGGATCTGCACATTCCTCACCACGGGCTAACACTCACAGATGTCTGCAGGGCCATTTCAAGAAAAGTATATTTTGTGACTGTTAGAGAGGTGTATCTGTGCTGGTTTATTTTACAAGCCCATTCTGCTAGTTCTCTTGCTGGCTTAGTAGTTCTAACAATAACCAAAGAAGCATCTCCAAGCTGTAGACAGGATGAGTCACATTGTGCCTTCTGTATAAAAAGCCCAGACCTTTACAACACTACAGAAGTTCTGAGGGCAGAAAGTTGCTGACACTTCTCTCAAGCATGTTGAGTATCAAGTCTTGCATCAGACCAAGGTTTGTTTCCCAACTCTCCTCCAATGGAAATATTCCACCTCAGAAAAAATTCCAGCTCAGAACATATAACCTCTGTGTAAGGATGTCTTGACATCCATGTAGAGGATTAATGGCATATAATTTACTGTGTCTAACTCCAGATCTAATCCTTCTTTCATGACAGCAAGGCTTTCAGGAGCAACCTTTCTTTTGGTTCATAATGCTCCCTGGTAGCTCACACATACACAGCTGTGTGTGAAGTGGAAAGCAGTGAGGGCTCCCCTACGTCTCCCTCCTCTTCTCCCAAAACCTGAGTGGTACTCCTGATTGCATCTTTAGTCTGCTTTGAACTGCCCCCATCAGTGGGAGAGGTCATCTGTGTGTTTGCTGCTCTTATCTTTCTGCCCCTACATGTATATTTCTTCCATCTGTGAATGCATTAATGTGGGAGGATGTTTCCTTGCTCCACCCACCCCTGCTGCCCGACACCTACTGTCCTTCAATTCCTCCTCTATCTACATAATGATGGAAGGGAACAAACGGAGGAGGTCACTAAAGAGCAGCTGCCTTTCATCTCCTTCCTATCTTTCAGGGAAAGAGATGTTCACATTAAGTATGTTGCTGTATTTTTGTTGCAAATTCCTCATCTCCGATTTTTCCATCTTTTACAGTGTCAGAGAGATTTTAACTATGGTCAAGGCCTCTCTTGTTCTCCTTCTGCATTCAAATGCATGCTGAGATTTGGGCAATTGCTGCCCCGTTTTCATTTCCACCATTGACTCCTTCTGTTTGGAAGCTCACTTCAGCTATCTGGAATGCTATGACATTACTGAGCTGGATAAGAAATAGGAACGGAAGTGAGTAGGAAGACGTGAAGGTCAGGAGTACACCCTAACATACTATTCTGCCATCCACTCTCCCTGCAATGCCTTATGAGCACCTGACCTGCTCAAGCTGTCACACCTGAACTCCTGGTCTGCTTCCCAGCTCCTTGCTCACTGGCAGTGCTCAGCAGTGCCACGGAGAAGCATTAGGGAAGTTTGAGCTTGACTTACCTGCACATGAAAACCCTGTGAAGCTGAAAACACCACAAGCTAAGGCTGACAGAGACTAGCTTTTTACTAAATTTCCTGGAGAATGCACACACAGCTGTGAAACCTGCTGCGTGCACACAGTGAACTGTCTCACGGGAAGGTGTGCTGTGGAAGGAAGGATGTGGTGGGAACATGTCTGGTGGGTGTGCAGCTGCTTGAACCTGATGCTGGGAAGCAGAGCTGTGCTCAGGAGCATTAAACCAGACCACTGGAGCTCCTGGTGGCAAGTCCAGACAGGCCACTCACTCTTTGCCTACAATGACTCAGTATTTTTGATACCCTAGGGAAGCAGAAAAGGAGCAGTACTATAAGGATGTCCACAGCCTGGAAAAACTGGGCACGATCTCACAGTTCTTGTGAGGGTAGCAGGGTCCACAGAGGGTGCAGATGGCCTGGGCAAGTGGCTGTTGAGGTGGGTTTGTAGTCTTGTCTGCTTCTGAATGGTGGATCCAGTACTGGTTCCAAGGAGGGGCTGCAGGCAGGGCCCTGCAGGCCTCACAGCAGTCAGCGCTCCAGCAGGGCAGCTCTTCTGAACAGGGCTGCTTGGGGATCGTGCCTTCATGGTTTTCAGAGCTGCACTTCACTTACTGGGGCTGGCGCCCAAAGCACAGTGATGCCTGGACACTGGGGGCTCCAGGGAGGATGCCACTGCCTGGGCCCCGGGGCCATGGGTTAGGCTGGGCCTCTCCTGCAGGGGGTGTTCTGGTCGAGGCCCTGAATCACAGGGAGAGGAGAAAGAAGGGAATATTTAGAGGGTCTTTGTGGAAAATATGCAGAGACAGAAGCAGAGCCATACAAAATAAGGGAGGGACACTAGAAGCTGTAGTCACGTGGGCAGCAGAGGGCAACTGCCACCGGAAACCTGGGTGTGTTAGGGAAACCTGGTCCTGTGAGGTGAGGGTGGCAAGCAGGGAAGGCAAGGTGGTGTCTCCTCAGTCCTTACAGCAAGAAGGCAGTGTTTCAGCAGAAGTAGATGTATCTAGAAGGTCACCTGGCTACATGGCTGGTATTGCAGACTCTGATTTTGCTTCTATGATATCCTAATTTATTAGATGTGTTTTGAGAAGGAAGCCAGAGTCTCATCTGACCTAAATTATTCTCTGTTTCTCTGCAGAATGATATATTAATTTTCCATTCCACACTGTTGGAGAAAAGTATCTTGATAACTTTCTGTATGAAAGGGGCAATATAAACGTATTGGATTTTTATTATTGTTATTATCATAATTGTTATCAGTATTAATCTTGCAGAAGAGGAAGTCAATAGTAAATGTATAGGTAGAACAGGGAGGCTGTTTGCCATGCAGAAATCCAATGCAAATGAAAGCATGTGCAAAAGAAAAAATATTATTACAAGAATAACAATCTGACGTTAACATGCTGCTGCCAAACTGTACTCTCCGTGAATTAATCTTTCATTTCATCTCTGGATTTACCACAGCTGTTGTGTTGGGAATACCCTTATGACTGAATTGAGATCCTTTTACTCTCATTCCTCATGCTATGACATAATAAACACTTTTATTGCCCAAGTTTTCTCAGTGTGTATATTATTAGGAATCACAGAGTTTGTCTTATAGATGACTGCAGGAAATCAATAAGAAGAAACATCTTTTAAAAGTACAGGGACCTGAAGGATTTTCATACAACTAACCAATGGATATATTAAGTGTTGTCACAGTAAATACATAAATTAAATTAATAAATATCTGCCAGTCTTTAGTGCCTTAGAAATGAAAATTTCTGCATTTTCACTTTTATGTTCTCTCCAAATATTTTCCTAGAATAACTCAACTCATACTGCATTAGAAAAGCTTTGATTAGCTACTGATATTGACTGATAGGAAGTACTGTTTGAATCAAACATAAATAGGAGCTTGGAAATACTTCTGAAAAATAGCAAATTTCCGCTGCCTGGCTTGTAAAAGTCTCTAAAGCCTTGTCCACTAATTCTGGAGTATAAAGGAATTTCAGAGGTAGTTCTCTGTATTCTTCAAGTTCCTGTAAATACTGTTAAAAATTTTACTCCATGGGTGGGACACTGGCAGCTGTACTTCATAATTTTTTTCAACATTATGTTTTTCATTGCCTTTATTTTTCCCCAGATTATATTAGAGTGCCAAGAAATTACATTTTTCCCCCTATTGCTATTTATCATACTTATTCAATATATAGTAGTTCTTTCAATTTGCTAGCCAAAATAGCTATTCCTTTCCTCTCTTCCCCTCCTCTTGGCTCCTCAGAATTCCTTTTGTCACGAAAGAAATGTTTGTACAATTTAAAAATGAAATTCTGGCATTTGTTTTGTCTCACACACTTATTAACCTAAATGAAACCATCATTTTAAAGAATCATGAAAATCAAAATGCTTTCTCTAGAAAATGTCAGAATAACTATTGCCTGGAAGTCAGGTGCTTACAAATGATGAGAAAGAAATCCTTATACATCTCCTGAGAAATTGTCTGTTGTTGTCTTTAAAAGTAGGTAAGAGGTCTCCGTGGCTTGTGAATTAAATCTGACTGACTGAGATTTCCAGTAAAATTTAATCATGGGAAGGAGTTGTGATGTAGATTCTGTAGGTGAAATTATGTCTAGGATGAAATTAAGTGTAGAGCTGGAATTATGCTTTATAAAAGATTTAGACAGGCTGTAAGATGTTACTGTCCTTGGACCATATCTGATGTCTCAGCACTGCTGCCTTGACAGATCTGTTCATCTTTGCAGAGGCATGGTGCTGCAGTGCCAGAAACAATCCTGTCAGTGAACACTAACAAGTAAGTTTCTGTATTGTTTGGCTTTATTCAAGTAATAGGCCGTGCCAATTCAGGATAGCGGGACTGAAGGCAGGGTAAGGAGTGCTTCCACCAGCTGCTTGTTTGAAATATTGTGAGATATGCGGACCTAGACTGGCAGAGGGAAAACAAGTGTTAGGCAGCTCTCTCCTCCATTTCCTGAAGATTGAAAGTCTGTTTACATCCCAAACACTGATAATATATTTGCAATTTATTTTTTTTTTGAGCTGATCAAATTTTTTATATATTTTTAGTCAGTTAATGTTCTTCAATGATTATTTGTGTCAGCACCTTGCCAATAAGTTGCTTATAACAGGCAGCACCTTTGTTTTTCTCCATTTGCTGCTCTAGTCAGGTAGCTGTTCAGTTCTGTCACATAGTGTATTTCTGTTTCCATTTTGAAAGATCATAGTTTACTGTGAAACCTTTTTGTCACTATTCAAAGTGAATTTCTCACAATCATAGAACGGAACTAACCTATTAAATAAATTCCTGCTTGGG
Organism: Anser brachyrhynchus; assembly: GCF_964034855.1. Lineage (NCBI taxonomy): Eukaryota > Metazoa > Chordata > Aves > Anseriformes > Anatidae > Anser > Anser brachyrhynchus. The sequence continues at coordinate 45,623,375 of NC_137699.1, forward strand.
TGCAGACCCCAAGATTAAGCATTTTGCTTGCCCAGCTTAAAAAAAAAATCTTTCCCTTTAGCTCTTTAATGTGAATTATTTTTCTGGGAACACACTTTACTATCCTGATATCTCTTATTTGGCTATTTTATTGAAAGAACTCAACAGTAAAAACAAAGACATGTATGCCTACAACACAGACAATAACACATCATAGACAGCTCCCAAGTCTATTAATTTCATACACATATTGCCTCTTTCACTAACTTTCTCCTTCAGGAAAAAAGAAACATACAACAACAAAAAAACACAAACATAAAAACAAACCAACAACCAACAAACAAAACAAAACAAAAAAACAAAACAACAAACAAGCAAACAAACAAAACTAAAACAAAACAAAAAAAAAACAACCAGCAGGTCTCCAATAAATAAAAATTCTTGAATAAAAACTTATTGAAATAAAACTTCTAACTGAATTCACTTGCAAGTGGAGACTAACATCTGTAAAGGCTTTGATGTAAAATAAATATAGGTTTGAAAGTTGTCTTATGAGACAGAAACAGAAAGGCCATTTAAGAGCATGCTAGAGCATCTTTTCTTCCCCTGTCTGTTCTGTAATGTGAATAGTTTGTCTCATATGATTTGGGAACATTCTACTCTTTCCCTGATGTTAATTGCTACAATAATACACTAAAAATGGTTAGAGGGGAGCTTAGCTGGGTAAGCTGCTCAAAATGATTTCCAAGCAGTTCTTTCAATTCAGATGCTTCTGTCCTGTCTCTAAACTCCACTGCTCCTATTCATTCTTACTCCCCTCAATGCATGTCTTTGCTGAGCATGCAGAAGGAAGAGAAGCTAGGGATTTATAGCACAGTTCATTCTTCAGCAAGTGGGAATCAATATTCAGGAAACAAGGCCTGCCCTACCCTGATAACCATAAACCTCCCATCTATCACCGGGCACCTCAGGGAAACTCACAAATCACAGGGACATCCTGTCCTGGATTCTTCCCCTTTCCTTGTTTAAGCTTAGTTGAATGCACTGTGTGACTCTTCTTTCATTGTTTTGCTTCTTAGGTCTTAATGAGAAATGAGGAAACATAAAGCACAAAGGAGGCCCTTGCTTTGGTAAGTCTAGTAACACTTCAGTATGCTTCAAAAGTCTGAATGGTTTGTTATCTGTCTGTACCTCTTTGCAAGAGGTATTTTTAGCCATGTCTGTGATGGTTCTTAATGAACTGTTTAGCATGCTCTTAAGATCCAGAAAGTACATTAATGTGTTCAAAACTATCTTTTGGTCCCGCTGGCAAATTAGTCCCCAGTTGGCTGTGGTCCAACAGCCGTTCGAGAAATTCAAGGCTTCAGCTGCACACCTGATGGCAATATGGGGAGACAGAAACAAAGTCTCCTGCTCCAGGTGGAGTGAGTTTGCAAAAGGACTTAAAAAGGAAGGCATGGGCACAACAATGCTTGGACAACTTCTTTGAGGATATGGGTGAGAGTGCTGATTTAAGGCTTACCCTGTCTTGGCATTAAGTGTTAGTAGAGAGACAAAGACTGCAGCTCCAAATGGAGTGGGGCTGAAGAGGGGTGCCAGAGGAAGAGGTGGACAGCCCCAAGAATTCTATCCTGGCAGCTTCTTCCTCTGGGCCACATCTGGTAGTTTCAGTATAAAACTTTGCCTATGCCTAGGCTTAGGTTTAGATTTATTTTTTGGGGAAGAGAAAAACTAGGATCTCAACATGCAGTGGAACTGAAAAAGTGTTTTTGGAGGAAAGAGTTGATACTTAAGCCACAGCCCAGAAGCTGTTGATTGGAACCATTCTTGATGTAGTCCAATCTATCCTTTAGCATTTGCTTTACAGCTCCACCCCACCTGCAGCTCTCAGTTTGTCCTTCAGCTAATGCTAACCCTAACCCTTAGGATGAGCTGAGGCTTAGTCTGAAGTCTAAATCCCTTATCTAGAGTAAGAAGTTATCAGAATGCCTTCTTGGTACAGTCTGTCCTTCTTCTGTTTGTCCCCCTCATCTCACTGTACCTGGAACTCTAGGCTTTGCCTTGCTCCTAGTCTTAATCCTAATCTTAACCTAAGTGTTAGGGTAGGCTGAAATTTAGCCTGAGATCCCTTTTCATATTTGTGAGGAAGCAGCTGTCCTGAGAGAAGTTTTAGTGTAGCCTGTTGTTGCTTTTTTTGGACCCACTCTACCTAGAGCTGTAGGCTTTGTCTCTCTGTTACTTATAACCCTCGTGCTCCCTAGATAGTTTTTATGGCTTTCAGGAAATAGACTTACTCATCTTTTCTAAATGTTATCTTGATTTTATTCAGCATTTATCCACTACGTTTCTTTGTTCTTTTCCTCAGATAGGGATCAAGTGTAATAGTTGCCTAAGAATCTACATCTGTTCTGCAGTCTTACTCCTTATTGTGGTTTCCCATTTTCTCAACATCTACTATATAATGCATTCTCTGGATGGATATCACCTTTTTGCAGTGATGTTTTCATCTTATTCTTTATTGTTGTCCTTTAATCAAGCATACATGCAAGTGTGGCCATGAATACCACTCTATTTGGTTAAAATGAAATGGCTTTCAGAGCTATTTTTGTTTTCTTTACGCTCCTCCATATAATCCCACAGATGTCTTATGTAATTACATGTCATACTTCATGTTTTCCTACCCTGCTTAGCCACTTTAGTCACATCTTGTTCTTGAGCATTGTACTTCCAGGAACTTTAGTCCAGACTGGGTAAGATCTGAAATATTGTATATCAAGTTGCATGTTAATATAAAGAAGTAAAAACTTGTCATAAATACCAATATCCTTTGATATAAAGTCAGATTTCTCACAAAGAAAATGACAGATTATTTGCAAGCATCTTGGGCACAGGCCTGGGACAGGTGGTGTCTGATTGTGTTTGTCAGTCTGATTGTGTTTGTTCTAGTGATAGGACTAGAAGGAATGGCCTCAAGTTGTGCCAGGAGAGATTTAGGTTGGAAATTCTGAGACATCTTTTCTCAGAAAGAGCAGTCAGGCATTGGAACGGGTTGCCCAGAGAGGTGATGGAGTCACTATCCCTGGGGGTGTTTACAGAAAGGTTGGACTTGGTCCTTAGGGACATGGCTTAATGGATAACATTGGTAGTAGGGGGATGGTTGGACCAGATGATCTTGGAGGTCTTTTCCAACCCTAATGGTTCTGTGATTCTGTGGCATGACTTTAATGCAGCCCTGTCCTCCACCAATAGTGTGGGTCTGTTTCTCTGTGAGTTGCTTATGATTATTTTTAAACAACAATTGTATATTGAATACATTAAATTTGTCATATTTTTAAAAGCCCAAAAGACAAATTTGTCAGCAAATTACTGTGAGGGGTGATGGAAGGGGAAGCGTGTTACTAGAACAGTGAGTGTCACTTGTGGTGTCAATGGGCTTAATACACATGTAAAAATACTTTAGCATTCTGACTACATTCATCAGTATTTAATCCCCAGGCAAGTTAATCCCTGGGATCTTAAATTTGGGTTTGCTTGTGAAGACATGGATTTGATATATTTCACTAGGGTTTCTTAAAGCCTTATTGCTCAAATTAAAGGGTTTGTGTGATTAACTGACTGACCTTCCATTTTACTAAAGAAATTTCTTTTTTTTTAAGAAGAAAATTTTGAATTCTTGAACTTTAGAGGTCATGAGAGCAGAAGATACATTAAATAGATCTTCATTAATTGTATTTTACTCTGTAAAATCTAGTAATTGGTAAATTATTCTGGTAGCTGCCTTCTTATTTGCAAATTCAGAGGTAGCAATACTTTAAGAATACAGCAACATAAAAGCTTTTTTTTTTCCACAAACATATTCCTTTAATTCTTTGGGCTAAAAATCTCTTAATACAGTCCTTATATGCTTTTACCATAATTATTGAAGTTCAGAGACAGTTCTTCACATTTAGTACTGTGGCCCCAGGATCTGTCTTGATGGTAAGGATTTCCTTATTACTTGCAGGTGCCATTATAGTATGAATTCAGTTTTCTTCTAATTCTGGCTTTGGTCCAGAGACAATAAATGATGAAGCTCTTCTCTCTCTGAAAAGCAAAACAATTATACTTCATTTTTGTTAGTTTCTGTAACTGTCTCCTGGCAAGATTCTCTGTAGTCGGTGGCCTATCTATTTAAGGAAAATGAACAAATATTGGACTAGATTGCTTTTTAAATCCTAGCCTGGAGCGTGCACTTTGTTTACATTTTGAGGTCTTCCCTGTACAACTACTCTGCCATATAACTCATAGTTACACAATCAAAAGATCACTAGTTACTGTTAGTCACTTATTCTGGAGGCTTTTCACTCATCAGAAAGTTTCCTTCTCTAACAAATCTGGTTGAATTAATGCAGCTTAGTTTAGTAGGTTTCTAGAAGATATAACACTTTATTTCTGCAATATATTTAATCTGCTTTAGTCAAGTTCAGAAGTTTTCAAACTTTAGTATGATGCGTATCTCAGTGAGTCAAAACTTTTGTTGGTTATATGAGAGTTGGAAGGTCATGTTGTCATGGATTTTCTGCGTAATTTCTACCTAGTTTCCTTAAAAAGTGAAAACCAAATCAAATTTCTTAAGGGTATTACTTGCTGACCTTCATGCCCATAAGTGGGGAAAAAAAAAAGTTTATTCAGAAGGAAGAAGAGATTCTTCCCGGAAGTTTGGATAGTACTTCAGGAAACGTTTATAAATAATATCAATGCACTTATTTTTGTTTTGCTTAGAAATGATTAAACATTAAATTAGCCAACCTGAAATTTATAAAAAGTGGCACATTTTTTCACACGCATATATATTGCATCAGTAGTACTTCAAAGGTTTGAAGTTAATGACCTGGAAGAAAAAGATCTGTGTGATCAGAAAAAGTGGACAGGTTACATGCTGTAGTTTCTCTCTATTAAGATTTTAGGATAGACATTCAAATGGCACTTGGGTAACAAACTCCTACTGACTTTCAGTGAAAGTGAAGTGCCTAAATGCTACTTCTGCCTTTGAAATTCTAGCATGTAACTCAGTTTCAGAATGCCTCAGCTCTATTTGTCAACATACTTAAAAGATAAAGAAGGAATTTTAGATTTTATTCTGCTTTGAGTAGTAATTGTAAAAAATGATATTAAAGAACATTGGTACCATGCTGAACCAGGAGAAGAAGGCCTGAACAGCTATTCTTTTGTCATCTCCTAAATAGAGTGAAAAAGATGTAGGACATTAGAAAAAAAAATGCTGACTTTCTCAAAAGAAACAGGAAAAAAAGATTTATTTCCCCTGAAACTACTGACAAATTCTCTCTTGTAAGCCTCTGGGAGTGCAAGTAAAAACATTGTGAATGGTTTTATGCTGCTTCTTCTTAGGTTCTGGGAATGAAAACCGTATATTTTTTTTCCTTCTCTGAAACTTGAGCAAGGTATGTACATTTTCCTTGTTTATTTTTTCCATGAGAAACAAATTTCATGTATGTCCATTCACTGGATATCATAGAAATAGGTCTGAAATGTTTCAAACATTTCTAAGTCTTCCCTCTTTGTTTTAAAAATTTCTTTTGTTTGCCTTCTTCCGTGACCTATATGTCATCATATACACTAAGAAACTTAATCCTCAGAAGAACATTAATTAATAAGACTTTACTGATTTTCAATCAAGACTGTACTTTAAATATCAAACCTTCATTTGTGGAAATAAAATTTTAATACTTGTTTTACTTAAATGAATTCTGAATTCTAGCTTCCTAAATAGCACTTTTCCTGTCATCACTTTTCTAAATACTATTTCAGAGCAGTGTCAGAAAAGTGCATGCAAAATTCAACATACATTCACAGATACACTAATAGATAGTTTAAAAAATCAGTTAATTTCAAAATCTTATGTTGGTTATGATGGTTATCTAGGTTATGTACAGATTGGACTACTGTTCCTGCCTGCATTATTTTAAATATATTTCATGCGAGTTCAACAGTCGTCCTTAGACTTATGGTACCTGTTTTGTGGAATGCAACACATTGTATTCTTGGATGCAGTAACTTTAGCAGTTAAGTAAAGAAAACCTTATTGTGTGGTCTTTGCATAGATTGAGTTTGTGTGACTATGAAAGATGAAGAGAGAAGGGTTAAGTAAATAACCTTTAAAAATAACACTTGCTCTTGGACTGTGTATATCAACATGATATAATTACCAGATTTTATTCACTGTTGGCTGAAGTTTGCGATAGGTAATTTAAACAGTGAGATCACATTTGCATAACATACAAGCAGCAGGTTCTTTCAAATAGTCTCTGAAAGGAGTGTTCTGTCTGTGTGTCTACCTGAGATGCACCAGTAGTGTTTAATGTTACTGTTTCTAGTTTTTTTTCCTACATACCTTCTGATAGTCTTTTCAAGGTACTTCCAATACTTTGATCTCAGTTGAATTGATTGACCTATAATCAGGCCAAATCTGATCAGAATTAGAAAAATGTCAACTATATACTGTTAGAATCTTAATGGAGTTTTCAAAACCGTAGTTTGGATTTTCACTCCGCCTGGAGCTGATTTTCTAGTTAGCTATCAGGCCTGTCTTTTGAAGTGAATGGCTCTTGAGTAAGTTCCAAGCAAATCGGTTTGTGTATAGGCCACAGTCCGAAAGACCAAGCAAGAAAGTCTGAAGACAGACAGGAGACAGTTTTGGATACAAATAGTTAGAAATTTTCTGAAGAGCTTTTATTTTTTTCTCCAACTATATGTAAAGACAAGAGACTAAGAAACATTCTTCATCACAAAAAAGCTGTCTGAGAAATATGAGCTCTTCTGTTTTATACAGGAGAGTTTCTGAGTAGTAAATGGAACAGGAACTTTTGTCTTTTTCTTTAACATGAGGAACTGACCCGCTCCAGGTGATTCCTGATGAAGAATGGGAAAATAACTTTTGGGATATAGAAATCCATTTCTATTCCTGAAGTCATTTTACAGGCAGTGAGTCTGTAAGTCAACTAGCTAAATGTCACTTCAGGTTTTAATTGTAGTTAAATTTCTGAAGAAGCACACCTAACTGAATTAGAATTTAAAAAATCCTCTTCATATTGAACCCTAACAAAAGCAACTGTTTATTTCACAGCCTTCCTCTGTATTGTCAGACATCTGATCCTTGGAGCCAGGCAGTAGCAATATGTGAGAAATGACCCAACAGTAGTTTTTTTATTGCCAACAAGTGTGCATTGGTGTAATTCATTTGATTGACACATAGTAACACCTCTTTCTCCATAAAAGCTGCAGTTTTGCTTTAATTATTTAATTTTCAAACCAATACTCATTTCATAATATATTAGTGTTTTCTTGTAAGCAGTAAAGTGAATGCTTATGTATTTGCTCTGACAAGGATAAAATTCAGTGATTGTAAGTAAACCTCTGCTGTAGGCTAGACTGCTTTTATTTGTCCACTGTTCTGAATATCCTGTAAAACATAACATCCTGCTGTTTTTGAAAACATAAAAAATCCCCTTAAATAGGGGGATGAAGAGATTAAACATCACTGAAATATATGGTATCTTGTCTCCAGTGAAATTCTATTCATCTGCCCTGTGAAGATTGTTTTTGACAACCGATACTCCTTGTTGCTGCCTTTTGTTTTTTATTTCCTGGGATTTTCATTCTGTCAAACATTAAAAAGACTCCTTTTTGTTCACTTTAATGGCCAGTAGGGGAGATTAAAGCTCTTTGTCATCTAAAAAGGAGCACAGTTTTCAGCCCTGGGTCAAGCTGTCTTGTTTATTTTAGCACTTCAAATCCAGTAGGGTCAGATATCTTTTCTGTCTTTGGGTTATAGACTCCTTTCTGAGGCTATCCTGTTTCTCTTCTTTCTGACTTCTGAAATGTAGATGCTATTCAAGAAAGCCATTTAAGGAAGAGGCAGCACTGTCTGTGTTTCAGCCTAGGAAGCAAATAGGAGGATCAGGATCTTTTTCCTAATTAAAGGTAACGGAGTAGGTGTGGATCTTCAGCTCACAAGAAAATTAAATTTAGTTATTCAGTTCACATGAAAATTACCATTTGTAAGCCCATTTCAGAACCCTTATTATAGAATACTGTGATCTACATATTTTCAAATGCTGTTTAAAAAATACAAGTTACTTGTTAGTAAGTTACTGTTAGGTGTTTGTTTTTTTTCTTCAGAACCCTATAGCAGAAACTTCCTTGTATTAACAGAAAATATGCATTTGAAGAACATTTTACACTATTATCAGATCAATTCCAACTTTTAAAAACGGTAGAAAAGTACAGCTTTGTGCAGTGTAACAACTTATTTAATGAAAAATAAGTTCACAAAGAAGTGCATCTAGTTCTGAAGAAGCCACATGCATAAGGTTTTCCATCTAATTGCTACAAAAATTTTCCTTTGGTAGATTTCCTTTCATAAACTTACTATTTAGAGTATTTTCATTCTGTCTTTCCTTGTTTTCTGATTCAAGTCCAAAATCTGTGAGCTGGGTTAACTTACCCTGGTAGAAGACATCCAGTCTGCAAACAGATCTCACATGGTTTGTTCTGCCTTTGCCTGAGAGTAGTCTGTGGGGTTTTCTATAAAAGTTGTCTTATCTTATTTACCTTTATTACTGTTCCTGTATAGTAACAGACAGTAGACTGTTCCACATGGTGAACAGTCTGGGGAGGCTTAACTCTCTCAGGCACACAATCACGATTTTTTGTTGTTTTGCCAACAGAATTGTTTGGATTGGTATTGAACTGCCCACTGTCATGGAAAAAAGAATGACACCTTGGTAAGCAGTTCAAGGCCAAAACTGTCCACTGTCTTGAGTTTATGGAGTGCCTTGCCCAATGGGGAAATAACCAGACAATCCTCTGCTATTTCTAAAAAGGGAATACTGTTGTTATCTAGTATAACTTTCTGCAGTAATCCAGACCACTGAAAAGTCCTCAAGTAAGTGTTATTCAAGTTACAGTGGTTGAACTAAACCTTTCATGGTAAAGAAACCCAAGAGCTAACTCATTCACTCGATCTCTTCATCTCCCTTCTTGGATCCCATTCTCCAACTAGGATGATAGAGGAAATGCTATCTGCAATCCTGATCCTTTTGTCTTTTTGAGGGAAACAAAAGTTCCTTTTGATATTTCAGAGTTTTCTCTATGTATGGAAGTCATTCATACTGAGCATATTCATGAGATAACTAATTTGCTTTCTTCCATCTCATTTTGCAAGTCTGTTTTACAATTATGCTGTGTTACAGAAGTTAAAATCTTCTATGAAGTTTGTTCATTTCTTATGTACACCCACCATAGAATATACAGGACTATTTCTGTCACTCTCAAGTTTGAACAAGTGTATTTGTTTATTTTTTTCATGTGACTTTTCCATCTACTGTTTGTTCTGTCTCCTTGCATTTATTTTTAATTTTCACTTGTTCTATTTTTCACTACATGATTTTTGTATCAGAAGCCTTTCCTTTTTGTTGTTTTTTTGAAGCCTTCACCCCAACGTGTCTTTTCTGAGGAACCTGAACCCAGCAACATTTGAGCTCAAGTAATGTTCTGTGTCTTCAATTGCTCTGTGCATCAATTGCTCTTGGGAAGGGTTTCGTGATACTGCAAAACTGATAAACCCATACAGTTCTTTCTCTTAATATTATTTGGGATTTACTTAAACAGCACCAAAACTTCTTTTTTGGTCCAAAGACATTTCAGACAACTTTGCATTGTTCCCTGGCACAAGTGTATAAGTTGGTGGGTTGGAGACACAAGACAATTAGATGCATCATAGAGTAAAGAAACAGCAAAAGTTATGATGTAGTTTTAATAGTAATTGATCATTTGACTAATTATGTACTATTTTAGCAAACCAAAATGTAACTTCATGTACTCCTGGGAGATTTTGCTATAAGAAGTGACTAAGCTGCCCAGGAAGAGAAATGATTGCTTTGGTTATATAAGAAATTCAGTAACTTATTACTGCATGTGGTATGCCCTTCTGACTCACTGCTTGCTTATTGATTATGTACCAGCAATGCTATCCTGTTGCTAAAGAGCTGTGGATTAGGAAGGTCTATTTCTTTAAGTCTTTGAGGATTGGTTAGGGACAAAAATTTAAAATAAATGAATTTAATCCAGGTATTTTCCCCCTTTCATTCTAGAGTAGGGTATGAAAAATTTGTACATGTTATTCCACTCTTCCCCTTTTAATTCACTGTTTTTGTGGCAATGAGGTGAGCAATTTACTTTCCTTTCCACTGCTAATATGTAAAGTAACTAAAGTAACAATTTCCTGGTTTAGACTTTGTCTTGAGAAAATGCTGTTGCTCAGGAGAACTCTCTCTAAAGATAATTTAAGCTAACAGATTGAATTTCGTACATGGTACAAGCTATGGGAACTAGGATAAAAAGGTAGTGGTTCAACCCAGAAGTTAGGTTTTCTGCCTAGCATAAGCTCTTTGATTATAGGGGAAATTGAAAATGGCTAGCATTTCTCTGTCCTAAAGTCAAATTCATTGATGTTGGAAAGACAAAGAGAGATTACTGAGGAAATGAGAAAGGGATGACAACCAGTAAGAAATTCTGTAAAGGATTTACATAACCACACTTTTTAGAATCAATATAGGAAAATTTAATCAGAAGTGGGGGGGGGGGGAAGACTAGTTTCTAAAACATGAATGGTCATGGTTCATTCTCTATGACAGACCAACCAAAACAAAACAAAAAATCTATCCCCAGACCAACAAAACCCACCAGAACACAAAAACAACAAAAAATGCCCCTGAGAATGCATTATCTGACTTTAAACAAAGTCAGTTAGTTTATGGCTCTCAGCAAGACAATTCAGTATAACTCCATTTACTTAGGAGGAGATATGGCATTTTACCTATACTGAGGATGTGGCACACTGCCTTCTCTGAATCTGTATTATCTTTCGTGAGCATAATAAGGGAAAAGATGAACTCTTATGTGTTATCATGATGGATGTCATTAGTTTCACACAGCAGCTGCTGAACATCTGATGCATTAGTTGTGCTAACTGTGGGACAGGAGGAATTGCTATAGGTTCTTTAAACCTTGTAATAAATTTGCTGTCACAGAGTGAGTTAGCTGTCAGATTTATTTAGTCATGACAGCAAAGGCCCATTGCCTTTAACAAGAACTTTGGGATTTTGTCCATAGTAAACCTAGGAGATGTAGCAGTTGTCTTGAACTGCATAAGAAACCATTTTCTTCTTTATGGTCTTTTCAAAATAAATTCTGTCCTTTCTTTCTCCTGCTGGTGATTCATGTTTTCTATAAAGAGAGACAATGACATTTTTATTACTCTCCTACATACTTTCTAAAGCAACTATCTATCTGCCCCTCTCTCTCTCTGCTTCTCTTTTAAGTGATAAGACCACCAAATCTAAACACCTTATTTATTTATATTTAAGGTAAAATTAAAAGGATTTATGTATATCTAAGATAAATACTTTACCTAGGTTTATTGGGATGTTAGAAAGTCAATAAAAGCCATAAACTGTGTTAAACAAAGGTGATTTTGTATCAGGTGGTCTAAACTACTGTATTTACTTTTCTTCCCTTATTTTGTTCAGTCTTTTCAGGTTGTTTAAGGTCTGTTAAAATATAAGCCAGTGAGTCCTGGAAATGGAATTACTCAATTTTGTCACAGACAATGCAGGGCAAACATACTGAAGCACAGCTTTCAACTTGGTATCTATTGCTGACATAGCATTCAGTTGTGACTGGAAGGGGTATCTTAATGAAAAGCAGAAGCTTAGTCTTACAGATCATGAGATTTTAGAAGCTTATTTTAGGACTGAAAGAAATAGTGCCAAACAGTTTGATCAGTGCTAAAGCATTTTAAACTCCGTCTTTTTAGGTTCAGTGACTCCAGTGTTCTGAAATGTTAAAACTGTTCTTATGGCCAAAATATTGTTCTGAGAAGGACCTAAATTTCAGTGTCAGCTTTATCATGTGACCATTATCCACTGTCTGTTAGTCTTTGAAGATAAATGGAAACTGTATTTCAACAATCTTGTGTTCCTGCATTTCAGAACTTCAGTATTTCTTTGCTGTGGCCCTTCTTGTTGAATAACTGGAATAAGTGGGAGACTTTCTAATGTGTCTTTTTTTAACTGAAATACTATTTTTTTTTGGGGGGGGGAGAATGGAATCTCTAAATATGTTTTTTATTTATTAAAAATAGATAAATATAAAATATTTGACCAGTTAATTATTTTTTCCTCAGACATTGTTTCAGTTAAAAACATCTTGTGAATATTCAAAATAAAGATTTTTTTTACTATGATAAAAAGTGTTTGCTAAACATTGGTGCAAATCTGAGTTAACACTTTATTAATCAGCTTTCAGGAGAAAAGTTTCAAATTTATGCAACAAACACCATGTCACAAAGGGATATTTTCATATGGAAAAATGTAAGAGAAAGCTTTAAAACTGTGTGGTTTATTTTATTTTACTTTAACAATCTGTGAAAGAAGACAGCTTAGAATTAAAAACAATATAAATACTTAAAGGATTAAGTGTGATGATGCAATCTTTCCAGTCCCTTGTTATGACAGATCTGCAAGGAAAATTTGAATGGAAAACTAAAAAAGTAGACCCTTCAGGCTGATAATGGAAGACAATTTGAAGGTAAATGTAGGCAGCCAGAATGTGTTGATTAAAAATTGGTGAAGAAATCTGACCGTTTTTGTACCATTTCCAAGTGTCATTCCTTGGTAACTGAATCTATAAGCAGCTACGGTGCCTCCTCCTTGCAGCAGTAGTTTGGAGACAGAAGAAAAGTAAGAAAGAGAGGATGAGGCTTAATTAAGCTCACTGTCTTGGGAGATGGGGCTGCATGCTAGCAAATAATATATGACTAATCTGAGGAAGAGGGTGAATATGAATTTCAGGAAGCAGCATTCCACATTGCTGTGACAGCAGATTACTGTGTCCACATATTACACCATGTGGCAATCTGTCTTAGCAGGGCTTCAAATGGCAGAGGACCCTACTTGGTTTTAGAGTATTAAAACAATCAATGCCTGGACAAACCTTAGTATCCATAAAGTGCCTAAACTCTGGATAGGCTGGAGCGATGGGCTGAGGTCAACTGTATGAAGTTCAACAAGGCCAAGTGCCGGGTCCTGCACCTGGGGCGCAACAACCCCAAGCAGAGCTACAGGCTGGGAGATGAGTGGCTGGAAAGCTGCCTGGCCGAGAAGGACCTGGGAGTATTGGTTGATAGTTGGCTGAATATGAGCCAGCAGTGTGCCCAGGTGGCCAAGAAGGCCGACAGCATCCTGGCCTGTATAAGAAGCAGTGTGGCCAGCAGGTCTAGGGAAGTGATTGTGCCCCTGTACTTGTCTCTGGTGAGGCTGCACCTTGAGTACTGTGTTCAGTTTTGGGCCCCTCACTACAGGAAGGACATGGAGGTGCTCGAGCGAGTCCAGAGAAGGGCAATGAAGCTGGTGAGGGGTCTGGAGAACAAGTCTTATGAGGAGCGGCTGAGGGAGCTGGGCTTGTTCAGCCTGGAGAAGAGGAGGCTCAGGGGCGACCTCATCGCTCTCTACAGTTACCTTAATGGAGGCTGTAGAGAGGTGGGGGTTGGTCTGTTCTCCCATGTGCCTGGTGACAGGACGAGGGGGAATGGGCGAAAGTTGTGACAGGGGAGTTTTAGGTTGGATGTTAGGAAGTACTTCTTTACCAAAAGGGTTATTAAGCATTGGAACGGGCTGCCCAGGGAGGTGGTGCAGTCACCATCCCTGGAGGTCTTTAAAAGACGTTTAGATGTAGAGCTTAGCGATATGGTTTAGTGGAGTACTTAGTGTTAGGTCGGAGGTTGGACTTGATGATCTTGAGGTCTCTTCCAACCTAGAAATCTGTGATACTGTGATACTGCCTAGGGACTCATTCTCTTTAGGTGTCTGCTGTTCCTTGGCACCAAAACACTCATAGCAGAAGAAATGAAGTTCATGTCAGTGGATTTTCTTATCCTAAAGTGATGATTATCAATTTCCATTGGCATTAGTGAAATAGTTTTAAAGAAAAAAAAAAAATCTAATTGCCCTGACTAGCTTCATGTGAGATCCCCACCCCACAAGCTTCATGTAAACTCAGGTTTGGGCGTCCACTCTTTGTCTGATTTCTGTTGTAAGTAGACCTGGTCTCAGTGATCTTTGCGGTGTCTGACTTGATAGAAATTCCTGAACTAGTCTTGGATCTGACTTGTCACCTTACTTATGTGTGATGATTTCTAGACTGTCAATTGACCTGTTTACCCTCACCACCACTGCTTTGTTAAACCTGTTTGGGGAATATGGGGCTATGGTCTTGATGGAGAAAAGGGTGCTCTACCAGCATTGTGGCTTCTTTGGGCTCCTTGTAACTTGTGGAACAGCACCAATCTTGCTGTACTACAGAAGGAGGTACCTTTGTCTCCATAGGTATTTCTCTTTGGAAATATCAAACATATTTGGAGGCAGCCTATTATCTCAGTTGAAAGTATTTTATAATACCACAGTTTTCTACACTGCTACTTGTTTCACATATCACAGGACTACCTTGAAGTATGTCCTTGAATGAATGTGACATTTAATAGCCTGTTAAGAATGTGCAGATTTATCATAGATCCTGTTGTGCTGTAGCTAATACGATACTGGTACAGCATGGCTAAAAGTATTAGCAAATAATTTTTTTCATGAAACAGAGTGCTAGATATACTATCATGAGACTGAGATGAACAGGACAGGCTCTGTGTTTGCACAATCATGTAGGTGATGTGTAGGGATGGACAAGGTGATAGGCTAAATACTCTAGGTTAGGCTTTAAGAAGGTTGTGTAGCGTAGTACTGAAACTGGCCAGGAAAAAATCAAATTTTAATTAACTGTATGAAGTGCTTAACTAAAGTGAAATATCAAAACCTCAAATTCAGATAAATTAATATCATAACAAGAGTAATTTTACATGCATCCTTGGTCTGAAAGCACCCATGCTTATGAGCATATATTCTCATACTTAGGTACATAAAATTGTACACAGAATGTGGTGTGTCACTTACTAAGTGATGTTAGCAGTTTCCTGTACAGCTTTTCAACATGGATTTAAAGTTGTTGAATTGCTGTAACTGTTTTTTTCAATGTATGTTCCAGCACTTACAAGTTTTTGACGTATCCATTTTCTCTACATCTATGTCTCTCTTTGTATTCTTTCACTCCTATCTTATCTATCTTGTGGAAGTGTTTATAAAGGCAAGAAGCTGAATAACTATAACATCTTCTTTCTTTGTTAAAGAACAGGCCTCTTCAGAAAAGCACACAGTTTCTTTCACATTGCTTACTGATTCATCATCACTCTTCTTAAGCATTTGTTTTAAAGGGTAGATTACAGTAGAAACAGCTAGTTACTGTTGATTTTTAGAAAGGCACTGAAAGGCAAATGCTAGCTACAAAATAGTAGAAAGTCTTAGAATCTCTTGATTCACTCTTCATACAACCAGCTCTTTGTGTTTTGGAATGACTAATCTCAGATTTATATCTAGGCAGAAGTTGCTATTCATAGTCAAAAGCTTTGTAGGAACCATAGGCTATTTAGTCACTTGGAGAGCAACTTTTTACATGGGCGGATAGTGATGGGACAAGGAAGAGTTGTTTTAAACTAAAAGAGGGGAGACAGAGATTAGGTGTTAGGAGGGAATTCTTTACTATGAGGGTGGTGAAACACTGGCACAGGTTGCCCAGAGAAGTTGTGGATGCCCCGTCCCTGGAGGTGTTTAAGGTCAGGTTGGATGGGGCCCTGAGCAACCTGATCTAGTGGGTGGCATCCCTGCCCATGGTAGGGGTGTAGGAACTAGATGGTCTATAAGGTCCCTTCCAACTCAAGCTGTTACATGGTTTGATTATAGAATTTACCCTCATTTAGTGAAAACACTGTCTTTAGTGACTACAATGCCTCTCCAGTAGCTGTAGGGTCTTCATGACT
This sequence comes from Anser brachyrhynchus, assembly GCF_964034855.1. Lineage (NCBI taxonomy): Eukaryota > Metazoa > Chordata > Aves > Anseriformes > Anatidae > Anser > Anser brachyrhynchus. The sequence goes on from NC_137699.1 coordinate 45,639,333, forward strand.
TGCAATCTTGTTAGCTAGATTTAAACAACAAAGAAACAAAAACTAGAAAATTTCAGTAACTATTAAGTATTAAAAGTATTCAGTTAATAATGCTATTTGTAAACAAAGCATGCATAGTGAAGCTATATCTTCATGGATAGTTATCACTCTTCTACCTTTTTCATGTTTGCAATGTTAGGTATTTAATAGCTGCGTTCCTAAGATGACAGTTGAGAACATCAGAGTAAACTTGTCCACAAAACAATTTCTTCTTAATGTTGTTGGCCATGTTTTGTTATAACCTATGGAGTACAAATCAGATTGGAACTTGCTGTCCTGTTTGTTAAACCTCTTGTTATGAGACTAATCCATGACAATGATGAATATTGCACTACTCTTCTGATTTCTTTCTATGTTGATACTTCCACTTCTGGCCACTTCCACTTTACACAGGAAGGTGATCAATAGGCAGGTTCTTGAAAATGTGAATGGCACCTTAAAATTTGATTTTTGTGCCTAAATAAGTAGGAAGAACTTAAATCCATCTTGTGTTTCTAGACTTCAGAAGTTTCATAGGTGGAGAAAGACCCTATCTCATGGAGCTTGCCTTCTGAACAGAAATGACAAAAAGTGGAATTTTTCTTACATTATCCTCCTTTATAAATATATATAAATTTATTACTCTTTCATTTCAGATCTCTAAATATATTCTATGGGATCTGACATATATTCTGAAGAATGGCCTAACATTATATGTGAAATCAGTTTTTTAGGAAATTAGCTTATTTATCAGACTAGTAGGAAAAATTAGGAAACATTTGTGGAAAAAAGCCTTTCAGGCAAGAAAATTAGTGGGTAGAAAGTAAGTTATTTTCTTGATGTACCCAATTATAAGAGATGTATTCTATTCTTATATTGTTTTTATATTGTTCCTTCTTCACTGAGTATATGCTGAGTATATATACAGTGGCTGTGCATGCATGAATAGGTAAAGGGTATGGAGAGGAAAACATCATATTCAATTTTAAAGGCTGAAGATTTTTTCCTTTTCTGATCAGTACTCTGGGGGGGAAGTCTCACTACAATTTAATTATTTTAAAAGTAACCCTAAAGACTTTAGAATGGCATTATGAAGTTTCTAATGCATGTCATACATCTTGTGCTTCTTGCAATGCAGAGGAAAAAAGGAGGAACAGAAAGAGAAAGTGGAAAGCTGAATTATTCCTATATATTTTTCTAGCAGGGAGGTAGTTGAAAAACAAGTGGTAATAAGAAAGTTTCTACACTGCCCTGTGTGTAGGATGTAATCACTGGGAAGGCTAAAGTTTTAGGTAACTAATTTTGAACTAGATTAGGTTACTATTTTCTCATCATTACTGAATTTCTCCTCTGTTCTTTACCTTTTTCCTTAGATTGTTGTCTTACATTTGTTTTCTATATTTCCTATTCTGTGACAGATCTTTCTTGCAAGTGTTCTCACACATGAAGGTTTTTGTGTGCTGGTAACGAATTCTCTCAGTGGGGATAGGCAGAGTTCTGCTTTCTTCTGACATACCAGCCTAGGAACTATAGTTTGCTGCAGAGACTTGTGGATTTCCATTCAGTCAATCCAAGACTATTCTACTCTGGCAAGTAATAACTAACCATTCTTTGTTCTTCTGAGTAGGCTACTAACAAAATCAGTGAACAAAAATTTTTTCACATAATTGCTCCATGAAGTAGTAAATGATTCCCATATACCACCTGATTTGTGTAATTATATTGAGCTTCATTAATTAAAGCGACTGGCAAGCACATGTACTTCTTGATTCCCTTATTTTTTTGTGTTGCCTGACTTTGTGTCTTGAAGTACATCTGAGAAGAAAGCTAAAGCATGGCTGAGGCCCTGAGGAAAAAAAGTATGAGAATGAGTGAGACTTTTGGAAATGGCACACATATGTATGCACATATGCACACACGTGCATATAAACACGGGAAAAATATATATGGCAATAAATAGTTTCTGTTGTCTTAGGGCACACATTTTAACAGCTTGACAGTGTTTGAAGCTTAAATCACATATTTTTTTGGAGGAACATCTCTGTTAGCATGTCACCCTGATTAAATGCCATAATAATGAAACAGGTGGATTTTTTTCAAGAGAAATTGACTACACTTCTTTGGGGCGGGCTTTTTAGGTATCTCTGTTTGTCTGCTTTCCCTTGACTGCTAACAGTAATACACTAAAAGCATGGGGAGAGCAGAACAACATTTATATTATTCAGGTTCTAATGTTAGAAGGAAGTGGTTTTTCGTAGGCTTTAAAGATGAGAAACAATTTGCCACTCCAGATTTTTCAGACAAGCTAGTGGCAAGCAAATCAGGGACAGAGGCAATGCAATGCTGATTGATGTTAAGGAGAACATCAGCACAGCATTGCCAACTGTCTGGAAAATAGCAGGACATGGGAAAATAGCAGGACATGAAGCCTAGTAGTAGTTGCAAGGGGAAAACAAGCAAACAAAAATGTCCAATACCCCTGGGAAACTGGCACTACTAATATGAGAGGCCACAGGGTATCTAGCATGAGAGAAATGCAGACACAGGAATTGCTTTTCTCATCTTGGCTACAAATTAGCTGATTTAATTTCAATAGATGCTTTTATATCCCATCTATTTTGAATGTTGAGGTGCTTTATGATCATATTCGACTTCCACACAGACAGCAAAACTGCAAACAGAGGTTACCTTCCAGAGTAAATAAGACATTAAACAAAACCCTATATGCCTTCACCTATTTGTTGATATAGTACCTTTCGCATGCATGTGGAAACAACCTGTCCATGGTTCTTTTTGTAGGCACTTAACAATTTGGGTCAACTAAAGGAGAAATAAGGCTTAAGAAGTACAATGTACTTATGGTACTCCTACAACAAATCTTGAAAGTACACCTAGCTTAGGGATTTCCATAAATTATGGATGATCCTACAAAAGTGGTTGAGACTTCATTAAAATTTGCGGTTGATTTATAGGTTGTAAAATAAGATAGAGATGCTAAGTATCAATATTCAGGATGAATTTAGTTTTTGGTTTATGACTGTTTAACCTAGGCAGAACTGCATGTGATGTGATGCGTATTAAATTTATCATTTTAGCAATTAACTTTATCAATGAAGTTTATGATGGTTTGGGGAAAAAAGAGACAGAGAAAACAAGATGATATGGTGATCCAAAAGCAGTCCTGAGCGAAAAAGACTTCCTGATAAGTCACTTTAATATTTGATTTAATAAGATTAGTTTGTATCTCCAGTGTTGGAGAGCTCAGTTAACTCTGTCCTGAGTTCAAATTGCAGTAGAACATGACATTTTTAAATATAATAGGATATTCTAAAATGTCATTTGTCATTGGCTTGTATGGGGCAGTTTGCTCTCTGTCAGTGGGTGTGTGGAGACAGCCGAAGTACAACTATGTCTCTATCACTGGAACCAGTCCAACTTGATAAACTGGTCAGATTAATAGCAGATGCAAATAGTGGTAATCAGGAAATAATTATTCTGCATTAGGAATAAATTACTTTGATAATCAAATCAAAAACAGTTCTTGTAGGCAAGAAGAACTAAAAAAAAGACAAAACAAAACCCCCAAACAAACAAAAACCAACAACAAACAAAACCACAATTAATGCTTAGTAATCAGGAAAAAATATATATATTGTGTAAGATACTTTGCAAAGTCTATCCTGGCCAAATCACAAGTTGCACTATAATTATCTGTTTTCACTATTTAGCCAATGACCCATTTCAGTCCTTTCATTGATAAAGTCAAAGTATGTGTTTGTTTAATTTTAGCTAGTTCTGACCCTTTATACATAAAGTGGAGATCCAACAGGTGGAAACTGTTTTGTTCTCCTTTACCTGGAATTTTGGGAAGAAAAGGTGAAAGTGGGTAACGGAAAGATGGATGGTGAAAGGGACCTGATTTTTTCTGGCTGTGTTACTGCTGGTGCTGGTGCCTGGCAATACTATTGATGATAAACACAGAAATAAAGAACGGATCAAGCAGAGCCTTGCCTGCTTCATTACTGCTTTCAGCACTCTCAGATCTTTCTGACAATATGCACCTCACTCAGCAAAATCCTTCAAAGCATTAATAATAAGTGTTTTTTATATAATCTCAGAAATGAAAAGGCAATCAAACCAGTAGGGCTTGACTATAAAAGAGCAACTCCTGAAATAAATATTTTTTCTAAGGATTAGACAATGGCACATTTTGGTCATTTGTATCCATTTGGCTCTAATCGTAATTACTTGGGTAGGTCAGATTGTGTAAGTGGGGTAAATAAAGCTTATACCACACACTGTTAGCCTAACAGCTGAAGGCACATTGAACTTCTGCACTGAAATATGTCTCATCCATCCAGTCAGACAGCACAAGTGTTTTCTGGTGAGTAATCCCATGAAAGGGAATGGGTCAGCTCTGGTGCTTACATTTGTGCATGTGATTAAGTGTTTTGATAGTTTGAAAATGAGGTATGAAATACCATTATAGGATCCAATGGGAACTAAGAAGTAATGCAAAGACAATAGAAAACTGATGAAAGTAACAGAAAAAAAAATGCTGAAATGCAGATTATGAATTATCTTGATATACAATGAATTAGATTGGGGTAAGATTACATTTAGGCATGTGTGAAAGAAGCCACTCAAAGCCAAATATAATTAGTCTAAATAAAAAATGGCTTTACAGAACATCAAATCTGATCTTGGGTTAAAAAGCTGCTGCTCTTAGCAGTCTGATTCAACTTGATGAAAGCTTCAATCACGCAAGAGATTTGGGGGCTGGAGATCACTACCCACCCAAGAACTTTATTAGGTAGAGGCAAACATTTTTTATTTGTATCCAAATAATTGGCCCTGTGATACGGGATACAAAAGTCTCTTTATCTAGTAGCCAGTTGCTGGTGTCAGCTGAGGTTTCTGTCAGCATTTTTCCTTAGTGTCATTGTTTCCTTAATTCTATATTTCTATCAAGTGGTTTTCTTATTTCATTCATTAGCATATTCTTTGCTTTGTTTGCTCCTCATGATCTTTATCTTTTTGCTGTGTGTGAATGTGTATGTGTATTTGCTGCATTTGGTAGCGTTTTTGCTCCCTGCTGGGACACATAATTGTTAGTTGGCAGATGAATGCTGGCATACAGAATCATTACTCTGAACTTTTCATGAGCCCAATTAGCATACCACAATGGTACAGGGGGTTCCACTCTAGTGAACCCCCTGAGCCACTCTTCACCCACGTGCAAATTTGCAAGGAGCATGGCATAATTATAGCTTTGCATAATTATAAATCATTTTGTTTATGGAGGATTAATTCAAGAGATACTATTACCATATGCAAGAGGTTACCTTTGCAATGGGAAGCAGACAAATGTTTATGAAGGTGTGTTGTATGGGTTTGGTAAATATTTGCCAGAAGATGAATATGTATAATTCCCAATGTGCAGTGCAGAGAATATTCTGAGGTAGTAATCAATCTTGGTGACATGATAGGACTAATGACATTTCACTTGCTATGAGCTGGAAAGGCGAACTCTATTCCAGGCGGGTCTTGTGCTGCAAATATAGAGATTATTTAAAAACATGAGCCAGATCCAGGTGCAAAGTAGTACAGCTCCATTAAGTCATGGAACTATGCTAGTTTGTGCTTCCTGTGAATGCAACTGGTTGTATCTTAGTAAAATTCCTATTAGTCTATATGATATGGGGAACAATCCTTCTCTTGAATTTTAGTTATGTAATTTGTGTTATAATTAATGGTCAGATGTGATATGAGAGAATTCATAGTGGGGACTGATTCTTCTCCTACACCATTAAACCAGGCATTGAAATCAATACATCATAGTTTGTGTTCTCACTTGTGTTGATGAGAACTAAAAGATTTCCCATTTTTTGTGATGTCAGTAGCTATCCAATGAGCTAAATATTACATTAATATCTATCTTGTTCTATGCATCTTAATTTGGTTCATTTTGATACATTTAGTTGCTTCATTCAGCCTCTGCAGTATCTTTTACCTTCCTTCTTAAGGAAACAGAGTTTAAGATACCACATGGAAAGAATTTATTTATGTATTTGTACATATGACTCTCAGCCTTACTTTGTTAAATCTGGAATCTATTCAATTCAGCCAGACACAGGCCGTCAATCCCAGAAGACTGTTGTGCTATACCTCTCATAAAAAGGTGTCCATACAGAGGAAAGAGCTTGTTAGTGCTTACAGTAAGACAAACTTCAGCATGACCTCAGCCTTTATTGGACAACAGAGAATCAATGTAGGGGTGGGGAAAAGAACAAAGTGCTGTAAATACCTCAACTGTTGGATAAATGCTGGCCAGAGTTTGTTTCATGATCACTTTCCCCCTTTATGGAATTTTCTGGTGTATAATAAGGTGAATGTTGGAACACTTTCTGCAGTAAGATCATGTTTCTCTCACATCTACTGTATATCTGGTAACAACTTATTTCCTAATGCTGTTTGGTATGGTTGATAAACAGGAAGACTAAGTCCTTAGGAAACCAGTCTTCAAGTTTCTGTGGGGTAATAGACTGAATATAGACGCAAGAATTAGACATCTTTCATTGTATGTAAACACAAAGCCTTACTCAAGTGCAGTCATCCAATTGTTAATAGTGTTCTAGTAATTGTCTGCTCACCAAGTGATGTCATGATAGTAAATCACTCTTTTGAGGCAGTTCTCATGTTTTGACCCTAAACGTCAAAACGTTCATCATGTCAGTGTGGAGACACAACTAGACACGGAAACTAAAAAAAGCTTTTTAAAGACTCAGTAGTCTTTCAGGTAAGAAAGAAGGATGACCTGTTTACATGCAGTTTGGTGGCCGAATAGAAGGTTAAGATATATTGTAAGTCAACAGTAATGCTAGACTTTTCAGTGGAGATATACAAAGTAGAGATAATTAGAATTGAAAACATGCACGAAATATTTGCTGTTAGACATTTTTTTAGAACTGAAAGGTTTAAGTTCATTGCATGTTTTTCAAATTGTTTCTTTCACAAAATGAGACTGAGAAGGAAACAATTTTTTGTGATTTCACATAAACTACTTTTGATATATTGACCTGTTCAAAATTTTGAAAACCAAACAACAGCCCCTAAACATGGTTTTCTTTATTTCCCAGAATTGCTGATTAACTCAAGAAACTAGTCTACATGACTGTCTATGAGATTAAATAAATAAAAATCAATAAAATATGGTAGATAGAGGAAAAATATGGGAGGAACTGTGATTTAAGCTCTGTTTTCTTCTTTGTTGGCTTGTCACAATAAATAATGATGTACCAAGGTGTGCTCAAAATTTTTTAACAGACTGTAAGCTCTTGGAAGAATATAGATGCTATCTATAATACTGCTGGTGGAACTGTAGTCTGGTCACTCCTTTTTGTTTGTTTGCTTGCTTTTGACCTTTTCAAACAAACTGTGTCATATCCTAGTGATTTCGCTGTAAATGTGTACTCTGTGGAGGCTTTAAACAACTTTGCTGATTCTAGAACGCAGATCAAGAATGACTGAGGCAGTCAGTGACCTTATCCAAGCTCTGCAGGTGAAACAAGAAAAAGATCCCATCTACCTTGATGTGCTTCTGACACGTTGCACTGAACCAGTCTTAATAGAGGAGCACTATCAGAAGTTTTAATTACTCACACAGTGAATTGTTTTGATAGCCTTATGGAGAGGGCATTTCTTCCCTTCATTCTTCCTGTGTGCAATTAACTCTTAACTTTCAGAGCAATTACTCCAACAGTGCTATCTCTTTTCCTTGCATCAAAGTGTTTGCATTCTGAAACTTCTTTGTCTGAAACAGAACAGTTTAAATTACCTTAGGTAATCCTGTGAAGTCATAAAAGATCACAGTAATGCAGGGAGAAGCATCTGAAGTATTAAAACAAAATGTCACAGTTCAGGGGAAGATGGTCTGCTCCATGCTGTCTATATCCCTGCTGATTGCCCTTCACTGAGGCTGTGGTGAGAATTAAAATAATACAGACGATTTGCATTGAAGTTAGTGCCCAGCCATTTCCTTTAGCTGTCAGGAATGAGTATGCTGACTGACATCATTTAAGATGGCAAGTCCTATGAAATACATTACTGCTGACCTGAGTTGTCATGTGTTACACAAAAAATGGATCAATGTTTGTGAATATGAAAAGGTCATACCAACAGAAACCTTTTAATGCTTCTGATCGTTTGACAGAGTCCCTCAGTAAAACTATGTAAACATTTCCTAGATGAAATCTTAAATATTCTCCAATATTTCCAAAGTATCATTTAAGACTATAATGATTAATGATGGAAAAGACAGTCTGAGCTTGCTAAACCAGAAGTAGAAAACAACTTCTATTCAATTTTGAATGTTTGCCAGCCTGTCAAAGGTGCTGGTCTTTTTGACACAAAGACAGCCATATTAAACATGGCAAATAATTGCATGAGATCACAAATTGCAGCAGAAATAGGAGCAAAGGAGTTCTTAGGTAAAGTATTTCCTTATGTTTATTCCATTATGTTTTAATGTAAGAGATTCATTTTCCTTTCCATAGTTCCATGTTTTCTCTGCCTATGCAGAGTTTTCCTCTACAGCTTGAGAAGAAGAAAAGATATTCCAGCGTATGGTTTTAGAAGATCCCAAGACATTTCTCTCGAAAGTAATGGGTTAACTCTTAGGCTATCACATAGTTAACCAGTTTTCCTCCCTAAATTGTTCCTTGCATTTGAATTATACATGATATTCTTCATTTACCCATTGGACCATGCAGAATCTTTAAAGAAAACCTTTTGCTACCTACAGGATTACCTGTACATGCACTTCAAAGAGGAGCATTTAACTGGCTGCATTCCACAAGCTTTATCATGAAACATACTAGAAGTAAGAGGGCAGCAGATGCTGAGCATGTCAGGTTGGGAAGGAAAAAGAAGAGACTGATACAGGTCCTCCACCAAAAATTAACATTTTTATTTAATTTTTTATGTGCAAAGCTGATAGATGTAAAGTGGGGATGGTGCCTCTGAACACGGTAACCTGCCAATTTGTCATTTCTTATAACACACAGTTCCATGGGCAGAAAAACAAAACATTGAATCAAGATTTTACATTTTGCTGCCGTTTGTTCTTTGAAAGAAAAACTTCACTGGGCTTCCAGCGGAAGTAGAATGTAACTAGGATGTAAGACACATGAAAGGTCAGAGTAAAGACGAAGAGGATGCCAGACCTATGAATGAATCAAAGAATTGCAGAATCACAGAATGGCCGAGGTTGGAAGAGAACTCTGAAGATCATCCAGTCCAGCCCCCCTGCTGAACAGGATCATGCAGAGCACATTGTGCAGGACGGCATCCAAGTGGGTATGGAATATTTCCAGAGAAGGAGACTCCGCAGCCTCTCTGGGCAACCTGTTCCAGTGCTCTGTCACCCTCACAGGAAAGAAATTCCCTCTCATATTCAGCCAGAACTTCCTGTGCTTCAGTTTGTGCCTGTTGCCTCTCGTCCTGTCACTGGGCACAACTGAAAAGAGACTGGCTCCATCCTCTTGATGCCCTCCCCTCAGATATTTATATACATTAATGAGGTCAAATGTATATCTAAGGCAAATCCACAGCCTTATGTATCACCCTGAATACTAAAGGTTCCAGACTGATGGCTGTAGTATTCTTTGGGGATTATCACTGACAACTCTGAAGTGGAGTTTATAACTACGTGATATTCATAATGTTACAAGTCACAACTTTAAAGGAGGATGTCTCATTCAAGTTTATTACCTCTGGCAAAATGTCTACTGCTTTTATTCAGTGCTTTAGAGATGTTGTTTTTCTTCCTAAGGCTCTTAAAACTGTTGGTTTCCACTACACTGCTGATTTTATAAGTGTCAGTCTGATGCCAGAAACAATTGTTTTTCCTATTTATTCCTTTTAAAAAAGATTAGTTATGTCTAAATTGCTTCTCTGTCAAGTCCAAACCTTGCTTACATCATCACTTTCTTAGAACAAACCCTTTGCTTTTCCCAAAACTTCTCATGCCTTCAGTGCACATTAGAGAGATGGTCTGAGACTGGGTATCATCTGCTTTGGTGACACTGAGATGAGATTTCGAAGAGCATCCCAGAATGAAAGCAGCAGTCCTGTCACTGTGTAGGTTGCATGAATCAAAATATTTTTTATTCAAGGGTTGCCTAGTGCCCATCATGAAGTTTTCAGGAGTAGTCAAAGTAGGGATGTGAAGCTGAAATGTCAAAAATACATCCTAAAACCAATATTACTTTTCACATAAATTGATTTATTTAAATACAATAATTAATTTAAATCCAATAATAACAAAATTATAAAAAAAAAAGATGCTCAAAATATATCAGGTTTTTGTGGTTACACTTTTTACCTTGACCTCTTCTGTCTTCATCCGCAAAATGGAATTGATGCCTATGTTTATACTGTATGCTTTATAGGTGTCTGAACACTCTGGATGATCCCTAAGTCTTTTTTTGTTTTTAACATTCAGTGAGCCCATATTATGATAGCCCATAAAGCTATCATAATATGATATGATATATTGTATGATAGCCCCTTATGACAGCCCATAAGGCTATCATTGCCTTTGAGTTGGTCTTGTAATCTGGGGAAATTCAGGGATATGAAACAGACATTTGCTGCTTTGCAATTTGAACAGGCAACAATGAATGACAGCTGAAAGGCAGTCTGAGAAGGCTGTTTCTGAGTTCCCACCTGGGGCATGGAGCAGAGGGGCAGGAATGGGGACAAGAGCAGATATTTTTCCTCTTCTTTCCCTCTGTTCTTCATCTCTTGTTATCAGCTGTGGGCTTTATTTTCGTGGCTTGGGTTTCCAACCTCTTTTTGGCTGATGTAGGATCTGGGAACAGAGAGAAGTAGAAGAAAATAATCAAACTGAGATTGTCACTATGCAACATAAATATGTCTTTACTTGTAATGTCAACGAATCATTATGCTGTCTAAGTCAAGGGCCAGGACAGAAGTCCAGGCTTCATGCAGAGTATGAATGTTCACAAACTCCCTTACTGCCTACCAGAGTCGCTGGAGATCAATTAAAACTTACGAAGCTTCTAGGAAGTACTACAAAGAAAGATATGAAGAGATTAAGAATTCTCTCACTAGAGCAGGGTGTAAATAACACATTGTATATTGACCTTAAGGTTGCACACAAAATATGAATAACAGCTTTTTTTTGTGTGCTTTGAGTGAGGCAGGTGTTCCTTGGGAAAGAAAAACTAGAAAGTGAACCCTTGGGATAGGCTTGGTATACATCACAGGCAAAAGAGGAAAAAAGATTTTGTGTAAATTGCTTTAATTTGAGGACTCAATTGTCAGAGATAGAAAAATGATTATAACACTGCTTTTTTTTGGTCAAAGTTTAATGAAGAAACACACATGGAAATAGGCAAGTCTGCTATAGCAGTTAGCTTTTAAATACTTAAATATTCATAAAAATATTAATTATGGTTTTATTAGCATGGTAGGTGGCAGAATTAGTACTTCTGTTCCCCTGTAATAGGGTATCATATTTTTTTATTTCCTCTGTGAGAGGGAGACATCACAATCTGTAGACAATCAGTATTTCCCTGGCATTGTAATGCATCTTCTGATCAGGCTTTATGAACAATTACTTGGAATGAGTGGTAACAAATGGATGCAAATATATCCTTACCTAAGGACCACCTTATACAGGTGTTCATGACCAAAAGCACATGTAATGTAGTATTGATATATGTAAAACACGTATCATCACTTAAAGGAAATGTAGAATCAATACCCAGTAAAATCATCTGTCCCTCTTTCATCATTACCCACTGTGTAATCTCACTAAATGAAAGTACTTGTATTAAAGCAACCTTGTAATACTGAGTCATATTATAGCCTCCTGGTAGTACCTCCCTTTTTTTTTTTAATTTAGCAGATTGGTCTGTCTGAACTATCAGCATATTTGTTTTTCATTTTGCTCTCTTCTTTTATTCCTGAGTTTTTAATACCTGAATACACACTGAGATATTGCATTGACAATTATTCATTGAATATGTACTTCAGATATTCAGTATGTAAGAGATGCAATTTGTCACCTAAATCAAATGGAATGTGCCTTTGCTGTCTGGCAAGATTAATCTAATTATTTTTGTAATGGCTGAAAAACAAATTATACTAAGGAATAACATTTGACATTCTCAATTACTTGTATTTAACTGAATACCGTCTGAAGGGCATGTTAAACATCTAATGAAGTTCTGGATCCTCATAACTAAACTCAACAATTATTAATAAATGAAACTTTAAAATAACAAAACAAAACCCTAAGGGTGTCTGTTAAAAACAAACAATCAAACGATTTTTTTTCCTTTATTACTGGCATTAAACCAAAAATGTACATAGGTATACAAACACAATTTGATTTCCATAAATTATACTAATGACTTGTCCTATCTCTTTAAATTAGTAAGAATGTATATCACTTTCTAGTCATATCATGGATGAGAAGGCCTTAATAACCAAGTTACTGTCTATAAGACTTCAGCACATTTGCAAAACTGCATTTTTCTCAGCTTTACTATTACCAAGAATGATAAATCCAAAAGAGAGTAGATGATTTCTAGTTAGACCATATGTTCTTTACATATAGAGACAAAGAAAAAGGAACTGAGAAAGACATTGATTTATTAATGAAGGCAACTCAGTGCTCGTGTCCCCATGTTTAGCACTGAAGAAAAATATTGACAGACATAATGGTTTCTCAATAAGAGTACTATGGAAACACTGCTGAACACATAATTTATCCCTTAACTGCACATGTTCATACGTAGTTGTCAAGTGTTAGATAAAGAAAGCCATCTGGTTATCTATATATTGACTTTCTATCAAATGGGATAATTTCTTAATGTATACTGTAGACAAATTGTCCTTATTACTGAAGTTTCAATAGTTAAATGTGGAGAAGTGTCCAATATATCCTTTCATTTACAGTAAGATTTGATTGTTTTAATTAGTGAAATATTTTTATTGAAATTACTAATATTTAAAAATTCCATTTAAAGTGTGGGAAATGTCATCTGCATGAATTAAACTAGAACATGAGGCACTTACAGTGGATAAACAGTCTACATGAGATTTATTTAGTATCATTTACCATTTTGATGGTAATAGCTAAACAACAGAAAATATGGACTGTTTATTTCATGGGGATAAAATGATGACAGAGGCAGGAATGTATCTGTTATCATACTATTTATTTTCAAAGAAGATATAAAATAGTTTCTGTAAACAGGGAAGAAATAAAACGGCAGGCTGCAGTTACTTTTGCCACAGTTGTAAACTTCTTTCCTTCCAGATGTCAGTCCTGGCAAGTCTCATTCTTTGCTTTCTCTTACCTCTTTTTTTTTTTCAGTCCCTGTCAAACTACCATTCTGATTACCTATCTTTCTCTCTTCTGCATAGAACTGCTTAGAGAGTTATGCCATTATGTCTGAAAAAATGACCTCTCCCTATATAGAGTGACACTTCTGACTAAACTGGCATTGACTAACGTTGAAAGCTGATTTAGGCATACCTTAGTTTTTGAGTACGGTTTTCCCAAAGCATCTAATTACTTTTTTTGTTGTTGTTGTTCTAAATAATGGATTGCTATCCGCTTCTTCAATTAAATATAAAATGGTTTTGTCCACAATAGTATTTTTATTACGTATTTCTATTTCCTTGTGAGCTCCTAGGTGTGCAATCTCCTGATATCTCAGATTTATAAAGTATGGTGAGACTATAGAATATGTGTGCAGAGATCAGTTGAAATCTGTAAGGGAGATCCTAAATGTGCAGTGGTGTAATTCAGGATGGAGACGAGTTGAAAAAGCTTACTGGAAGGCTGCCAGGATTGGATAACAAATGTGACCTTGATCTTTAAAGCTCTTCTCCAGATAAATGAGAGTGCCTTTACAAAAGATTTGACCTGCTGCTCTTCTGAAGGAGAGGTAACACTGAGATCTTCTGGGGCACTGGCAGAATTATTTCCTCTGCTACACTGCGCTCAATTCTAGACAGCAGAATGATAGTTCACTTTCTTAAGTGTGAAACTCCCCAGTTTTAAAAGTTCTTCCTCTCAAAGCACTTATCACACGCCAGAGATGTGTTAATTACAATGAAGAGTCTGAGTATTTTAATTTGGCAGTGGCATAATTGCCAGAGTAATCAGTAACAGCAAGATACTGAAGATGCAGCTTTCATTCCCCTACTGACTGTGATGCTCTTTTTGATCCAAACACACAGTCCAAAGCCACTGTAATTTTTCCCTTCTTCATATAACAACCTACATTTGAACATAAATGGGAGTAGCTAAATCAGCCATGTGATGTTCAAACAAACAGTTTGAACATACTACTCAATTGTAATTTAAATTGTAGTTTTATACTCATTTTTACATAATTTTATGCGTAATTTATAATTAACCTTCAATACCTTCCCAAACCCTTTATGTCCAGAGGAATAACTCATATGAACTATTAACAAAGAATAGCTTTTATTTTTTCAAATACTGGCTTGCTCATAATGTTCCCAACAAGTAGATTTCTGGCAGTTATTGATGAATAAGCATTAATAATACAAATCTCTGGAATGTAAAAATATCTCCAAACACATGCCCACAGCATTTACAACAAGGGATCCCACAGCTTTGATACCTGCTTTTTGTGTTGGTTTGTCACAGACCTCAGTATGACAAGCCTCAAGGGGACATTTTTCTGTTATCTGACAGTTAGCTGTTAAATTTGGCTATTAAGAAATACTCTTACCATTCTTGACCATAACAACATGGAAAACTTACTGTAAATGATTTATAGTGAAATATTTTTTTATTTGGGCTCAAAAATTTGGGGTTTTAGTACTTTTACTCTTGGTATCTAACCAGACTGCAGATATTAACGAACAAAATTTTGTTATGGTCTTATAAGTAAAAAATAAGTATTTCTGTATGACAAATGAAAAGACTGAAACAGAAATGTTTGTGGAGCTAGACTGACAAAGTCATGTTTATATTGCCAATAGGGTGCAGATCTCAGTGAAAACTATTGAACTATTGTTGCAAATGTACCTTAGTTTTCCGCCAAGAAAGCTCTATCCATTCTACCTAGAATATATTTCCTGGGTGCAAATTAACATCTGCACAGCCTGAACAGGAGGAAAGGATATACATACGGGTTACTAGCCCTTCTGGGCACTTATGTGCATAATTCAGATACTAAAAACTCTTTCCTGGTGTTGGATGTGCTTAAAATCTTATCGTACTCACTTTCCCACCACTAAAACTCATTAAGCATCCAAATACCTCTTCTGACTATGCTTAGAGGTGGACAAGACTCCACAGAGCCTACAGCCAGGCATCCCTCCTGGGACAGCATTTTTCTCTGACTAATGTGTAGAAAAGACACTGCGGCTCAGTGGTGCAATTTATATGCAATGATACTCAGTTATGACTGTAACTCATCTGTATACATTGACATTCATACTGCAGCTCCCCTTAAACTCCTTTCTCTCCATGCAGTGTACTCTCATTTTTTTTCTTGTTTGACCATATATTCTTCTTTCTTGCTAAAAGCAGTAAAAATTGAAAAACTGAAACAGAGAAGTGGTGAAAAGAGAGCACTTTCTAGCTCAATGTAATTTGCTCCCCTGCTTTCAAGTCAGAGTTACTCCCTGTATTGGCAAAAACTAAATTGAAATTTTTTGCTGCTCAGAGCCCTTACCACCTGTTAAAGCGGCTATAGACATCACTGACAAAATTATTTACTGTGTTTCAATTGGAGTTTATACTAACAGTGATTTCAGAGTCATCACCAGTGTGGTAGCTATTCAGATGCCATCAGGGTAGGTCTGCATCACTGATAATTAGGAAGTCAACTTCTTACTTTTGAAAAGTGCAAATTGATCCAAAAGTAACTATGAGAAACTGAATAACAAACCATACAAATTAACACATTTAAGACTATGCACACACTGAATTCATTTACATATTTAGTAGGTTTTGTTATATTTTTGAAGTTGTAAATCTTTCTAATCATGGAAGACATTTTTTATATTAGCACAGCATCTGAGTGCCTCAGTTATTGACGTATTAGTGTGTTAATCCTCATCATACTCCTGGGAAGGAAGATAACATCTCTTCATTTTCCTGGGAGAATAACAAGACTGACATATTAAGTATTTTCGTTAAGGTTAAACAAAATGCATTGCAAAATATTTCCTTCATATTTCATGTTCTATATTAACAATCTAATTGTTAGTCCATCCTTTTGTAATTCCTTTTTTCAGGTGTGTGTATATATATACATATATATTCAATTTGAAGATTTTGTTTCTTTGTGTATTGAAATGGTGAGGAACACCTGGACTGTTATGAAAATGTTCAATTTAATATACTTTGTGTTACCATAAAAATAGATAAAATACTCCAGTGATCTTTCATCTTAAAAAGAAATCACTAACGTTCACTAATTAAATGAATTTAGAATCACCTGATCTGTGGGAGGAGGACTGCCTCTGAGACAATTATTTTGAGTATAAAGTTTGACACGATAAATATAAGTGAAACAAAGGTGCTTTTTGGGCATAAATTCAACAAGTGATTTTTACAATAAAGAAGTCCTAAATATAGAACTCCAGATTGTAATAACAATAAAAAAAAACACAACCAACAAACAAAAAAACCCACCACCACCACCACCAAAAACCCTACCTTTTTGAGTTGAGTGTTCCCATCATAATAGCCCTTTAATAGCAATCTTTTGTTGGATGCTGGGCAGATTGCTAACTTCCTTCTGGGAATTGATTGAAATAACATTGAAGCTACTGAAGCTAATCAGTAATCAGACTTCTCATCCTCTATTCAGGACTTTCTTTTGGCTGTGTCAAGAGGGCTGTAGCACAGTGACCCTGAAACAGTCCTCTACAGATTGCATGCCTTTATAAACTAACTGTACTCTGAATGGAGTAGATTGAATTGTTGGAAGTAGCTCACATCATCTAGTCAGCTTCAGAAAGTCAATATTCTTGATGTGGCTGGAAAATCTTGAATTTCCTGTCACCCATCAGCTTTCTGTAGTAACCCTTTCAATGCAGCTCCATGACACCCTTTCTAAATAAAGTGGAACATAAAACACACTCTGTTGTTCAGGAGGAGTAGTCTACATATTGAGTGTATGGGCTCAAAGCCTTTAAAACATTTCAACGCTGATCTGAGATAGAAACCTAATGCTGTGGATTCTATGTTTGGTTTTAAGGTTAAGCTGACCTAATGAACAGTCTAGAGGATGCTAAATGAGATTTAGGCACATGAAAAAAATATGTATGGTGCTAGAAGTAAAAGGTCCTACATATAAGGTGGTTTGGTACTTGGCACTGAATAGAAATCTAGCTATATTGTATATTTTCATGTTTAAGAACTGAAAACTGATAAATGGAAGAATTCAAAATATTAATGCCAACTTTATCCTTTTCTAAACCTTTTCTTTTTTGATAGATCAAAAAATATTATTTTTGCAAACATTTCAATGTTGCAACAATCAAATAAATAACCCTACAGTATTTGATAAGTTGTTTTTCAATGCATGGAGGGTTGTGTGTTTTTTTTGTTTGTTTTTGTTTTTTTTTTTTTCTCTGTACAGGATTGTCTTATGTAGTTTTGTAAGCATTTGCTTTAGAATAACAATCATGCTGCAGAAGAGTTTTTGAAATGTGAGGCAAATCAAAAAGCTAAATTGTGCCTTCACTTGTACACATCCTCTGAAAAAAAGATGAGATACAGATTACACAGGGGACAAACCCAAACAAAATTTCAAAGATAATGACTGAGCTTCATTAAAGCACTGGAATGGATACTACTTGAGTTGGCCAGGCTTGGGTGGGAAGGAGGATTTGAGACCCCCCAGATGAATGCATTAAAATAAATGCAGTAAGAAGGGCACTGCTTCAAATTCCTGACGTTATTTTTCTTCCTTTCAACTACTTTTCAATGCTTATAAGAGAGAAGTGAGGCAGAATCAGGTTTTTATAACAATATGTCATGCTGGATGGAAAAACTCTAGTTTAGAATTGGAGGCTGAATAGCTCTGTTATATTTTGTTCATGCTAATATGTGCTATTGACAACAGGTTAAGAATCACTAGGGAATAGATAGAGCCTTGGTTTCAGTCGTTCCCTAGTGCAGCAGCTGGACACAGTGATGAATCAGAATCTGGTAGGTTTTCTAAAGGCTAAAAGTGGGTTTTCCTTCTCAAGAGAGCTCTGGAGGGATTGTATCCTGAGGAGCATCTGTGAAATATACAATTGTTTCTATGCTCTTATGCGCAAAGCTACCTACAATGTATTATTCAGGACTGTAGCTGAAGGAAACTCCAGGCAAAAGCTTTTCTTAGTGAAAAATGCTTCTGCCGGAAACAAATCACAATTTCATTTTAAATTTCTCACAGCGTTTAAGCTAAAAAAAAAAGGGTGGAAAATCAGAAAAACACTAGGAGTTTTGACTTGGCATGTCAAAATGATGTTTTAATGCAAATGCACCTCAGTTTAATAAGGAGAACAAAATCTTTGTTTGCAAAAGACAAAAAAGTTCAAACTAAAGCATTATTTATCAGCTTGAAATAAACTGTTCATTCAAACATTTAATTTAAAGAGCTCTTCATTCCAGTGTGAAAAAATGGAAAGAAAGAGTATTTGACAGCAACCTGAAATAATTTTCTTTTTGCAATCCAAAATAGAGTTGCTCATTCAAATGTATTTAGGCCTCCATTTAAAGACTAGACTAGCTCTAATATAAACTCTTTCATACTTATATGATAAAAGCATTGTAACACACTTCTTTGTAAGGTGAAAAATGTTTTACTTGCAAGTACAGTATAAAACGCTTGATTAAAAATTCTATTTATTTCAGAACTTTTCTGTTACTTTCAGAACTTTAATGTGATGCTCTTTGAACAACCACTAACTCAGGGCTGCCAGCTGCACAATTATTAGCTATTTACAATAAAATCAGTCCCATTAATTTCCTAAAGAATTGATATTGACTTAAATTTTTGTAAAGTCATTTAAAATTTTGGCAACGTTTCAGAAGTCATTGTTATCTCTTTTCCAAAAATGAATATCAATGAATTTCCCTTACTGCATAAAATGCAAAAATCAATTAAAAGAAATCTAATTGGTTTAATACCACCTGGTTTCAAATTATGCTGATGGCACCAGATCAAAACTCTTAATCCATTCTCCAATTAGGGTTGGAAAGTGGATAATTCATTCTACTTACTAATGTGATGTGAATAGAATAATGGTAAATAAAAATCTAGAAGCAAATTAGAAAAAATAATAAATTTAATCAGAACATTAGAAGTGAGTTGAAGCATACAGTAGTAACAGTTCTAATGCACATTTTTCTCCCTCCCACAAGTGAATTTTCTGAAAACAGAGGTTGCATAAAAGGGATTAAGGAACTGGGGGGGGGGGGGGGCTGGGGGGGGGAAGGTTTCTCCACCAAATAAGTTAAGTCACCTAATAAAAAATGAAAGGTCTCCGGGTCTCCTCAGGGTTAAATTGTTTAGAGGAAGATTTCTCAATATTTCTATACAGCTAGTGCTTGCTATCTGAGAGGAAAAATGTACTAGTGAAAGCTTTTACGGTAACCTTATCACATCAGAGTCTTGGCTAGTAGTCTCAGAAAACTCCAAGAATTTTGAATGCTTCTTGCTGCCAAGAAAAGAAGCCCAACCCTGCAGCCTGTTGTGGTCCCTCTGAATGACAGCAGAGCCCCCTGGGGTATCAGCCACTCCTCCCAGCTTTGTGTTGTCAGCAAGCTTGCTGAGGGTGCACTCCATTTCATTGTCCAGGTCATTGATGAATAAGTTGAATGTTATTAAACAATTATTCAACATAATTGAACAATGTTTTAAACCATTTTACTTTAGTAAGAAAACTAAATGTATTTCTGAAGAGTGGAACAAGTACTTTTTGCCTCACCTGCAGGCTGTGAACCTGGAAAATTACAGTGGACCCAGGAACTTTTGCAGAAAAAGCTCTTGAGAAGCTGTCAGTCTTGTGGTTTCCCTGCTTACTGGCCCAGCCTCATCCCTCTTCACTTAGCTGTAAAAACTTAGTATGTTGGTTGGTTATTAGCTCCCTGTACTGGAGGAAACGGAGGGAATCTGATGACTCTGCCTAAGATGTTACTCATTCTCCCAAGATGCTGATCTCACCTCATTAACTAATTTACACCCAAGATTTTATTTCTCTGGCACACAGGAAAAAGAAAAACTAAATAAACACCTCATCATAAAGAACTATCTCCTTAGTCAGTGTGATCTTGTGAAATATTTTGATTCAGTGAATGCCGTAAATAAGTACTGTTGTTTCATAAATATTTTCTTGTCTTTTATACATGGTCAGGAACAGAAATGTTGTTTCTTCCTATCTCCAAGCTGTGTACCCATCTGACAGATTCTTCTCTGGCCCAATAACTTCTGAGTCTATTGGACAATTTCTGCTATATGAACTATTCTGTCAATGGACAGGACAGTCAAAATTCACCTTGGGAAGGCATTTTGTCAGCAATATTATTAGACACCCACAAATTCAAACAGGATCAAGGCACAGAATCTTTTTGTTTCTTGTGCAGCTAATCAGTATATTTCTAAAAGCTCTTAGTTATTAGGTTGCTGGGTTCACCTACAGCTCCAGTGTAATAAATAGGAAGATTCTTAAAGACTTCCATTATCCCACAGTTTGTTCCAGAATATATTTTAGGTCTCATGACACACAAGCTCAGAATGAACTCACAAACTGTCCTCTGTAGATTACCTTTTGTTTTTCTTTTTCTCGTTGTCCTCTGAATTTACAGAAAACTGTGTAATTGAAAGTACCTATTGTTTCCAAAGTGCAAGGAAAAATATAGCTAAAACAAACATAATCTCCAGAGACAATATTCTGAGGTATTGCTTTTAATTAAGGCCAAATATTTATACTGGTCTACAGATACTGTTTTTTTTTTTCTTTTTTTTTTTTTTCCCATGCATCAAATTACAACTTTTCGTTGCCTATACTTTTCAATGGCAAATGATCTCTTGAGTGCTCTAAAGATACATCAGACTACATGGAATCACTTGTGTATTCAAGTTCCCATACTTTCCCTAAAGCATTAGACTTTACACTTGTTCAAGTTCCATAGTCACAGCACAGCATGCCTACCTGAACAGGTGGAAAAACGTAGGGCCAATTCTTCATGCAGATTAATGTCTAATTGGTATCTTCACCAATCACAAGTCCTTTGAAGTCTGTTTATGGATTAGAAACGTTAAATAGATACATAAGAATACATATGTTTATGTATATATATAACATGCCACTCTTCTGAATTAGGTATAAATTAGTCTATACTGAATGTTTACTAATGAAATTTAGAAACCATAAATAATTCTTTTTCTTCTGGGCATTTTTAGGTGTTTCTTAGGAAAGAAAATATCAAAGTTTTGATGACTTTGCTGTTTTAAAATTTGTCTTAGAAAATGTAACTGGTACTGTCGTGCATAAAAATAACAGAAATATAGTACATTTACTTCTTGTTTATCTCCGTTGTGTTTTAGGGGGCAATTCTGTTCTCAATTACACTGGCTTTAATTTGGACTAAATCCAAAAAGTAAATAACTTTCTGTTCAGATGTATAGATTTCTAGATGAAAGTAGAATTCGTTTGACTTTCTAAAATGCAAATAGTAATTTCTGTCATTTCTGTGATACATAAATGATACTGAAAGACTGGAGAAATTTGTGAAAGAACATTAAAGATTATTATGAGCCTGAGGGAACCATTAAAGAAAGATTAACAGAAATCAACATGCTCGGTGTTATTACAACACAGCTGCAGGAAAGGATGATGCTTATTTGGTAACATTTTTAGTCTCTACATGTTTAGTAGAGGAAGGGTGTAGTGTAGTGTATGTTCCAAGCAGAAATTGAGCCATCACTTTCATTTGAGTAACTTAACAGTGAAAAAATATGCAAGAAGTAGCAGGTGAAGTTTCTTAAAGCTGGAATTTGTCTGTGTGTAGAATACTTTCCAAGGGAAAGTGGGGAAATAGCCATTGGGACACTAGGGGCTAAACAAAACAGACAAAAGCAGAAAATTAGAATGTAGTTGGCATAATGTTAGTAAATGCTGTTGTTGAAATTTGTTTATCTGATTTTAAAAACACTTGCAAAACTGAAAGAACTTTGGGAAACTTTCAGTAAAATGTTGTCATTTTCTTTGCTTTTGAAAGTACTACTGAGATGAATACTGTTTATTATATATGGTGTCCTGAGTGATTTATATGCATGGTGCTTTATCTTACTAGTCTCATAAATCCTGTAAATTCAGCTTTAGGTTGCCAAATAGTCTACATGCAAAAGCCAGTGGAAGCCTACTGGAAATATTCTACTGGAAAAGATACAGTGTTTGGGCTTTGTTTCAGACATCTGGTGAGTCACCTGTATGCCAAAGTAAATCAGTTTTATCCCCTATTCCTGAATGCTCATCAGCATTAACTGCTTGCCAAGCAGGACAATGACTCCAAGAGGCCATTCTAGAAACTCTAGAGAGGAGCACAGTGCACTCCTGTGGGTGGTAGAGCTCATCCTTTCCAGAAGCAGACATATTTCCTGGAAGCAGACCAGGCAAACATAATGAAAACAGGCTCTGATTGGTCAGGTAAAATATCAGAATAAATGAAAGAGCTTTCTTATTGGAAACATGCAGACAATTACTTTGTATATTTTCACAATACTATTTTAAAATCTTTAGCTATCTTTTCACTAAAATCTCAAATAGATCTAGTTACTTACAGTTCTGGAAATCGTGCCCATAATATCGAATATCTCTGGAAGACAAATAGGGCACATGAGAATAAATCAAAAGAAAAAATATGGGACTAATTGAGAACTGTCCCCCATCTTAGCCTTCCTCTGTTCCTTGTCTCCCATTCCATCTGCCAATCTTCCTGCCCAAGGGTCTTTATCTTTCTCACTGTAATTCCAGAGGTTATATAACACTTTCATCAAAGCAAATCTAAGAGAATCATCACCACTCTTCATTTAATGGCATCTTGAAAAACCTTGTCAGCCTTCTCTTTTATCTTAGTGTCTGGGAGAAGAAAAAAAAAAGTCAGATCCACTTATAATCATAGCCATTTTTTTAGGCATCCTTATAATTAAGAAACTTTTGAAAATGAAGAAGTATTACAAAACTTACTTGGCAAACTATTATGACATTTTCTGCTTGCAACTGACTTTTTAAAGTGACTCTTTTAAGTTGCTATGCATAACTTTTTAAATTCTTACTTTTTTATGTATGGTGGTTGGTTAAAGGTTCACATTTTCTGGGTTCAATTTCCCTGGTTGGTCCTTTGTAGCATCATGAGCTAACAGAGTTACCAGATGAAGTCATAATCATTGTGAATATGTAACTTCATTTGTAAACCATCAACATAAATGTTATCTGTATTACAGAGATGCGAAGGTGAGGCACAGAGATATTGACATTAAAATCATCCAGTAGCTATCAGTGTGTCAGATTTGGGAACCAGTTACTTGGTATGTATTAAGTACTGATACTTAATGTGGAAAGAGGAAGGGAAGGGAAAGGAAGGGAAGGGAGGGGAAGGGAGGGGAGGGGAGGGGAGGGGAAAATGGAAGGGTAAAGGGGAAGGAGCTGAAGGAGAGAATAGGGCAGGGGAAGAGGAAGAAGGGAGAGGACAGAACAGGAAAGGTGGTTGGAGGGAAGGAGAAAGGCAATTTCATTCTAACTAATTTCATCCTGACCATGATACAAGTATCTGCAAGGGAAGTCTTAGAAGCAGAAGTGACAATAACCTTAATATAGCTAGTGCTACCAGTCACACCTGTTGTATTCAGGAATATCCAAGATTGAACTGTATTCTAAATGTGGGCTTCGTTTCAAAAATGCTGACATTTATGAAGTGTGTAAATTTATATCTAATTAACTTGCTTCAGCTATCTTGTTAAATGCCAATTAAATATATTAACATTTGTCACAATTTAATGTATCAATAAGAATTTAACTGTACTTTACTGTCATTGTAATTCTGACTTAATTACATGACCAGATGATTTATCATTTGCATAATTTTCAGCCTTAGTCTATGCTCTCTTAAACAATCAAACTGGGATTGTATTGATTGTCTACAGCATTTGATCTTCCTCTGTATAATTCTTTACCTCTGTCAAGACATCTGCTACTAAAACACTAAAATCAAAAATACAAGGGGAAGTAGGACTTTCACTGAGCTCAAACATGCTGATATGGAAATAGCAATTTCCCAAGGATTGGACATAGTTCTGTAACATTGATTATTTCATTAAACAAAAAAAATTAATTTTGAAAAATTAATGAAGGAAGATATGTAATGGACAGGCTCAAGTGACTAGTGGAGATTCATTCTAAACCATTATTAGCTCAATTATCATGTTATACATTAGAGAAAACAAACAAACAAATGAACGAAAAACAACTCTGACTTTCTACTATAAAGTAGACACTGTCCCATTTTAAAATGTCAAACAATGGGAGAACTGAAAAAATGAATACATGAATACAAAACTACTATTCCTTGCAGAGAAAATGCGTGGACTGTGGCTAGTCTGAACTTTTCTTGCTATGGCATACAATAGTTATGTTTTATTCTTTTCATACTTTTCATGTTCACATGAAGTCAGAACTTCAGACCAATCAAATTAGGAATATTGGTTATATATTGAGAAAGTGAAATAAAACCTATTTCTAAAGTTATAAGGACATTATTTACAAAACTCGTGCCTGGATGATTTGTTCTCAAACTGAATCTTCATCCTGTTTTGGGGCACTAAATATGTATCCACTACAGGAAAGAACAGTACACATAAAGAAGCTACAAGTTAGGTAATTAATAAAGAATATGAGAGCAACAGCTGAATAAAGTATACGTAACATATGAACTATGTGGACTATTTTCCTTTTTATTTCCTTTTTATTATTTCCTTTTATTAAGTATCAGTACTTAATAAATTCCTTGAGTAGAAATATTCACAATATTTGACTTAAACAGATGCTTACAGCTTCACTGCATCAGATGAGAAAATGAACTCATGTTTCGAGGAAAGTCAAATATATTACAAATGGGATTCAGGCGAACAAAGTAACATTTAAATGCTGCAAACAATGTATGCTAGAAAAAAAAGGAAAATAATATTGAAATCCTGAGGACTGGAAACCACCTGTCCTAACAAAGATGTCTTACAGCTAAATGTTTAAGAGTACTGCACTCTAGGCTCCCCTTTTACACACTGAAGAAAGAAATAGAGAACTCTAGAGAAAAATCCATCACCTTCTAAATTAGGTGGCTAAAGAGGCTATTTCTCTAGACTAACTTAGACTTAGATGAATCCTGCCCTTTGACATTTAAAATTATTATTATTATTATTATTATTATTATTATTTGTAGATAGCACTTTATTCACAAATCCTTAGTCCCAAAATGAGCACATTTATAAGCTTAGTATTTAACATGTATCTTTTTAAGTCTAAAGCGCAGAGAATTTAATCCTTCCTGAATAATTTCATTTTGGAAACACAGAGAAAAAAAAAAAAAGAACTGTAGATTTTTTTTTTTCAAAATTAGATCTTGTTTTGTTTAAAAAACAATCTCCTTCTTAAATTAAATGAATTAATTCTGAAAATAGAACAGAATGACAGCCTCAGATTAATCCGTCTTCATTTTATCGAAACTCCTTCTCTCAATTTCTCCACCTACAACCCATTCCAATTCACTCAGAACTTTTTCTTTCATTGCTTGCCTTGGTTTATTGACAAGGGTGTAATATTGAGACTGGATGGATCTTCTCACCTGTAAAGGATTACAGCCAGCCATCTCTGGGGTGGAACATGCCACCAACAGAGCAGGGTGCTTGTGCAGCACTGAAATCCTCATGGGGTCAGGGTTGTTGCAGCCATCTTCTGAGTTATGAAGAACCTGAGGAGGAACCTCTCTGCATTATGGAGACAGTGCTTCCCAGAGGTGTCGCCTGCAAGCAGACCCTCACTCCGGGCCATATATACATACAATGTACTAAGGCTATGGCAAGAAGCAGCTCTACAGTAACTAATTATGCTACTTTCTGATGACTTGAAATTCAGCTTTTCCCTGCAAACAAGATAAGGAAAATAACTTTACATTTGTGCCTTCAGTTCCCCAGAGTTTAGAGTGTATTAATGGCTATTGGATTCAGAATAAATAAACTGGATGGAAAAATCATTATGTGAGGTCCATTTTCTGAATATCAATTTAGTTTCTAAGCACTTCAATAACTTACCCTTAATTTTTAATTCGGAGCATCTCTGAAAATAGTAGAAATTTGGGGCATCATTGCCTTTTCTCTTTTTATAGTAATGGGATATGAATGTGGAAGCTGAGCTTATTGAATTTGACATTAGAAGTTGATTCATCTTTTAAAAAGCATTTTTACATATTGAATTTTGGCCTTTGAGGAATAGCAAACAATCAAAATGCACTGAGAAAAAATGAAAAAAAAAAAAAGGAATTAACTGAGAAAGATACATGAATAGCCCTCTTCATCTCCACAGCACCTTTTAAAAGAAAAACGTGTGCATAAGATAATAAATAGATTTTAAGGTATGGTGGCAGCAACCTCATTTGCCAGAGCTGTGAACTGAGGAGAATGAGTCCTTCAGAAGTTTGTGAGAATGACAGGTCTTTGCTTGCCTATGAAGTGTGTTTGTTTCCCCAGCATGCTGGTCCTTTGTGTGTTATAGGTGCTCTGTGGACTGCTCTGCCTGCAGCTCGACTGTGTGATTTTACTGTTTGTTCATATACGCAGTTGAAACAGAGGTACAACATTTGGACGGGTAAATGTTAGATATAGTCATGCACGTATATTTATGTTTAAAACATATGTATGTATGTATTGGGTTTGTGTGTCCATGTGGTGGCCACAGGGTTGGAGGTGCAGGGGCCACCTCTGTGGGAGGGAAGACATCAGGGCCTGCCCTGTGCCAGACACAGCTGGTTCCAGCTGTTTTTAGCTGGTTCCAACAGCTCCACTGTAGGGTGCAGCTGAACCCATCAGAGAAGCTTGTGGCTCGCTCCTCCGTGAAAACACGTTTAGGAAAGGTCAGAAAATGCCACAGGGAGAGAGAGAAAGAGGAGGGAACAGAAAGAGTGGTGAACATCAGAGGAAACACCAACCTCAGAGGAGGAGGAGATGCTCTGTGGCAGAGCAGGTATCCACTGTGGCCCGTGGAGGATCCCATAGTGGAGTAGGTTCCTGAAAGAACTGTAGCCATATAGAGCCTGCACCAGAGCAAAGGAAAAGTGTGAGAGGGATGAGGTGGCAAAGAGAAACTACTGTGTAGTACATGAGTGAAATTGAGTCTGGGAAAGAGGAAGGCAAGATGTTTTCATATTTGTCTTTTTGTGTTTAATTGTCTATTTAGTTCATTTTCCCCAAGTTGGGTCTGTCACTTACAACAGTAACTGGTAAACAATCACCCTGTCTTTATCTCTACCCACAAGTTATCTTGCTCCTGTTCTCCTTATCTTCTCCCCCACCCCACTGAGGGAGAGTGAGTGAGTGCCTGGGCAGGAATTTCCAAAGCTAACCCACCACAATATCCATGCATGTACAAACACATGTACATATATAATACATGGGCATACATGCCAAGATGTATATTTACAGCATTAGGGTGAATGAGGATCGTATAAACTACATGTGCTGTAGTGCATGTAAACTACATGCACATCCCTCTTGTTCATGCTCTTCAGGGAATGAGATCTCACCAGAACAGACTCTCCAAAAGCAGAATGAGTTTAGGGGCATAGGAAGAACAAATGTCTGCAATTAGGCTCTATTCATCCCAGAACCATACGTGCAGACTGTCTTACCAGTAGACAAGGGAAACATTTCATTTACCTCCTGTGTTATAACTGACAGCTCTTTTCCCTCCTGGTGTTGCAATCTGTTCTTCTGTCTTTTTCTGAGTGAAGTCATTCTCATTAAATGAAGCACCTTCTTGCTCAGTCCTGGGCTGAATCAAAAGCATCTGACAATGTAACTTCCCCAGCTTTATATTGCTCTGTTATCACCAATCGACATTCTTCAAACAAATGAACAAGGAACATTTGTAAAATAAACAAGTTAGAAAAATAACGGCAATTCAGGAAGAAAGTAAGAAAGGAAATAAAAGCTTAGATAATAAGAAAGCATGAGGAGAAAGTCGACAGATTTGTGCAGAGCTATGGTGAAAGTGATATGTGAATCCTCAATAAAAAAATTGGTTATATAATTCAGTGTGATACTTTGCAATGACCAAAGGCATTTGGCTTGTCTGTGTATTAAATATATAATAATATGTTATTGAGAGTGAATCC
The DNA here is from genome assembly GCF_964034855.1 of Anser brachyrhynchus. Lineage (NCBI taxonomy): Eukaryota > Metazoa > Chordata > Aves > Anseriformes > Anatidae > Anser > Anser brachyrhynchus. The sequence continues at coordinate 45,667,819 of NC_137699.1, forward strand.
TGGGGAAAAAATTCTGAATAAATTTGTCCAAGAGAAGAGCACACAGAGAGGTAATTACGACTGAATGAGAACCTCAGACTGAACAACTATACTGTATCACATGCCTTTGGCATCAGAAAAGCCAACAGAGCTCTTCCAAAAAGCAAAGCAGAAAATACTTTGAAGAATGTCATATGTGTTCTGCAAAACCTCAGATTCCTGTCACTCCTTCCTCTAGAAGGGGGTATCTAGTCCCCAGAGTGATCTCAGTGGTTAACTATGGGAGTTGTATTTTTCCCATTTCTTCTTTGCTTTGACCATAGCCACATGCATATGACATTCTATGTCTGTGACACTTCCATTAAATTGTCCTTGCTATTTCCTTGTGCTAATACCCAATCTAATTCCACAGTATTGCAACATCCTCAATGGATTAGTCACACACTTACTTTTTAGGAAACAATATTATAATTCAGTAGTGAATTGCACACAAACAAGAAATTGTTCAACATTCTTGAATGATAAAGAATGTCACATAAATAAGCAAAAGAAAATGACAGTAATATAACAGGCAAGGTGATTTAGATAACCACAACACTGACTTCCTGGGCTTGATTCTTATCTAACTCCATGCAGATCAGTAGTTACACTGTTGTAAATTTTTTTTTGGCTCAAACTCAATTCAGTTTTTCTTCTGAAAACAGTTTCCATAATAAGACTAATAACAAGAAAAGAGGGCAATAATAGCCAAAGACACATTAGAGTTGATGAGAATGTAGCATCAGAGTACAGTTCTCCCAACAGTTAGTTGCAAGCTTTGATGTCCACATTACACAACAGAACCTCACTAGATAGTAAGTACTGAGTATCCAAGTACCTTTAGCTTCAGAATGTTTGGACTTACAACACAAATTGCCTCAAGTCTTATAATGAACTTCTTCCTACAAGTAAATAAGAAGAGCCAGTGATCAGACTGAAGCCCTGATACACAGCTGTGCATATGACCTAATCACTTCCTACACATATTCCATGATACATTTTTGGCTTGTATAAACTGTTATCCTCACAGACAATGACTAGGTTTATTTCATGGGATGTGTGTGTCAATGACTACTCCTACTGTTCAGTTTGCATACAGCCACCCAGTTCTGGGAGCAGAAAATTGTAGATATGTTGTTGTGAGTCTAGCCTTGACATATGGCCTCAGGGCTTGGGGACAGTCTTTGGATTGTTTATTCCATTGGGTAAATGAAGCTTCTGAAACTCCCAGAGAATTTGGGAATAAAATTCAGAAGTGTAAAACCTGATTTTGTATTCTCGTAGGTCACAACACTCTAATGCCCTGTTATCTGTTAACTTCTAGCTTATATGAAGATTTACAGAGAGTCACATGAATAATTGTTTTTGTATTTTATCCTGCATGTCAGAATGCAATGCTGAGTGAGGGGATGCTATAAGTCAAAGAAGAGTGATGTTCTGATGGTGGAGCAGCAGGTCTAAATAAGTCTTGTGGTTATTAGACAGAATTTGAGAAGTTTTTTAGACAAGCCTGCAAATAAGCAAACTCTCAGAACTCAATTATTGTTCAGTCCAACTTTGTACATACTTGCATGTATGAGCCATGTTTCCAGTTTTGCTTATCTATAATTATTATTATTCCCATTAAATCAGAATCTGAGGCTGATTATGCTGTACAAAACAGTGGTATATGCTAGGAAAGATAATTATATAACTATGGATTAGCATATTATGCAAATAAGTGTTTAGTAATAAAACTTGCATTGTTTTAATTTAGATGTTGATGGTGGGTAGCCCTTTAACTGTTCATCTTCAAACCCCGGTGTGGAAGTCTGTAAGATAAGAGAGGTTTGAATGTTAAATCTGTTTCTTGTAACTAATAACTGTGGATTATCCCATTCATGGAAGAAATATATATATATATATATATATATATATATATATAAGTCCTTGTGATACTAGGAGGATCTATTTATTTATTTTTTTATTTATTTTTGTAAAAGAAGACAAAGAAGACTTTAAGGTTGTGGACCTGCTTATCTCTTGCTGACTCACTTCACCTCTTCTGGATTCTCCCTAGAGATATTTGATGCCTCAGTGAGTCCTACAGGCGTAACTGAATAGACAGTTGAAATATTAAACTAACCGTCTGAGTTGTAAATGATTTCCAAAGCCACATAAAAGAGCAGATCTTAGGGATAAAAAGGGATATCTTAGGGATAAAAAGCTGTTCATTCTGTGTGAAACTCTGAATACTGCTGAAGTAGATCAGTCACAGCATGTAAAATAAAGGAAGACAAGAAAATCTAGTAACAGATTTTAGCCCACCAGAGAAGACTCATTTGTGGTAGAGTTCCTCAGATGAGCACAAACTTCCTATGAGGATCTGGGCAACAAGAGGACGGTTGGAGCTGGAGGGTTGAAGGGTGATGGCACCCTTCAACCTTCAGTATTGTGACTGAATAGTTTAAAAACCGAGGAGGATTAACATAGAATATCATGAGGATTTTTTTCTCTGTTTTCAAATGAATATTTGCTTTACTTTATCTGCATTGTGTGGGGATGTACAGTCTTAGAGAATTAGTTTTCAGAACTGTGTTAAATGTAATTTTAGCAATGGACACTACAGAGAGATAATATGTACATTTATGAACAATGCTGGATATGGACAAAGTAATTTGATATTTTTGTGGAGATTGAAAAGGGCTTCAATTCCTTATTATTGTTATTTTCCTGGCCTCTCAGATATAACTTTGGTGGGTTGACCCTGGCAAGCAGATAAGCTCTACATACAGGAGAGAATAGTAAAAGGCAAAACCAACTCATGGGGCAAGATAGACAGTTTAATAAGTGAAGGAAAGAGGAGGGAAAAAAAGTGATCCAAAGACAATCACTTACCAGTTCTCACAAGCAGACTGATGCCCTGTCAGTCTCCGAGCAGTGGCTACCTGCCAATGTACCCACTTTTCTGCCTCAATTTTTATTGCTGAGCATGACATTATATGGTATGGAATATCTCTTTAGGTCAGATATCCAAGCTATATCCTCTCCCAGGTTCTTTCCCACTCCTAGCCTACTTGCTGAGTAGGGAGCTAAGAATATAATTAACTCCTTTCCAGCCAGACCCAGCACAATAACTAAAGCTCCTTTGGTTAAACTTGCATCCCCAGTCACAGACAACTCTTTAAATCAAAGCTTTGGGACTCTAAATTTAGAGTGGTTTAGAAAACTGAGCATGTTGAAGGGTGTTCATGCAGTACTATTTCAATCCATACCTGTATCATCAGATTTTCTCACAGCAGTCTTGTTAGTGTATGTTAATAAATTCTGTGCTAGGATCCAGATAGGATTTCCTAGGAACTTTATAGCCACACTTGTAATTTAGACAGATGAGGACAATCAACGGAAACAACAAAAGAGGCAGAAGGTAATCAGTGTAATGGGCACTGAATACCTGAAAACAAGGTCTTTTGGCTTCAAACTATAGAGCAGATTGTATTACGTACCTGAGGTACAATTGGTATTTTCACGCTAAAACAATGTAAGTACGTTATCTTCTCAGGAACATATGATTTTTAATGGCCACAGTCACATGGCTGGAGGAAAGGGATTTTTACTGCCAGAAGGACACATATAATTCATTGTATATAGAAAGAAAGAAAAAAGAAGAAAAGAAAACACCTTTTGTGAATAGGATGAAACATTTTATTGCAGGATAGGGAGAGAAGACAAGGGTGAAATCAAGGTTAGAATTGACCCTGGGTGCTGCAGAGCTGCAGAAGACATAATTGCAGAAGGTCTAAAAAGCAGTGCTTTGAGCTTATGTGAAGTTCTGAGCTGTTGCCAACCAATATGAGCGTCAATGGCTCTAGCATAACATTGCAAACACTGAAATGTTCCAAGATTTTGAATATATCTGTTATAAACCATAGGCAACACCTATCCCTCCAAATTTCAACTTCTTCAGACCATAGTGGCTGCATACATATTTGGGCTCTTTCTAAGTGTATTCTGCTTTTTCATTTCCAAGCTGTTTTATTATTATTATTATTATTATTATTATTACTATTACTATTGCTATTATTTATTAATTATTACTTCTACACAAAAGTGAGGACTGGAAATATATCTTGGGGATATAAGATAGAAATTTATTCCACTAATAACATGGCATTTAGAATCAAATTGTGATAATTGGTGATATTATTATAAATGGTTTTATGCAGAGGAAAGCTAGATCAATAATTAGAATAATGTCTGACATTTGAATCAGTAAGAATCAGTTCCATGTCTTGGAGCCTGTAAAGATGCTGTGAGATGTCTTAGGCAAGTTTTTTTAAACTGTATTCCCAAGAAGATTTAGACCATAGCTCAGTATGACAAAGTATTCTCCGGCAGCATTGTCTATTAATTCTGGGCATCCTACATGTACCGAAACAACAGTCTGAACGGCAATGTAATGAACTAGAGTGGGAAAATCCTCTGACTTACAGAAAACATATAAACTGTTTCATTTTCTTTTCAAGTGAGAGCCAGCCTCTCTCTGATTTACAATGAGGTCTCTTATAAAAAAAAAAAAAAAAAAGCTGACAAGAAGGTGAGTTTCACATGAGAGCAGTAGCACCTTCACGTTGCAGTGGCACAAAATAGTCTGCATTGTAAGAACATGACTTCACAAATTTAAGTTTTTAAAACCCTTTTCACCTTGTGCTTTTAGTCTGAAGAAGAGGAAGCTCAGGGAAACTTTATTGCTCTTTACAACTTTTGAAAAGGAAGGTGGGTGGAGCTGGGAGTCGGCCTCTTCTCGCCAAAAACTAGTGATAGGACTAGAGGGAATGCCCTCAAATTGCACCAGGGGAGGTTCAGGTTGGAAATTAGGAGAAATGTCTTCTCAGAAAGAGTGGTTAGGGTTGCTCAGGGAGGTGATGGAGTCACCGCACTGGGGTGTTTAAGGAAATGTTGGATGTGGTGCTTTAAGACATGGTTTAGTGGGTAATATTGGTGGTTGGGGGACAGTTGGACCAGATGATCTTGGAAGTCTTTTCCAACCTTAATGATTCTATGAGTTACTTCTCTTCATTAATGAGACTCTCTATCTATAGAGTCTTGGCAAAAACTTGATGGTTTACCATACAAACATTCAAAATACTCATGAACTCTGGATTCCTAATCTAGGAGATATTTTCTAAATGTACATGTAACAAAAATGAGGTAATAAAAAAAGCCTCTGAACCTGCAATCAGACTGAGGTTCAAATATCTTCTGTAGCACAAAATTTTTAGATACTCAAGACAATTTTTCTAGAAGAGTGCAGCGTAATTCTAAAAAGAGCTCACTCAGTTTCCCCTGATGACTCTGCTGTGACTTGTAAGGATTAATTACATGTTTTTTCTTCTTGCATAACAGAGAAAGTTAGAATGATTCAATAATCAATTTGGTTGGCCTTGTAGTAAGAAGAGGGAATAGCCATGTTCTAATGCATGCATCACAAAATACAGAAGGATTTAATAACAAAATAAATTGCATCAATCATCTCATAAGGTCCGAGGAGCAGGAAATTATGTATGTGACAAAGTATAGTCTTGATTTAGGTTTCTAGCATCACGAAAACTTAAAAACAGAAAATCTGAAGCCTAGGCTAGTGTCTCCTTTGAGCTCAAAAGAGACTTTGCTGAATGATTTGACTACCTAGGAAATACAAAGATTAAAAAATGCCTCACCAGCAACATTTGAAATAACATATCAGCATGAAAAGGCTCCCAAGGAAGCCTGTCCAAAACACTCAAGCACTCCTGGTGAGACTGACTCAATTATCAGCTGTAATAGCATCAGGTGATAGACTTCAGTAAGCAAAGTGTTGCACAGTGAGAAAATTCTATTAGAAAACACCAATTTACACCTCTGAATTGCTGTGAATATTCGTTAACATCTCCTATATGCTTTGTAGCCATTAACTGATAAATGAAATCCTAAAGAGAAGCAAATACACAGTATGTGGTAAGCAGGTGTTACCATTCCCTTTTTGCAGGTGATGGGGAAATCGAGGAGAGACTTACTGTTGTCTTACCTGAGACCAGACTGTTGACAAACTGGAGGTGTTCCTGAAGATTGCATGATGTGACAGGTGCTCCCACAGAAGCTGGTGAGGTGCTTGTCCACCATCTTACCCCAAGATTCTGGTCCTTGTCCCTTAGCTCTGCTTGCATATACGAGGCCTCCTTAAAGTGGTCAAACAGATCTGGAGTATGCTGAACTCTTTAGGAAGAAAGGTTTTCCATCTCTACAAGTTTTGATAGTGGTTGTCCACAAACACTTTAAGTTGTCTTGGGCCCCCAGTGCTAATAAAAGAAGTTGTCCTACCTTTTCTTTCCCTCTTAGCTTCTCACTTCTTTCAGCAGTGACAGAATTTTTTCAGTAGCAGAGCATGTTCACTTCTTTAAAATACTGGAGAATGTTGTTTCTGTGGGTAAGCTTTGCAAATCTAACATCTCTTGGAGAATTTTCCTGAAGTGTCTTGATAACTCTTATGCCTAGATTCTGACTAAGGGGCTTGTGGGTGCTAGACTGACCCTTTACTTTGCATGGGTTACCCTCAACAAAGAGGAATAATGAGACTGATTGGACGTGACTTTGCTGTTATTGCAAAAATTCCAAACTGTCTTTTCCAAAGTGCTTTGTATATAGTAAAACTTAATAAGCTGAATACAGATTTCTGCATTGAAAATAATTGTATTCTCTATCACAGGATTTGCTTTTGTGCTTATTCCCATGAAATCAACCAAAGATAGATAATCAAATCAAAACCTTGTAAATAAACAAATGAACAATCCTTTCCAAAGACAGTTGCTCTGGGATTAGATGGTTATCCAATATAGCTCATGTATCTACAGTGTTTTGTTTCTCTTACAGCTGTTTCTATCACGCTGTTCCTACTGCTCCTGCTGGGTGTCTGCTTGCGATCTTTATCTCAGATCCCACACTTTGAAAAGAGATTCTAATCATTGCAACCACAACTGTTGGAACCATAATCACCATCATCACAAACTAGCTCCCATTAATAGCCATTTAAGGATCTTCTGTGTCTGTTAAACATCATGATTTCCATCTTCATCAATTAAATTTGTATTGTGTTCTCAAACCCATTTTATTAAATTGTAACATTTTGTAACATGGTTCTGTATACTCCATCTGTTTCTATAGTACATAGAAACTCCATATGTTTCTATAGTAGATATAAATATAAAAATAAATATCTCTATTGCTGTGGGTGGGTGTACAGAGTTTCTAGATCAGAAGTGTTGTGTCCAACATGCAAACTACAGGCAGAGGACCCTAGTTATGTCTGTATCCAGCTCTGTAAATATCCCTCTTCTGATAGGCCCTGTTGCTTTAGGGTTCAGTAGAGGGATTTATGAAAATGGGGCCTAATTGTGATGAAAATTTTTAGGATCTAGTGTCGCAATATTAAACAAATATGCCTTGTTCTATCTTTGTTGAGGAGTGTAAAGGAATTTCGCAGCTGAAACAGAGCTCTAGGAAACCTTTGACACTGAAATAAGAGGTGGCCTCTAACTACACATACAAGGTTGCAATTCTCTCCACAGGACTTTTTTGATGACAGTCCTCAGTTCAGAACTGGCTATGATCAGCCCTGAGAGTGAATTACAATTGCATACAGACTCTGTGGGTAGCTACTACAAGTTGTTATTCTGTCAAAGAAAGAAAGCCTTTGCAACTCTGCCCTCAGTGACAATGGTGTGTAGTAACAATAGGAGACAACTTGATCTTTCAACAAGCTCTTTTGAAGTCCATCCTCCTCTTCTGCAGCACCCATAGGTGACAAAATACAGAAAAGTGCAAACTCATGTCTTTGGTGGAATTTGTCAAAGAGCAAAGAATTCTATGATTCTATAGTTCTACAAATAAGTGGATTGCAGATGGAACAAACAAACAAAAATATTAATACATAAAAAAGAGGGGTGTGTCTGGGTGTGAGAGAATATTCCTGGAAATAAAAGGAGCTATTGGTATGTGATAAAGTGCTCTTCACAGAGAACGCAGTTGTTAAGTGCTCAGAGAGCGCTGTGGAGAGTACATCTATGTATCTGAATAGATAGTATTAAGTACCGGGATGTTCACCCGTCATTGAAATGCTCTTATCTCACGACTCAGGCTATGAAAACATTAGTCCTTCCATCTCAAACTTGCTGATGCGTGTAGCATGCTGTTAAATAATAATAACAACAGTAATAAAAATATAATTAATATTAATAGAATATTCTTTACAATTGCTAATGAAAGAGATTGCTAATCTCCTGCTGGTAGCAGGAGAGTTCTTTGTCTCTGCTACCAGAAACATATTACAACTTGTAACTAATTAAGAAGCATGCTGGGTGGGATGGCAACACACATTATAAGTAATGTAATAATAAGAAATAAAGGCTTTGTCAGTAGAAAGGTGACAGAAGATATTGCCAGAAATAAATGTTAGATGATGATTACAGCTAGAGAAGCACAGCAAGTTTTCTAACCCATATAGAGCACTGTGAGTAAAGAATTTTACTTGATTTCATCCGTATTGACTATAAAATTCATATGTATCCTTTCCCTACATCCTCAAATCTTCTTTTCTCCCAGAGGCAATAGCAGAACAGAGGAAATGGAGATTAGTGGTTACAACAGAGGACTTGGAATTTGCTATTTTGAGCTCTGCCACTAAATCATTTCCTGACCTGGGCAAAGTCAATTACAGTAGCTATGCATCATTTTCCATCTGTAGTATGGGAACAATCACAATTACCTCCTAAGATTGTGGTAGTGTTTCAGGAGTAATAGATTTATAAAGCATGTATAGTTCACAAAAGGAAAATATCTTGGTGATAACAAACCTTTATGACTGAACCCCTAGAAACAAATCCAGGAGGAAAGTCAGAGGTAACACTTGTTCCAACTGTTTTCTGAAGGTGTTTGTATTTGCTTTTGCCCTGTTCCTACAAGACAGAAGGAACAGCAAAACTCATGCCTGCAGTAATGGACCTGCATTTGTGCTAGCTTGGAAATATTTTTCATCATCCTGCTCTAACTGGAGGGCTAAGAGCTTTGCAGACCCTGCTCTTCTCATTCCCACCCAAGGTGACTGCTTCCAAGCTTGTGGAGGAAGCAACGACAATTAGGGAGAGATGCGAAGTGTGCTGGTAAGTTTAGTCCAGAGCTTCAGGAGGAAACAGATTCATCGCTACATTTTACCTAGCTTCTGTTCCAAGTGCCACCTGTGCTTGCAATATTGGGCTAGCTGAACAGACAGGAAACAGCTAGGTTTCTTCCTAGCTGGAATAATCATTTTAGAAATGGATGGAGCCTAGTTTACATTGCCACAGCTTTCATTACATTCTGCTCTGTATGATATACTTTCTGGAAGACTGATCCAATCTGTCATTAAGAACAAATTTCTTCTCATCATAAATGGTACAATACTGGCTGCCTTGTCTTCTCAGACATCTTGAGCTCTGTGTCTAAAGTCACTTTTTGAAATCCTGATCATATGTCTTTAGATCCTTTCATATGTCTTTAGATAACTTCTAAACTCATTGCACATACATAGTCCCAGCCAAGGACAGCCTCTTATTGACAGCGTGAGATATTAGCATTGCTGTCCTGTCTGTGAGAGATTTCACCTGTTTTCATCAAACCCTAGAGGAAGTGATGGGTCCAGCTGCTGAAGAGCAATACTAATTCCAAATGTTGGTGTCGTTCAGCATGCTGAAGGTCACCTACTTCATTTTATTTGAGACTTGGAGATGCTACAGAATTTTGTACCTTCTTCTAGATTGTGTATGCATTAATACTTAAATTTCTACTACTACACAAACATCATTATTATTTTTCTTACTTATTCGTATGTAGAAGTGGCATTTCTTTCTCCTTGTGTACTGATGGGAACTGCTAAATAAATAATAAAGCTGTACTTACAGAGGCACAAAAACTACTTTGGTAGAGATAAAAAAAAAATCATTTGTTAGCGAATAGAGACACAGTCCTTATCCCCAAGAAGATTCTTCAAGTAAGTGATATTGATAATGGCATTGAAATACATGTTTATTTTAACAGAGAGGTCAAAATGTACATGTACTGGAACAATGCAGCTATTGAACATTAATTTCACTTGGGATTAATCAATGATGAGGAAATAAGTAAAACTCTCTTCTTTTTAGCCAGAGAGAAACTGCTGCCTTGATCTATAGCTCAGTCAATAGGCTGAAATTGTGAACAATTGTGGAACACATTGAGACTTAACCTCTTGATCTCAGCTTGAATGCAATAATTGTAATAAAAAAAACACAGACCTAATATTATTATCAATATCACTCCTTGTAGATGGTGATTTGGTTTGATTGCATTACTTTTATGAAGAACAAAAAGACAATGTGTTGTATTCAAATTACAAATTATCCATTCAGAAAAATTAAATTATATGGGACCTCATAATGTGTAGAGAGGTAGTAAAAATATAGCTAAATCACTCTGTGATTGCTTATTGCAAATGTTATAAAGCACTGAGTAATCATATATGTATTTTGAAATTGCCCAGTATCTCCGAACTAACTAGTTTTATCAACAATCTCTTTGCCTACCATGTTTAAGAAGTTCTACGATCAGCTGTCTAGTGGAGCCTGAACCTGTTTGGGCATGTAAATATCTTATGGTTTACAGAAGACAAAGATCCGTCAGAACCAAGAGAGTGTTTTGTTTTTTTATCTCTGGGTAGAGGAAACAGCTTTCATTAGCAGTTACTGGAATAATTTGTGTGCATCGAGGGACTTGCATCCTGGTATCTATTCGTTTATGAATTTACTGTAATACATACCTATAACATTGTAATACAAATTATAGATGAGAGAGTAATTTTGTATTTTTATTATTATTTTATTTTTTAATCTCCTGATGGCTGTTGTGGAAAACCCTATAAAATATATTGCTTTTATTTAGTCTAAGGGCAAATCTTTTTGAAATGTGTAAGGGCTTAGGGAATTTTAAAGCATATTTTAGAAAGGATACAAATGTTTAGGGTTTTCATTAGCTTTGAAGGGGGCACAGTTTTATTAATGAGAGTGGGCAAATCGTTTGTTTGTTTATGGCCTCCATGCTTTGCTCATTTCTACTCCATTAACTGTGTAAATACAATATCGAGCCTTTGGTGATACATCCTGTCCTGTTGATCAGTTTGATATAATGATGCTAAGAAAATACACTGTGAAAGATACAACTTGTAGATACCCCACACCAATATTTGTGACACAGTGAAGGTTTCGTTGCTCCAAATAAAGTTTTGAGGAATGGAATGGTTTTTAGCATTAGAAATACCAACAGACATACACAGTCTCATATCACTGTGAAATAGTTAGATCTCATTCAAGTCTGGAAAGAAGATGGAACCTGAACAGTGTTACCTGTGTTATCTCATTTAGTCCAAGCACTAGGTGCACTTACACTTAAGCCACCAGATTTCAAATGTACACCCTTATCTGTCTTTTTACAGGTCTGACAGCTGTGACCAACTCATTTTTAATTAGATTTGTAAGGATTTGCTGCATCCATGCAAGGTAAAAAGCAGAGAAGCTGGCTGACAGCTAGGAAAAGCAGCTAGAATCAAACCAAAACCTTCCTGCAGCAGACATAGAACATATTTCTCCCAGAATGTAATTGTTGAGCTGCTGTGCCATTGTAAATAACACCAGAGCTAGGTAGGCAGATAAAATGTCTCTGAACAGCATCTAGGAAATTCCTCTGCACTGGTCTTTATAATCTTAATTCTTATCTAATGTATACCCACAATATTATATGTATGTATCAATAAATGCTGTAATTCTTAGAAAATTCTGAAAGAGGACATTGGATTAAGAATATAAAGATAAAGGAAAAATATTTTTATTCCTAAATATATATATATATGTATATATATGGTAATGGAATGGGAATGTAATATACTTAAAAGGGCAGGGGTAGTTGGAAGGTTGCTAAATCAGAAGTTCAAGGAAACAGAACTGCTTTGCATTTCAGCTTGCTACTGTGGCAAAGGGCTATAAAGGAATCTGGAAAAATACGCATAACATAATGACCTTAGAATTTACTAAGTCTTAAAATTCCAATTCAAAGTACTCATTAATTCTGGAAATGCTCCACTGAAAAAAAATATATATGTGAATACATGTGAAGTAAGAATTACAAGTTTAGAACCACTCAGCTCAATTTAGAAAGAGGGGAATAAATCTCCCTCTCAGGTGCAAACACTAGCTCTAATCTAGTTTATAGAAAAGGAAGTATCATTGCTATTGGTTTAAAACAGAACCATCTCTGAAAAACTTCACAATTCACAACAAACTGTCTAGGCACTTCAGCCTTATGTGCATGCTAAGCATCCTTAGAAAAACGTCCAGACTTTTGTGGGATCAGTTCCAGGCCCTTATGAAATCCAAAGGCAAGACTTCCAAGGCCTAAATGGAAGGGGAGAACAGTGAATGTGGTCTACCTTGACTTCAGCAAGGCTTTTGACACTGTCTCCCATAACATCGTCATAAACAAGTTCAGGAAGTACAGCCTAGATGAGTGGACAGTGAAGTGGATTGATAATTAGCTGGATGGCACAGCTCAGAGGACTGTGCTCAGTGGTGCAGTCTAGTTGGAGGCCTGTAGCTAGCGGTGTCCCCCAGAGGTCAGTACTGGGTCCAGTCTTGTTCAACTTATCATGAGCTGGACAATGAAATGGAGTGCACCCTCAGCAAGTTTGCTGACAACACAAAGCTGGGAGGAGTGACTGATACCTCAGGGGGCCCTGCTGCCATTCAGAGGGACCTCGACAGGCTGCAGGGTTGGGCCGAGAGGAACCTCATGAAGTTCAGTAAAGGCAAGTGCAGGGTCCTGCACCTAGGGAGGAATAACCCCAAGCACCAGTACAGGCTGGGGGCTGACCTGCTGGAGAGCAGCTCTGCAGAGATGGACCTGGGAGTCCGGGTGGACAGCAGGCTGACCATGAGTCAGCAATGTGCCCGTGTGGCCAAGGCCAACGGTATCCTGGGGTGCATTCAGAAGAGCGTTGCCAGCAGGAGATCCTCCCCCTCTGCTCTGCCCCGGTGAGGCCTCACCTGGAGTATTGTGTCCAGTTCTGGGCTCCCCAGTGCAAGAGGGACGTGGAGCCCCCCAGAGGAGGACTACTAAGACGATTAGGGGACTGGAGCACCTATTGTATGAGGACAGGCTGAGAGAGCTGGGCCTGTTTAGCCTGGAAAAGAGTCTGAGGGGAGAACTCGCCAGTGTATATAAATATCTATATCTATATATCTATAAATATATATATATATATATCTATAATATCTATAAATATAGATATATAAATATCTAAGGGGACGGTGTCGAGAGGGTGGAGCCAGTCTTTTTTCAGTTGTGAAAAGTGACAGGATGAGAGGCAACGGGCACAAACTGTAGCACAGGAAGGTTCATCTGAATATGAGAGGGCATTTCTTTCCTGTGAGGGTAAAAGAGCACTGAAACAGGTTGGCCAGAGAGGTTGTGGAGTCTCCTCTGGAGATATCAAAACCTAGCTGGATGCCATCCTGCACAATGTGCTCAGTGTGATCCTGCTCAGCAGTGGGGTTGGACTAGATGATCTTCAGAGGTCACTTCCAACCTCATCCATTCTGTGATTCTGAAATGATTTCAATGTGAATTAGGTAAGGAGCTTATTAGTTCTTTAAAATGGGACATTTTGGGGGTCCATAAAGATTTGTGACCTTGGAGTCACAAAAGTGACTTTTAGAACATGAAAGTTAGAAACAAGATGAGTACTGAGTTGCAGCTAGGATTTATACGGTTAACTTTTTCATGTAAATTTCCCAGTTCTTCCTAAAGCTTCCCTAGACCCCTTAATTTCTTTTTTGGCTCTATTGTGTTACCTTTAACAAAACAAAACAAAAAAATGGTTAGAAACAAATACTTTGGGAGAAGAGATGAGGGAGGGAAATGTTTTTGAATAGCTTTATGAAAAGCTTCCACTCACAACACAAAAGTTTGATTTGGCTTCAGAGCTAGTCCATATTAAGGTTGTTTGGTGGAACTGAAGTATGCAATGTTTTATCTTAGTGATTTAAATTCTAAATGTCTCCAACCAGCAGTCAACTAAGAAAGGTGTAAGGTTCCCACTGAGCAGTAGAGACAGTGCAGGGCTCAGTGAGAGCAACTTGTGCCTGGTGGGACTAATTAATGAGAACAGCTGAAATGCATTACCTCATGAGGCTGTGAGTTATGGGTACTCTAGGATAAGTTCATTTAATTGAAACAAAACTTCCAGTTTCTGTAATTATTATTGCTAAGAAAGATGAATGCTTTAAATTACTTTATTTGCCACATACATGAATTCACAATTAGAGGGTGTTCTTCTGTTTGTTTTAATAGGCGAGATAATCAAGGAAGAAAGTATAAAACTGGCCAATGTCCTTTGTAGTTTATAGTGGACTTTGTAGTCCAGTGCTCTGTGAATAGGATTGACAGCTTCATCTCCTTACCAAGTTCCTAAGTCTTTCCAGTAAGAAACAGTGGGCAGGCACAGTCAGAGGAGAGAGTTGCTTAGTTTCTTCTTGTGCGGTAAATTTATTGTTAGATCGCTCATACAAATACTTGATTCATTACCCTTTTTTGCCTTTTTCCAAACTCATGTCATCCAGACCAACTTACGCTGGAGAGAAAAAGTAGTGTCTCGATCTTTCCTGCTGTTGCTTCAGATTGCTTTTCAAGGGAGCTAGTTGTATTATCTTTGTTTGGAGAAGGGGGATGTATAGGCTGTAGCTGCTCAACTGGGATAGAACTGATGTGATGCTAGGCCTGTCCAGAGGCCATCTTGAGGTACCTTTGGAAATTTCAACATTACAGTGAGCCCTGGCTGAGGGCTTTGAGAATATTGGTTTTGGATTTAAACAGCTATGTAATTTCTGGCTTAGCATTAAGGGATGTGCCAAAGGTAGGACAGAGCTCAAACGGCAAAGCAGGGAACAAAAGCCAGATCTGAACAGAGCACACTCTCACAGATTTACTTGGTTCCAGAAGTTTTTCATATGCTGACAGTGTATCCTCTCACATGCTGTATTGCATTAAACTCAATATAACAACCTGCAAGAAAACAAACCACAGACTCAATAGTCTTGGATGCTGACATCCCCTTTAAATTAATGTCCTGAAAAGTTAGCCTTATAATGTATGATAACATTAGAAAAAAAAAAAAAAAGAAAAAAAAAACCTGTATATTGACAGACTTTTAAAGGCAAAACCATACAACATGGTTACCTGCTATTTTGTCCTTGCGCAACAATTCTGAGGTCTCTCTTATGCTACTTCTTACATCCTGATGGGAAGCATGTTGGCAAAGGACCAGTCAGGCCATTTCACAACGTCATTTTCATAACTCTGAACAAATTTTCCAAACAAATGTGGATACATCCTCATCTAGGTTATTGAATTAGTCTCCCCTAAAGGATCAATAAAAAGAAATACAAGTCCATAATCAGAACGTATGAAATTTATAATCCTTTTAACTGCAATAACAATCTTAGAAGCCACATCTATTCAAGACTGCAGTGAGAATAGGGCAGGCTTGTGTGTGTGTGTCTTTAATGGCTTCAGTTTGTTTTTGGGATAGACACTGAGAACAAAGTACTGAAAATTTTAGGGAATTGGGAAATTTGTGGAAATACATATGACAAAAGATACTTATCCTTCAATTAGTCAATTAACTATACTAAAAAGAACATGTGAGAGTACCTTTGTCTTCCAGGAAGTTGCCATTGCAACATCCCTTGGAATTAAAATTCTAAAAATTTCAAAGAGGTACAGAGAGACAGAGATTGATTCCACCAGAAGTAAACAAGATTACGCCGGTGATGAGCTAAGGGATGGTGTGCTAGAATCAGAGAGACTGAAATTAAATGCCATTTTTCTGGTAAGTACTGTAGTCTTAATCCTGCTGCTGATACCAGAATTACAGTTAGCCTTATAAACCCGATAGAGACACATATGTAAGGTATATTTCAGTGACCTGTTACCTTGCTAATTTTCACAGTACTATGTAGAGAGTGGATGGCTTTTAATCTGACTGCCTGAAATAATGATCTCACAGTGAGTCAGACTTTGGAAGCTGAATTCTCCAACTCCTTCCATTCATTATCTTCTGCTTCATATTTAGGAGCTAGTAGATTGAAGTAATCAAATACTTTGATTAAAACATACTGAAATATTGAAAATAATAAACCCAAATACAAAAGAGGAATAAGAATTTTCCTTGACAGAGTGGACCAAAGATGGTAAAGAAAACCATGCTAATAAATCTCAGCTAAGAAACAAATATAAAAGTTTAGTAGACTGAACAATTTTAGAGGCTGGACTCTAAGGCAATACTGATCTTGAGAACAATACAGTCATTGAGAAAGATCTGATAGGTGCCAGCCCCTTGCTAAGAAGTTACATAAGATGATCCAAACAGTGAGAATCAAATACTTTTTTGATATATGTAATTTTATCAATCTAAGCATGTACATGTTCAGGTAATGGTATGTATATAATTGCCCACAGTAACACTAATACACTTTTACAGTCCCATATATTCACACAAGGAAAAGAAAAGAACAAGAACAACAACAACAAAAAACAAACACAAACCACTTTTCTTGAAATTTATTATGAATGTTAACTATCACTGTTCCTTTGCCATGTATTTTTGATATTATTGTTTTCTCAAATATTTAAAATGTTCCAGCTGAATATGAGAGGTCACTTCTTTCCTGTGAGGGTGACAGAGCTCTGGAATAAGTTGGCCAGAGAGGTTGTGGAGTCTCCTCTGGAGATATTCAAAACCCACCTGGATGCCGTCCTGCACAATGTGCTGTAGGTGATCCTGCTCGGCAGGGGGGTTAGGCTAGATGATCTTTGTAGGTCTCTTCCAACCTCAGCCATTCTGTGATTCTGTGATCCACAGCTGAGAGTACTGTACTCTATTTGTACAGAACCAGGGTAATAAGTAGAGTTAATTGTGCATGTGTACTTTGAAAGGACAATGTACTTGCACTTGGGACAAATAGTGTCTGAGTTCCCAGCTTTTCTAACATCTTACCCAAATGCTAGAGCAATGCTGATTAAGTGCACAGAACCAAGGATAAAACCAAGCAGAAAACAGAATTCCAAAGCCAAATCAAACTAACAGCACAAAAATGTAATCCCAAATATTAATAATGAATTCTTCTGGGCTGAATCTCACCATAGCTAATGGCAGTAACATAATGGAAAATACATTTTTTTTGTTTGTTTTTCTTTATGTATTCATGAGTGTATTAGGTTCACTTACATTAAAGTTCTATGGAATAAAGTTGTTCAGTAATCTGAAAGCACTGCATTTTGATGTGTAATTGGAACCAGAGTCATTCCCTGTTCATTGAACAGATTTCACTGAGATGAATGTATTGTAGATGAATGTATTTTATTATGTCCCAAATATAATTTCTTAATGTTAATTGTGCTGTCAGAGAATACTTCTGTGATCCTTTGTTACTGCATAACTCATGACCTGTTCTGCTTTAAGTTTTTCTGTTGCTGTAGCTGGAATGATGAATTTGATTTGAATTGTTGATCTGTTCAAAGTGAAAATCACTAGATGAGTCATTGGTTTCTGCTCAAATGCTTTCATGTTTACTCCCTAAAAATTTTAAAAGGGGCACGACAGTAACCTTTTTTAGCACCTAACTGTTTGATCTTATCTTGCAGTAGATCTCCACTCAGCTGAGAATTAACAATGTGCTGTCCATATCCTTTTCTACGAGATGCTTCAAGTATCTTTCATCTTGCCATAATAAAAAAATATATGTATGCTCAATAATTTTTTTTTCTGGGTATCATCACTGTATTTGTAATAATTAAAAAATAATAATTATCACTATTCATTACAATAGAGCAGTTGTTGTGGGAATTAGTGAGAGAATGTAATGTATACCCTATAGGAATAAAATTATTTTTAATTTATCAGAAAGATGTGGAGTATCCACAATACTATGAAAATTAATAGTGTGTGTCCATCTTGAATGCAAACAGAATAGAGACAACATCTTCATTACTGATGACAGTGATTATGAATTCTTTGCAAAAATTAGTGCAAAAACAGGGCCACAGGATTGATAACTATATGAGATTAGATAGTTTAAAATAATTGCACCTCTGTTAACAACAGAAAGACATTTCCTAAGAATTTATCCAGATCATTGATATTAATTTTAATAAATAGCTTGGAAAATTGGAGACATTTCAGAGTCAAGGGAGAAATCCAATACTAGAGAACTGCAAATATTAAAGGAGTTGACTAGACTCATTATAAGTTGGTCAGTTTGAAATTTAAGCTGGGCACCTAATGAGCAGGTTGTTACATGCTACAAATGTAATCGTTGGAGTTGAGCTACAGCTATTTTTCTTTTTAAAGAAATATTCAGGATTAGTTATAAAATATACTTAGTGCAATGCTTTTTCTTCTTCCTATATGTATATCTAATGTCTTATCTGCTTTTATCTAGTTATAAATTCCACCTTTTGGATCTTTTTACATTTGTATATTAGGTTGAAAAAAAAAAAACACCACTCTTTTCAACATTAATTTCCTAATTATTGACTAAAGTTTTAGTCTTTCTTTTCAGAAATAAAATCACTAGCATTATCTTTAATTTTAAGGTGTATTATTTATTTATTTATTTTATGTTCCTGTGTCTCTTATATGAAATATCCCTAATACATATAAAGGATTTTCATATAATCTGGAAGGGAAGCTATGACAAATAGTCAAAATACTTTTGGCGGAGGATTGAAGAAAAGGAGAAAACTCAACAGATTTTATATGTGTGTTATGTAATCAGTTACCTTTCATTTAATTTTTGGCCTTCCTGCTTTTCAGGTAAAGAAACCTTTATCTTATTTCATCACAGCATTAACTACCAAGATTTGAGAATATTTTGCCCATTGCTTCTGAGGATAGAGTTCTCTGTCCTGTGTGCCTGGCTCATGATCTTAATTCCCATATTACCTTACGTTTGCTTCATCAAAGTTTATGCTGTCTGTACAGTTGTCTGTACAGGTGAAATCAGAATCACTCTATGTATTGTCTTTATCAACCACTTCTCATTTTTTTGAGCCACCTCAAAAATAATTTTTTTGCATTTTCTTACAGATTACAAAAAAAAAAAAAACCACCAGCAAACACACACACACACAAAACACCAACAAAAGGAGTAAGTTTTAAATAATAATAAATAATTAGAGTGTCATTAGCTGATAATTTACATTTCTCTTCCTGTCGCATGACAATGAAGCTGTATTTAGGTAGAGGATTGAAGATCATCACTTCATGCAGGTCTTGTAAGTAGTGCCCTGAAGCATGGTGATGAAGTCACATGTTCTCCAAAACACAAAAGATCCTGGTAGAAAAAGCTGGTTGCATTTGTACATCCTCGGAGCAGTGAATTGCTTCAGCTACTTCCTTCCTTGTGACAAGCAAATATGGCAATTCTCAGTAGAAAATAACTATATACTTTACTGTCTAGCCCTGAGTGTTTTCAGCCAGGGAAGATGGTTTATAAAAAAGCTGATTCACAGCAAGAATGTCTGTGAAGAAGAAACTTCAGATATCTAGCCACATTCTTACTGATTCTAACACAGGAATTATGAGCTTAGTTTATTTTGGTGCTGAGTAGCTTCACTTGCCTATCGGAGTCTATACTAATTCAGTATTTGCATTTGGATAATATTCCCTTTACATGAAACTGCTAAATAATTTATGATCAGTTTTTGCACTTATTTTGATGGTGACAAATACAGTGATGCAGGTACATGTGTGCCTATACAGCGTTTTTAATTTGTTTCCCAAAGTTTAACAGAGCATCTTGCTTAGGGTCCACGTAAGGTCTGGCTTATTTCAATTTCAATGGAGACAAAGCTGAAATCCTCATGGATGTTAGCTCCTCTAGTGAGGAAAGTGGAAGATATTCCAAATGAGCAGCACTGACAGAAACTGTATCTTACAATAAACAGTATAATTTGGGGTAGACGAAGCTAAAAAATACTCAAGTAATGGCCTGTATCTGGGCATTCATTCTTTACTTTAATCAAGAAAATGCAACATATGACCTCATGAGCTATCCATCTATACTCTTTTCCGTAGCAGCTGGGACTGAGGTTGCTGCCAACTGGTTCATGTGAGATGGAGTTATCATGTCTCCCTGCACCATTCTGTCTTTTGGACCCCTAGCAGAAGAATGCTTAGTAGCATTAATAAAAAGGTATCTGTGAAAATAAAAGTGTAAGAAAATTTCAGTTTATTTATATGACTGACAGGAAACAGATATTGTCAGGCTAAGTGCTCATGTTGGAACTATGTAGTTGGTCCCTGTTGGTTGCCAGGTTTGTGACAGGCAGTTAATTTCTTCCACGCATTTCCATTTTCTTTTTCTCAAAAGCTTTCCTATAAAACAAAGAGAGCTTTGTTATAAGATGTCACTGAAATAGAAGACAGAAAATAAACTGGCACACTTATGCTGGGTGATCTCAGTCACATTTATGTGAGATATATATAAATTTAATCACTTATAATATTTTTAAAAGGCAAACAATTTAGAAAATACTGAATGCTTTAAAATGGGTTATAATGACAACTGATGATGCATATACATGCTTACGTAGAAAGCCTTATAGACCAAGAACTCTATCTGACAAAGCAAACCCATTGTGGTGTTTGTGATCCCACCCTGCACCAGAAATATATTGTCTGTGGGTAGAAAAATAATAGTGTTTTAGTGGGACACAGCAGTATACCACAATTTAGTGCAAAAATGAATGGAAGTATTGTATGCAAGGATATCACAGGGGAAATTTTAGTAAAACAAGTTGGAATCTAGCCAGAAAAATGGAAATGAATATCGACACTTTAAAAAAAAACAACAACCAACCAATCAAACAGCCCATGCCCCTCCCCAATACAATTTAAGAAAAAATAAAAATCCCAGTCATTTTAGTATTTATGAAGAAAATAACAATAATGACAGTTAGTTATCATTTGTCCCTAAGGGATTTTAGGTGAATGAATGATTCCGCTGAGTTCAACGTATCTGAAGTCAGGCATGTACCCAAGTGATTTGCACCATTAGGTCTGCAGACCCAGATCACTGAGTCTTAGCTGAGGCAGGACAGCACTTCTACTGCTGATGGCAAAACGCATATCATATAGGAATCTCATGCTGTTGGACTCCAGTAGTTAGCCAGAAGGCAAAGTGCCTGTTTTATTGCTGCAAAAATGTAGAGTTCTTCTTCAGACCAGCTAGTATGCTATCACTGCAGGATTTATAGTTTTTGTGTAAATGGTTTTCCTGATAATTTTGACTGTTGTCAAAACACTGGCTTGATTCCAGTGGTGGAATTGTCTGTGAATTTCCCCAATGCCTTGAGCAACTTTCTGTTTTAGATATACCTGTCAATATGGGCACAGCCTGAAGCATAGGAGGTTCCATCTAAACATCAGGAAACACTTTGTGAGTGGCTGACCACTGGAACAGACTGCCCAGAGATATTGCAGAGTCTCCCTTGGAGATATTCAGATGTTGTCTGGACACGGTCATGGGCAAGCGGATATAGGTGTACATGCCTGAGCAAAGTGATTGGACAAGATGACCTTCAGAGGTCCCACTCAACCACAGCCATTCTGTGAACAAACAGAGTTATCACTCAGGTCCTTTGGTTCATTCATATATGCTTGTGTGACAGAGCAACACACCTGTAGGGGAGATGCTATGGCACTTGCCCTGGAAGAGTTTATTAGCTATGTGCAGTTTCTGTTCACAGTAATGTCTACTCAATGCAGGATTTTCCTGCAAAATGAATTTACCTGGAGAAATGTAATAGAGTGGTGATGACCACTCTCTATGAAATTGACATTGGAAAGATTAACAGTGTAATTCTTAGACATCATTACTGGCAGAAGCATGGTATTAAGCAAATGAAGTCCCTGGTGTTTAAGGTTCCAGGAAGCACAGATGTACAGAGAGGTTTTCTTGCACTGGGGCAGCTTAAATGTCTCAATTATGCTTGTATTTCTATTACAGCATCTCTTTGCCAAATGTAATTCCCAGACATTTGCCCATACTTATGAGGACATCTTTATCTTGGCAGCTAGAAAACATCTAAAATGTCCATTTTGACATTCTGAGTAGAGGTGCTTTTCTAATGGGATGTAATACTTATTCCATGAGGAAAAAAATCTTGGGAGGTGTGATGTGACATTTTGTACTTAGTATTAATAATGAGAGAAAAAATACAAAAAGCTTCTTATTTGACATGATTCTAAATCCTTTGCAAGCATTTAACATGATCTGGGAACATTTTTTTGAATGTTTCACAAAATTCCCAGTGAATAGCAAGGGCACAATTAATCACATAAGTAATTAATTTGCTTTTCCTCACTTGCTTTCAACATGCCTTTACTTATCAATTGCTTTTCCTTTTCTCAACTTTTCAGATTTGCCAAAACAGCAACTGAAAACTGAAGGTGAAATAAACCAAACCCACTGGTTAAAAATTTACACCTACTCACCTTAGTTTTTAATTTGGCACTAATGGTGACTCCGTATTGTCCCATGTTACAGCTCAGGCCAGACCCATGCTGAAATGGAGGCCTGGGACAGGTGTGGTGGTGGAAGCAGGGGGAATGGCTGGGACATCAAAGTAAATTGGTGCCTCCAGGGCCCTGACATGCACTGTGCAACCTGCCAAGTGAGGTGAGCAGAAGTACATGAGCTGGGGGAAGTGCAAAATTCTACACACATAGGGGCTTGCTCAACTTTTCTTGCAGATTAATAGAATCATAGACTGGTTTGGTTTGGAAGAGACCTTAAAGATCATCTAATTCCATCCCACCTGCCATGGTCATGGACACCTCCCACTAGATGAGGTCAATCAGCTGACTGAGGATCGACTTCCCTTTAGATTGGGTTGCTCAAAGCCCCATCCAACCTGGCTTTGAACACATCCAGGGATGGGGCATCCACAGCTTCCCTAGGCAACCCGTTCCAGTGCCTCACCAAGCTCAGAGTAAATAATTTCTTCCTAATATCTAATTTAAACTTACCCTCTTTTAGTTTAAAGCCATTAGCCCTTGTCCTATCACTATACTCCCTGACAAATAGCGTGGGAAGCCCCAGCTTTCATGTAGGCCCCTTTAACCACTAGAAGGCTTCTATAAGGTCTCCCTGGAGCCTTCTTTTCTCCAGGCTGAACAACTCCAACTCCTCAGCCTCTCTTTGTAGGAGAAGATTCTTTTACCCTTGCATCAAATATAACACCTCCAAGGCTAATGACAATGTAGGTGATGGAACTACCATTACATCCAATGAGAACTGAAAAAAAAAAAAAAAGCATCTTTTTTGAATTTTGCTTATTTTTTTATACATTTTTTCAGCTAGAAACCCTCTCTGATAACATCTGCTGAATCACAAGGTGGGTGAAGTATAAGGTAGATTGACAGATCCAAAGGTTAAATACGCAAATAAATACGCAAAGGTTAAATACGCAACAGAAAACAGTCTTTCTAGGCAGCAATCCTAGGTATAGAATTAGTTTAAGACGTGTTGGTTGGCCTATAGTGACAGTTTTACCAGTAACCTCTATTTGTCCTCTAATTAATTAATGCATGCATAGTAATGAACATTAGCGTAAAAATCAGAATTAATTCCATACATGAATTCTGATGTACCCATCTATAATTCCAATTGAGACATGAACTAAGTTTTGGAGCTGGTGTTAAGATATTTATTGATTAAGGTATTTATATGGGTCTTTATGAGTAGTTCCACTAGAGTGAGCACAACTAAAGGCTGTTCTTAGTCCCCAACTTAAAAAAAAAAAAAAAAAAAAAGGGTTACACTGGTATTTCATTCAAGAAAAGGTGTTCCAGAACTGAAATACATGAAATATAATTATGTTCAAGATAATACAGTCCTGTGAGCTGCCTCCATTCCACGTTTCACAGTTCTGAATGATATTTTTACAATACAAAAAATTTAGTGTTTAATTAGACACAAATTTTTCTATTTAATTAATAAATTTTGAATGTGTGTCTATGTTAATGAGAGCCAATGACAAATCGCATATGAAAAGATAAACAAGAATATTCAGATTCCGCCCTTTGAATTAAAAAAAGACGTATACATTTTTGCAAAGTGCTGTCAAAACACAGGGTTCTGTCTTCTACATTGTGTTTGCATATGTATATTATTTAATTTTGATTTTAAAATTTATATAGTCATAACAATTCTGGGAGGGAAGCAGATTTCCTCTTTGTGTGGAAACATCTTGAACTTACTTGTTTTCTTCTTCCTATGCAGTGAAAAGAAATCAAACACTCTGATGTTTCTTTTGAAATAAAAGTATTTAAAATTTCAGATAATTACAAATGTTTTATTTTAGTAGAGCAGAAGCAATTAATGTTGATATTGATGTTTAAAAAGGTATAATAAAACTGAAAGCATCATACCACTATGAATGTTAGAAAGTTCTTTTCTTAAAAACATTAACATGGATTTTTTCTGCATGATGTCTGCAATTTATCACATATCTTCTCCCCCCAAGAAAATTATTCAAAATTGACACATTTCTGTTAATCTTGTGAGTGACCTTTGTCATCAGCTTTTGGGCTATTTCTATCTTAAAGACATTTTGCTATGAACTTTTAGAGACTAAAACGTCAAACAACTTCCCCCTCCCAAAAAAACAAAGCCAAAACACTTCTACCATGTAACATTTTATTTTTAGAGATCCACATGAATAGCCTGATTTGCACAAGTGCTGCACATTCAGCATTATCTATCTGTGGGAATTGTTGGGTACTTGATGCTTTTTAGAAATCACAAGAGGATCAGCTGAAAAGTAATACTTAAGAAGAAGAAAATAGGATATTTCTATGTGAACATCATGCTCTTGTGATAAACTTTTCTGCAAATTTGTCAGCTCTGGTGTGCTATATAACACTTTTCTTCATACAAAAACAATTTAATGAAGGGCACATATATTAGTTTAAATAGTGTTCATTTGAACATCTGAATCTAAAAGAAGGAGCATTCTTTCCTTTAGAAGTTGTTAGATGAAATGGTGCTGAGTTATGCTATTTTGTTTGAAACCAAAGACCATGTCATAACTGTATACATTTGAAATATATCTTAATACCTTCAAATTTTGATATCTAAAATAATCAAACTGTTTTCTTCTGTGTTCAAATAAAATAAATCTCTCCAATGTTAGGATTCCTATATATTTCAATTATTCCTTTCTCACACTGTCTTTCACAGGCAGATGGAATAAATGCCGTGAGTTTGCCCTGAAAGTCAAATGGCACTGCAGCTGAGATAGAGTTCAGGTCAGCACTTGTACCTTTGATCCCCATTTTTGGACTGAAATGGTTCACACTTAAAGACTTTTAGGTAGAAAGCCTTTGTAAAAGGTAGAAACATTTGTAGGTTTCTGCACCTACTCATGCTATTGTTGTGTAGAGAGCTGTGTGGGAAGACTGTACTGGGCACTTATAGAAATCTGCTGGACAGGGCTCTGAGAGAGCCAGAAGTTCCTTTCCTAGTATTGGGTTTCTTTGGTATAAGGACAGGAAGGGCATTAAGAGTCTCTTATATTGATCTTGGTCTATCTGTTGAAATTGTCTGTTATATAGCCACACCAAAATAAAACAAAACAAAACAAAACAAACAAACAAAACACAGGACAGGCAGTGGATTTCTGTCAGATTTATAGCCATGTAAAAGAGCAAGAGTAAGAATGGTCTTTCAGCACATTGTGATAGTATACAAAGTTCAGCTGCATTCTTTGAGGTTTCTTTTATTTTTTTTTTCAGACTGTCCCTTCATCCTATGTCATTTGCATTGTTGATTTGTACCCTGCTCCTCAGGAGACATGAAAGTATGTAGCTGCTCACCTCTCTGTTCAGCTTTTATAGATTACTTTGGTGTTCAAAATAAATATCATTATGCTGAAGATCAAATTCCTTTCACAAAAACAGTACAATAAGCCAGTTAGCACTTTTCTTTTCTTTTCTTTTCTTTTCTTTTCTTTTCTTTTCTTTTCTTTTCTTTTCTTTTCTTTTCTTTTCTTTTCTTTTCTTTTCTTTTCTTTTCTTTTCTTTTCTTTTCTTTTCTTTTCTTTTCTTTTCTTTTCTTTTCTTTTCTTTTCTTTTCTTTTCTTTTCTTTTCTTTTCTTTTCTTTTCTTTTCTTTTCTTTTCTTTTCTTTTCTTTTCTTTTCTTTTCTTTTCTTTTCTTTTCTTTCTTCCCTTCCCTTCCCTTCCCTTCCCTTCCCTTCCCTTCCCTTCCCTTCCCTTCCCTTCCCTTCCCTTCCCTTCCCTTCCCTTCCCTTCCGTTCCCTTCCCTTCCCTTCCCTTCCCTTCCCTTCCCTTCCCTTCCCTTCCCTTCCCTTCCCTTCCCTTCCCTTCCCTTCCCTTCCCTTCCCTTCCCTTCCCTTCCCTTCCCTTCCCTTCCCTTCCCTTCCCTTCCCTTCCCTTCCCTTCCCTTCCCTTCCCTTCCCTTCCCTTCCCTTCCCTTCCCTTCCCTTCCCTTCCCTTCCCTTCCCTTCCCTTCCCTTCCCTTCCCTTCCCTTCCCTTCCCTTCCCTTCCCTTCCCTTCCCTTCCCTTCCCTTCCCTTCCCTTCCCTTCCCTTCCCTTCCCTTCCCTTCCCTTCCCTTCCCTTCCCTTCCCTTCCCTTCCCTTCCCTTCCCTTCCCTTCCCTTCCCTTCCCTTCCCTTCCCTTCCCTTCCCTTCCCTTCCCTTCCCTTCCCTTCCCTTCCCTTCCCTTCCCTTCCCTTCCCTTCCCTTCCCTTCCCTTCCCTTCCCTTCCCTTCCCTTCCCTTCCCTTCCCTTCCCTTCCCTTCCCTTCTAAATGTATCAAAACATTTAGATAGAGGCAAATCAGTGGCTTAAAAATAAACAAATCAATAAATAAATATGAAAATATTTCCTTTTTTTTTTAGCTTAACGTAAAAACATCGGTGTTCACAAAGCTGTCAAACTTTGTTTCACAATTTAATGTTTTCTTTATTTTAACTTTCAGTTATTCTGTCCTTTTAAATTAAACTGACAAATCAATTTCAAATATAATTTCAAAATTAATTATTGAACCATTACGTTCTGAACATTTTAAAAGTAAGCACGAGTTTAGTTATGTTTAAGGGTTTCACATCTTTTTATTTTTTTTTTGTGGGAGGTCTGCAAAATTTTTGCAAATTTGATCCAGATTCAGTAGTCATTCTTCAGACTGTGATTAAATTATGTTTTAATTATGATTATTTTTTGATTTTTTTTAATCTTTAAATACTTCACAAATGTCAAAAGATATTGTCTTACCTTAAAAAGTTAAGTTAAGATGAAGAATATGTCATGGGTTACTCTAGTCTATCCAAAAGGAAAGCATATTCCTTATCATATTCCTTATTCTTTGATTAGTTTCTCACTAGTTTCTCTTTTTTTTTTTTTTATTATCTGCTCTGATTTTCTCTGATACTCTGATTTTTTTTTTATCAAATCAGTTAGTTCACACTGAATTATCAAACTACATTTTAGCCAAACACCTCCTCACTTTCCAAGCGCATTCACAAGCAGCACCCACTTTATGTTTGAATAATTAAATGAAAAGAAAAACACCATTTTAATTAAAATGATAGCAAAGATTATAAATCTGGAAAGCATTTCTCTGTGTTTTGATAATATGTAAGGTATTAAAAAATTTTGAAAGCAAACCAGCTCAGGGACATAATCAGTAAGGACAGACTCTTTAGTTAACATTTACTTTGAGCTGTTGAGTGATTTTTAGAACATTTCTATCCCTGCCAGATCAGTGTATGTTGGTTCAAATATTAATTGCATATTTCAGGAATAATGTGTTTTTAAAATGATATTTCATTTTTAAGTGGGTCTGAATACAAAGATTGGGTATAAATCTACAGCTCCAGGAAGTGACAGAAAATACACGAGACTTAATAAAATTCATGCCTGAGTTGCTATTGCAGCTGTATATCTAAAGCAATACTAATAGGTTGAGTATTTCACCCTGGAATAAAATCTGTTGCTTAGTATATTAAAGAAGCCTGATGCTTGAAAGGAGATGTGTGATGTAATTGTTACTATTAGCAGCAAAGCATGGCTTGATGTGTTTGGCTTTTCAAAACCCACATGTCCTGGGTATGTCTCAGCTAGAGCTGAGTAATAATCCAACAACTCTTTTGAATTTATTTCCATTGTTAATAAATTTTCTTTAGATAAATTCTCAGAACTTTAGCATGAGATTATTGATAATCCTTATTATTATTATTATTATTATTATTATTTGTATACTAAAGGTGAATTCAGTAAATAGATTTACCAGCAGGAATTTCTTTGGAAGAATATTAAATTGCTGCTAGGCAATCGTAAAGACAGAAGAAAGTCACCAAGTCCTTGACTTAGGGCAAGAACTGCTCTGCAACAACTAAAACTTTGGTGTGTTATCAACATTATTCTCACCCTAAATCCAGAACACAGCATCGTATCAGCTACTAGGAAGAAAATTAACTCTATCCCAGCCAAAACCAGGAGAGGGTTAGATAGAGGAGTAGTTAGAAGTCTCTGTTTTTGACTCCTTTTTTACAAATGTTGCAACTTATGTAAGTGAATATGCAGAGCAGGATCAAGCTGCCCTTGCAATGGTGAAGGTGTGTATGTGACTTCCCTGTGATGTACTACTGGATCAGCAGCACTGAATTCCTGACTTGACATTGCTACAGAACCAGCAAGAATCCGTGATGTCTGTGGAAGCAGAGCAGAATTTGTGAGATGTTGTGACAAATTGACTTATGTAGAATATATTTTTTTGAAAGACAGAGAATAATCTTGACATTTTGGCTGAGTAGTCCATTCTCCCAAGATCATGTTCTTCGGAAATGTTCATGACTTTCTTGCTCTTGTTCAGGTTTGGTTCTCTACTGCAGCTACAAGGAACATTTTTTTCTTATGAGAAAGAAATAAGAGAGATGGATAAAACCGCAGAAATATGATCAGAAATATAGTAGTGTTAAATGGGATCGTTAAGTATTGTGAGTAAATTTTTAGGTGAAACAAACTCATGTTGCTTTGGTGTATTTGTTTATTCATAATACAATGAAAAATAAAAATAATAATTCTCTATATAGAAGACCACTCAAAATATATACATCATTATTTAATGATGTATATTTAATTCAAGATACCTTAATTTTGTAGAGCACAGTATAGATATATAAGGAAGTTCATTTCTACTCCAGTGTATTTGTACTACAGCTAAGTTCTGTTAACCTACATAAATAGAAATTAGATCATGATAAGATTTGTAACAATCTTGTGGTACACTTTCAAGATAGTTAATATAAAATCTATAGAAGCACTTCTTTCTAACTGAACTTATTTTGTCTTAATATCTCCCTTGATTAATTTTGTTTGGTCTGTCTGCTGCACATGTCATCTTGAATCATCTACTGATTGAATGTACAAGTCAACCATCAAAAGATTTGTTAGATGTTATTTGTAATGACTACCTTAATGAAATTAGTGTAAGTTTCCATCACTGACAAACGGTAAGAGTTAGTTGTATCTGTGTGTAAAGTCTGGTTCCATTACTGACACTCCATTTTCAGTTTAACTTCTGATTACATCCATTGTGCAGATTTTTTCAGTTCCCACCAAGCTTTTCACTCAATTTGACCTCCAGAATGTCAATTTGTTAGGTCCTTTTTATTTTGAAGCACTGCAGTACCTCAACTTTTGCCCAAGCCAAAAATTAGAAAGGTTGGGATACACTTTTTATAGCTACTCATTTTCACTTCAGTTTCCATGCTTATAGTAACAGATTCTTGTGTGAAGTCTGACCTTTCATCTCTTTTGGGTTTCTATATTCTGTCCTTAATTTGTTAGTTGATTATTCCCCCAGGGAAAAAAAAAAAAAAAAAAAAAAAACAACTTTGCTGCCTTTGCAGAGCCAAACCCTGTATGGATGTTCGCATCTTGATGAGAGATCAGACATCAGAAAGACATGAGAGACCCTACTGATTTAGTTGGTTCTGCCACCCAGCCTTTTATTGTAAAATAGATTTTTAGATGCCACATTTAAGTAGAATTTTGAGCAGCCCTTTTGTTGCTTTAACTCCTGTTGCTTTAACTTAGACTGATGAAATGGACCATAAAATCAGAAATCTATAAACATATAAAACCCTATCTTATTCCACTGCCATGACTCACCCTTCCATCCTTCTTCCTCCCAAAACAGATTAACTTGCATTGAGAATAACCCACCTGGTTTATGGATAGGACTGTAAGCAGATTTGAAGAGCCATTTGCATTGGTATATCCATTCCCATAATAACCTACCAGAAATACAAATTACAGAAATCTCATGAGTTTGCAGCTGGGAGACAGCCTCATTTGCAGGCTGAGTCCAGGTTCAGGAGGAAATCTGAGAGTGTAGGTGGTGATAGTGACTGAGAATTAAATACTCTGCAGATACTAGCAGAAAGCATTTCATAGACATTTGAAAGTTTAGACCATCACTGGACAGTACAGTTTATTATAAATTTTGTTAGGTTAAAAAGCCCTAGTCATTTTGGAAGAGTGGATACCCTTTATGTTTTGCCTTTTATGTGTAGGGGTCTGACTTTAGCGGTTTTGGTTACCTCTATAGAGATGATGATGATGATGATGATGATGATGATGATGATGATGATGATGATGATGATGATTACTATTATTAGTGCCTAGAGTGCCTTAAAGTGCATGCTTCTACCCACTGACTATAACAGAATCCTGAAATGGAACTGGGATGTGGATATCCACACTACAGATGTCCAGAGTTATGTAGAATAGTCCCAAACAAATTACATGAAAGAAATTTGAGGTGCTGTGTTTCCATTCAGTTCAGACATCAGTCACACCTGCTTATTCTGCAAGTTTTATTTATTTATTTATTTATTTTAACCATGTAAATATAATGTCAGAAACCTTTGAAAATTTGAATGCCATTTTCCTCTAGGGAAAGCTCATAGAGAGGCTGCATCCTAAGTATTCATGTGTCTTTATGTCAAAATTCAGAAGTTCTCTTTCCCATTTGTTCTCCTGTCACATTCTTTAAAAAACTGATCTATTTGTCTCTTTGACAAGAACTAATTTCATAAGCATTTTGTTTGTTTGTTTGTTTTTTTTTTTTGGTTTTGTATCAAGAACTGGTTTAGATACCATCTTGCTAAAATTTATTTTACAAAAAATTTTATTAAAAAAGCTATACAAGTAGACATTGAATTATTTTTAATAGGCTTGCATATTACACGCTTTTTACTGTTGTGCCTTCTGCTTTGAGTAATTCTGAAGTAAGTTGATCAATTATTTTACAATTCTGTTCATTTATGTGCTTAAGGCACTATTTTGTTAAAAAACCAATAGACTTTGTCAGAGACCATCAATGTGTGGGATGGATCTGAAATGTAAAGACATGATCTAAATTTCTTATGCCTGCTGTTAGACATGCAAAAGTAAGATTTACAGCTAATCATAATTAGTTGAAAGCAGCTTCCTTGGAGTTCACTGAGATTATTTTTTTTGTAGGTACGTACACATATATATGTATTTAACAATATGAAGACAGAAACTCCCACCCATTCCACTACAAATACCTAGTTTATCTTACTGTTATGGATTTGGATTTTGAAGCAGCTGTTGACATTAGCAGGGAGTTACATTAGACACTTGGGCAAAATAAATGTCAAAAAATAACTAGCAACTCTGTGAAAGACTTGTGGTTCAGGTGATATAAATGCGATATTGTACAAGAAATTCCTTGGTCATCTCAACCATCTCTATTCTCTATCCACAGCAACTGTATGAACACATTGGGCACTGAGTCACAATATTACCCCAAACTTTCCATACATTTCTATCTTCAAGTCCTGAAGATGGGCCATAATATTGTATTGTTTTTCTGGACACAGCTAAGAAAAAAAAAAAAAAAAAAGGCTCTGAGTAGCTAGTAAATTCCAGTCATAAAAGTGTGACTATTAAAATGGAATTGGTTAAATTAACTGAATAGCTTCTTCTTCTCTGTATAGGGAAAGATACTAGTGTCATATTGGCAACCTGCTGATTGAGCAAAGCAACCTGGCTCCTGGCCAGAGCACAATATACTATTTACAAGGGTAGTAATTAAAGAACGAAATGATGAATGGACTTGACAGAGTAAAGCAATCAAAATAGAAATTTAGCTTCTTATCACATTCCCTGGTAAAATAGGATTCAGAGAAACACATTCCCATCAAAGCTAAGAGCAGTGGTTATTGTAAAGTAGATTTGAGGTTTAACTTATGTTTATTTAGTTTCATAAATGCTGCAAGTTTGCCTTATTGAAGTTCAAAGTGAATGTAGATGAGGGGTCAGCAACATCAATACAGACTAACAGTAAAGAGGAAAAATTTAGCCATGATATACAGATCCATACAAGGACATTTTGTACTACATAAGCCCTGCTTCTGAGAGGAAAAAGATGTAATGTCTACACTTAGCATTAAATTGAACATATTTACTCAGTGGCACAGAATCCTTTCTTACAGTTTGCATCTATACAGTACTAAGTCAGAAATAAAATAAACCATCTATAGAAGCACTATACAATTACCTCAAATTAAAATTTCCTTAGTTCAGGCAGCAGTTTGAAAAGTCCAAGGAAACCATGAATTATCAGGGCACAGAAAATCAATTTGCTTTCTCCTGTGATAGACTAAGTTTCCACGACTACCAGTTGTACATTGCTAGGACTAATTCCTTAAAATTAACATTCTGTATAATGTGCAATCCAACCATTTTTCTTCATTCAAAAATTCTGAATGCTTGATTTCATATAATGCAAAGAGTAATCCTATGTATACATAGAATCATAGAATCGTTAAGGTTGGAAAAGACCTCCAAGATAATCTAATCCAACTGTCCCCCATCCACCAACATTACTGTCCTGGTTTCAGCTAGAATAGAGTTAATTTTCCTCCTGGTAGCTAGTATGGTGATGTGTTCTGGATTTTGGATGGGAATAATGGTGATAACCCACTGATGTTTTAATCGATGCAGAGCAGTGCTTACTCTAAGCCAAGGACTTTTCAGCTTCTCACACTGTCCTGCCAGTGGGCAGGCTAGGGGTGCAGCAGGAGCTGGGAGGGGACAGACCCAGGACAGCTGACCCAAATTGGCCAAAGGGGTATTCCATTTCATTCCATTCCATTCCATTCCGTCATGGTGAGCAATTATATGGGGTGGCTGGCTGGGGTGGGGGGACCGGCTGCTCGGGGATAGGCTGGGCATCGGTCAGCTGGTGGTGAGCAATTGCATTATGCATCATTTGTTTTGTACACATTATTATTATTAGTACTATTATTATTATTATTATTATTTTCCTTTCTTTTCTGTCCTAATAAACTGTCTCTATTTCAACCCACAGGCTTCATTTTCCTGATTCTCTCCCCCATCCCAGAGAGGGAGGGGGGAGGGTGAGCGAATGGCTGTGTGGTGCTTAGCTGCCGGCTGGGTTAAACAACAACAATGACCCACTAAACCATGTCTCTAAGCACCACGTCCAACCTTTCCTTAAACGCCCCCTGGGACGGGTACTCCACCACCTCCCTGGGCAACCCATTTCAATGCCTAACTACTCTTTCTGATAAGAAATTTCTTTGAATTTCCAACCTGAACCTCCCCTGGTGCAACTTGAGGCCATTTCCTCTTGTCCTATAGTTAGCTATCTGAGAGAAGAGGACAACCGCCTGGCTCCCCACACCTTCCTTTCAGACAGTGGTAGAGAGCAATAAGGTCTCCCCTGAGCCTCCTCTTCTCCAGACTATACAACCCCAGGTCCCTCAGCCACTGTTCATAAGACTTGTGTTCCAGAACCCTCACCAGCTTTGTAGCCCTTCTCTGGACACGCTCCAGGGCCTCAATGTCTTTCTTGTAGTGAGGGGCCCAAAACTGAACACAGTACTCGAGGTACTCAGCTCGGCCTCACCAAAGCTGAGTACAGGGGTATGATCACCTCCCTGTTCCTGCTGGCTACACTATTCCTGACACAAGCCAGGATGCCATTGGCCTTCTTGGCCACCTGGGCACAGTGCCAGCTCATGTTCAGGTGAGCATCAACCAACACCCCCAGATCCTTTTCCTCTGCACAGCTTTCCAGCCACTCTGCCCCAAGCCTGTAGCGCTGCATGTCATCTTTAAATGGCCGCCAGTGCCACTGCTGGCTCCGCCTGCACGTCAGCCTCCCTCCCAAGGGCTGCCGGGTCCTGGTAGTTCCCTCAGCCGCCTCAAGTGGCCTCGATGCCAGAAAAAAATGCCAACCCCCGGCTGTGCTGCAGCACGCGTCTGCCCTGGAGCCGATCGCCTTGGCGAGTGGCTACAAAAAATGTCAAGATGTACAAAGGTGGGTGTGGTGGTTTTATCTTGCTGGGCAGCTGAACCCCACCACAACCGCGCTCACTCCCCCTCCTCAAAGGGAAAGGGAGAGAAAATACAATGATAAGGGCTGAAAGGTTGACATACGGCCAGGGAAATCACTCAACATCTATCGTCAGAGGCAAACAGTCTCACTATAGGGAAATTAATATAATTTATTACCTATTACTAACAAGCCAGAGCAATGAAAAACTAAAGGCAAACTAAAAACACCTTCCTCCCCATCCACCCTCTTCTACCTCCTCCCCCCAAGCAGTGCAGGGGAATGTGGAATGGGGGCTGTGGTCAGTCCCTAACGCTTCATCTGCGTGGCCTTCCCACATGCAGCAGCTCTTCAAGAACTGCTCCAATGTGGGTCCTTACCACGGGGTCCACCCGTCAGGAGCAAACTGCTCCAGCACAGGTCCCCCACGGGCAGCAGCTCCCCCCAGACCCCCTGCTCCTGCGTGGGCTCCTCTCCACGGGCTGCAGCTCCGGCCCGGGGCCTGCTCCTGCGGGGGCTCTCCATGGGCCGCAGCCTCCTCCAGGCCACATCCACTTGCTCCAGCAGGGGCTCCTCCACGGACTGCAGCGTGGAGATCTGCTCCGCCGTGGGACCCATGGGCTGCAGGGGGACAACCTGCTCCATGATGGGCCTCTCCACAGGCGAACTTTTGCTCCATGCCTGGAGCACCTCCTGCCCTCTTTCTGCATTGACCTTGGGGTCTGCAGGGCTGTTTTTAACTCCTCACTATCCCAGCTGCTGTTGCACAGCATTTTTTTTCCCTTTCTTAAATCTGCTCTCCCAGAGGCACAAACAACATCTCTTACTTGCTCAGCTCTGGCCAGTGGCAGGCCCCTTTGGAGCCAGCTGAAACTGGCCCTTATCTAACATGGGGCAGCTTCTAGATTCTTCTCATAGAGGCCACCCCTGAAGCCCTCTGTACCAAAACCTTGCCACGTAAACACAATACAGTGGGATGGCAGTGGAAGTGCCACAAGTTTACACTGCAGTAGGCTTACAGAAGTCTGATGTAGGAGCTTTATGTGAGACTAAACCAGTCACTATGGAAATAAACAGACAAAAAAAAAAAGTGGCTTGAATCAGCCTTCAAGTTTGAACTAAGTCTTCTACAGATTGCGTTCTTGTTTCAGGATAATACTATACAAGAGTGTGATTATCAGTAGAATTTTGCTGTTGAATTTGGCAGTTCCCTTAAGTTTGTTATTTTCAAAGACTTACTTTATTGTTTTTGAAAGGAGACTGCTGGAATACCCAGCGTCCAATTTATCATGACAGAAAATTGTGGTTTAATGACCACACAAACACCAGGGTTCTTTTAGGATCAGTAACTGCTGCTACTTTATTGATGACATAACTTCATTATTATTGTTACATTCCCATATTGAGGACAGGCTCCCTTCTTATACTATTCACCCCACAGCTGTCCTTTTCCACTAACTATTCATTGGTCAAAAACTTTGCCTGGCAACAGCAAACACCCAGCAACTTCCATGCCTTAATGGCTGGAGAACAAGCAAGCAGAGACAAGAGTGTCTCCTGAATCACCCTTCTTTGTTCCCTCTAAACTCTTTATAATGCTGATGGCCTCATCCTTAAGAGTCCGATGTTATCACCAACCATGGGGCTTGTCGACCCCCATGGCCACACTCCCACATCTCCCCCTTCTTTATTAACATAAAAAAGCACGATTAACACGAATTAAGAAAGCACGATTAACACAAACTAAAACACAGAGAAAAACTACCAGGCATACTAATTCTATCTTTAACAAACTTTGTAACCACATCCCCAGGAGAGGTAGGCACTGAGTGCTGCCCAGCTTTGGCTGCCCCTCCAACTCCTGGAGTCTTGGTTTGTTGGTCCTGCATATGCCAGTGGAACCCTCCCATACGTTGCTTTTTGTTTGAGCTGGAGTCCAAACTGTGGAGGAGAGCGCTGGGATCATGTTAAGGCAGATGATGAGACAGCCGGATGGACCCATCGTGCTGACACCCATCTAGGACCGGCTCCTGTTAAAACACAAGCACAACCTCAGCCCCAAGTTATTAGAGCAAAGGGCCCTTCCCAATGAATGGTGCTTTAATTTTTTACCAAGACTTGTGCCCTTTCTTTAACTGAGTTTCTCCCAGATCTGTCTCCCAGATCTCTGTCACCTTTTCTCCTGCGTGGACAGATGCAAGGGCCTTCCTCTGTCCATTGATTAAAAAATTTAATAACATAGCATGCTTTAGCTATCTTTTCCTGGGGGTCACACTCCCAGTCCCCGTTTTTTGTTTTAGAAGCTTAGCTTTTAGGGTACCATGGGCCTGTTCAATAGTTGCTTGACCCATGGGGAGAATGAGGTATACCCGTCAGATGTTGAATACCCTACTGTTGAAAAAAAGGTGGGTTGCATGGGCCGCATATCCTGGACCATTATCTGTTTTAATCATTTTTGGAACTCCTAATTTTGCAAAAGCTGACAGAAGATGTTTACACACATCCTTTGCCTTTTCTCCTGCATGAACAGATGCAAAAATATAATCAGAAAAAGTATCAGTTGAAACGTAAAAATAGCAAAATTTTCTGAATTCTGGCAAGTGTTTAACAAACAATCCTTTAAGTCGATTACTATTAATGTCCATGACTGGGGGAGCACAGTTGGAGATGGCAATCCCAGTTGAAGTGCTCCCATATCTTCCATGACTTCATTAATTTTTCTCAGATAACAATCTCAATTTTCCATTCCTTTTCTTGATTACAAACACCAGAGAGTTCCAGGGCTAGTCATAGGAACAATATGTCTCGCTTTAAGTTGTTAAGCCACTCAGCCTTTGGGCCTTATATATCCTATCCCTCCTGGATCGAAGGGAAACAAATCTGGCTCCTTTTCAGGGCCCATAGGGCCTGGATCAAAAGGAACATCCAGGTCACCAGGGGGCATAACAGCAAAGGCCTGCGACGGCAGTACCGGTGGGGGCGGGGCGATGGCGTAGCAGGTGGATCAGTGGATGAGCCTGCAGCTCCCTCACTGTCTGGCAAACCACATGTTTCTGATTGTGGTTGCACATGGCTCTTTAAGGCCTCAGATATTGCTTACCAGGTGCTGAGCAATCCCACTGCACCTTGTTTTTTTTAGTAGCAGAGCCCCGAACCTTGAACTCAATTTGGTCCCGTGTTTCAGGATCGTAAACTGATTCATAATAAAGGGAATAAGCTGGAAGGTTACCAGGACATTCTTTGTTTCTAAGGACATATGGTTCCCCATAGTGCACAAGTGCTTACCTTCGGCCAGTGAGGGGCAGTTGTGCACACGGGTCTGCTTATCTCAGCTTGAGCCTCTTTCCAGCTCCGGTGTGCCTATTACCAGCAACTTTCACTATGAGCCTCTTTCCAGCTCCGGTGTGCCTCTTTCCAGCAATTTTCAATAGAAGCTTCTTTGAGTGGTTTGTTGAGTTTGGCCAAACCTATCTTCATGACGTGATCAATGTCCCTGTTCCTGTCTTGGTCCCTGTTCTGCTAGCCTGTCCCTGTTCATTCCTTTCTTGGTTTTGTCTCTGTTCTGTTAGCCTGCCCTTGTTCCTGTTCTTCATGTCCCTGTTTTGGCACCATTTGTGGTGTAATGACCACACGAACACCAAGGTTCTTTTAGGATCAGTAACTGCTGCTACTTTATTGATGACATAACTTCATTATTTCATGTTGCATCCCATATTCAGGACAGGCTCCCTTCTTCCATTCGCCCCACAGCAGTACTTTTCCACTAACCATTCATTGGTCAAAAACTTTGCCTGGCAACAGCAAACACCCAGCAACTTCCATGCCTTAATGGCTGGAAAACAAGCAACCCAAGATGTCTAGGCGTCTCCTGAATCACCCTTTTTTGTTCCCTCTGAACTCTTTACATTCCTGAAGGCCTCATCCTTAAGAGTCCGATGTTATCACCAACCATGAGACTTGTCAAGACCCATGGCCGCACTCCCACACTTCTCCATCACCAAAGTTTTATATTATTTTGCAACTCCTTCAGGTGTCCACAAGGAATTTTGACCCCCACTCCAAAAAAAAAAAAAAAAGAAAGACATTGTGGCATAGAGGTATAATTTCAGTTCACACCAGAAGACATTCTTCTCACTGAAGTACAGTTAAGCCCCACAAAGTGCCAAAAAACCTGCCAAAAAGTAATGTATTTACAAGTTAATTTTACATGTTGGCATTATTTACATGTCTGGTCTTGCATTCAGGGCTTGATCTATCTGGGGGAGAACA
This sequence comes from Anser brachyrhynchus, assembly GCF_964034855.1. Lineage (NCBI taxonomy): Eukaryota > Metazoa > Chordata > Aves > Anseriformes > Anatidae > Anser > Anser brachyrhynchus. Next base: position 45,706,661 of record NC_137699.1, read on the forward strand.
TGTAGTGCCGCGAAAGGTTGTTTGGTTGTATGACTGACAACATGACTTTAAAATTTTGAGCTGTTTGTATAGAAGCAAAATAAAGAAGAGTACACTATCCCCAAGGGAAACATAGAAACTACCTGTTGCTTCTCAGATTTAAAGTTAAAAGGTGTAAGCATCTGTTAAGGTGTAAGAAAAAGTGTAATCAGCTGTTTGAGTACAATTCTTACGTATACGTGAACATTTTCCTCTCCAATTTCCAAATTGGAGTGCAACATTTCTCATCATACTCTTAAGATCAGGATTCTGATTCTAACAATGGTTCCTAGTGCAGATTTCCAGAGAAGAGAGAAGCAAACCAGTCCTGACTGCTTTGAGTGAGATGGAGATAGCAAACAAATGTAAATGAAGAAAATAAACCTGTAGGAATGTTTTCAAATAGTTGTCGTTGTCCAAAAGCTTTAAATTGGTTGAATCCTGGAAAGTTAATTAATGTAAACTCAGGTTGCATCACTGAATTTGAAGTAGTAAGATAGACTTGCACCATTGCAGAGCCTCAGTCACGGTTTAAATCGGCACTGCCTCTAACTTCACAAGAATGAAAAAGAAAAGCAAATCTTTCTACCTTGTCAGCTACTGGCAGACCTAGAGAAAGAAAGAACAAAAGTTGTTAGAACTAAACAGTAATGCTTTTTTAGGACATTTCACCGAATATATAATATTGAGTAGTAACCAGACAACAAATGAAAGGGAAGATGAAACAGTAGAAGGTACTTCCGTGGCCTTAATTTACATGGCAATTGACAACAACCACAATCTGCAATGATTTATAAGTGCCTTACACCATTCACCCTTGAGACAGAAAAACGGGATTCCCATATTATGTAAGGGGAGTGCAATCCCTCTCAAAATACAGGAGTCTGGAGTATGCGACTGAGTACCGACAATCTAAAGACTAGGCAGCACTGAAGTCAATAGAGAAGGGAGGATGAGTCTCTCTGGATGTTCACGTAACAGAAAGGAAACTCAGATTTTAGCCCTAAGCAACTATTGTTAGAGACAGGCTGGGAACTGGTTCTTTTCAAGCCAGGGACCATTTCAGCATCCTCAAAGCAAAAGAAACATTCAACTGCTCTGTCGAACCATGTTCCTGGCAAAAAAATTCTGGGGACCAGGTCTGGGGACCACAGTTCAATACAGGACCATGGCCAAGAACACGGTTCGACAGTGCACAGTCCAAACACTTCTTAAACTCCAAGAGGCTTGGTGCAGTGACTACTTCCCTGGGGAGCCTATTTCAGTATGCGACCAACCTCGCAGTGAAGAACTTCTTCCTGATGTCTAGCCTAAACCTCCCCTGCCTCAGCTTGACACCATTCCCATGGGCCCTATCACTGGTGACTAAAGAGAATAGATCGATGCCTGTCCCTCCACTCCCCCTCGTGAGGAAGCTGTAGACCGCGATGAGGTCTCCCCTCAGCCTCCTCTTTTCCAGGCTGAACAGGCCAAGTGACCTCAGAAGCTCCTCATACGTCTTCTCCTCTAGGCCCTTCACCATCTTTGTAGCCCAGTATCTTACTGACTTGAAGAAGGAAACTTTAATCTATCCTGGCTTGTTTACTAATGAAGGAGCACGAAAAAGACACATGTCCTTGTCTCTGAAGAGGAGATGAAGGAACAGCTAGTGCAAGGAACACAAAAATCAGTTGTGCCAGACTAATATGTGGTTGTATCTGAGCTTGGAGACTGCAAACCTCTTCAAACTTCCAGATCTAGAGGAACACTGGCTGCAGCCTAAAAGGCACGTGTACATAAGCTCCCCCAAGCCAGCCAATCTTCTTCCCATGACCTACCAGTAAACAACAATGTAGGCATGTAACCAAATTATAGCCCAAACCTTCAGCCCAGTCCTTGGCCTGAAGAGTGAGTGAGGATCTGGATCCTGGCATTTATACGTGATAGTTTATATGCAGCCGAAGTAAATAGTGTAGTCAGAGGTCATGGGGCTAGATTTTGAAAAGTCCTACATAAAGAAGAGATCTCAGAAAAGCAAATTTAAATAACATTAATGTCAAGAAAAGGAATTCTGATTGCCATATTCTTTATCTGTTGTCACTAAACATATGAAAATCTATGATAGCAATTTTGCCTTTAAGGTCATTATCTTTTTTCTTTTATTTCTTTTATTCATTTATTTATTTATTTTAACAGGCTCTATACTAATTTTCCTCACAGAATGACTAACAGAAATATGACCCTTGTGCACCTTTTGTAGTTAATTCATTACGTCAACTCTAATCACTAAGTCCCTTGTCAGGTTATTTCTCTTAGTGACAAGGAGCAATTGACCTTAAAAGACTGAAGCCAGGTAGATGAGCCTATTCCACAAGGTCTCTTGGCTCCACCCCTGTTAAGTGAAATCTGCCAGGTGTGGATCATTTGACCTTTGCTATATAGGAAGCATGAGGACTTATGGGGCATTGCCTCCATAGGGGAGTTTGAGGCTCAGGTTATCTAGGGTGCTTTTCTACCATGGTGAAATGGACTTGGTGTTCCCTAGTAGGCTGCTTTTTCTTCATGTTTTCTACTATCTCTGTGAAATAGTTTTAGTGACTCTATGAGCTAGCTACGTTGGTGGTGCCTTCTCAGTACAGTAAAGCCCTGGTGGTACAACTTCACTATGAAGTAGTTTGGAAGTGACTCAAGTACAGAAGCTGGCAGGTAAGTGTTCCTGGGTTCTACAGTTGTTTAATGGTGAGGAGTTTGAGTACTTCCTTCACCTTCTCTGTTTTTAGTGAAATTACTTATGTGGACTCTAAGCTCCCTTTCCAGCCCTTAAAAATAAAATAAAATAAAACTTAAAAAAATAAATAAAAATAAAAACACCTCAGAAGCTGAAGTGCTTACAGGTAAACCTGACTTTGAAGAATGTTCTTAAGTATTTGTTAAGATTGAACAACAGCCTGTTGTTCAAAGGTGCCTTAATGTGAACTCAAATTATGCCTTGTGGTAAGTAGAAACAGATTTGGATAAATACCGGTGGTGGTATTGTTACTTTCACTAAGTGGAAATTGTGAGAATGTGCTGTTCATAAAAGAAATACTGTTTTCACAATATGCAAGTCAAAAAGCCTTTAGATTACCAGAAATTATAGCTTCAAGGAGATAACTTTAAAGAAAGAAACTATTGTTGGACACTTCCCCCTGACCTGTCTGTAGATTGGCTTCCTGAAGAAAAAGCATGAAAGGTGTAGTTCTTAATAGTTTCTGAGGTAGGGTCAGAGGAAGGTGTTTTTTCCCACTTGTTCACGCTGCCTTTCTTCACCTTCAGGAGTGTTATGGTAGCTTTCCAAAACTTTGACTATCCTTCGGATGTTCAGACCAGCATGTTCTTATTGTTATGTCTCCTGAATACACTTCAGGTTTTGTCTAAAGTTAAACAAATACTTCAGAGTGTCATCCAGAGATCTGTCCTGAGGTGAGATAGGAGTGGCAGATAGAGTGGGAGGCTATGGGCTGGCATCTAGAGCTGTGGCACCTCCACTGGAAAGACCATTAGGAACCCATAGTGGATGAATTGGCTAAACAACCCTGGCAGTACGAAGAAAGTCTCTCCTCTTCCCTACAGGCCTGCATCTCGGCTGTGGAGAAACTTTTGGAAGAGGTCCACCAACTTAGAGAATTTATCTTCCTTCCCCACCTGTACAAACCAGTGTCTGATGTATCAGGCCTTAGTGTCCTTCTGTGCAAGGAAGACAAGAGAGTGGATACACAACTCATGCCACACTGTGGTTTTACCAGCGTGACCATGGAGACATAAGGTAAAAGGATGGAAAATTTATGTCAACATTAGAGGCACGGGTACATGAGTTGCAAATAAAAATAAAAAAAAAATTGGGGAAAAAAGGGGTTCTGGGAGAAACCTGCTGCTCCAAATGGCAGTGGACAGTCTTCGGTCCCCAGACCTGGTCCCCAGAATTTTTTTGCCAGGAACATGGTTCGACAGAGCAGTTGAATGTTTCTTTTGCTTTGAGGATGCTGAAATGGTCCCTGGCTTGAAAAGAACCAGTTCCCAGCCTGTCTCTAACAATAGTTGCTTAGGGCTAAAATCTGAGTTTCCTTTCTGTTACGTGAACATCCAGAGAGACTCATCCTCCCTTCTCTATTGACTTCAGTGCTGCCTAGTCTTTAGATTGTCGGTACTCAGTCGCATACTCCAGACTCCTGTATTTTGAGAGGGATTGCACTCCCCTTACATAATATGGGAATCCCGTTTTTCTGTCTCAAGGGTGAATGGTGTAAGGCACTTATAAATCATTGCAGATTGTGGTTGTTGTCAATTGCCATGTAAATTAAGGCCACGGAAGTACCTTCTACTGTTTCATCTTCCCTTTCATTTGTTGTCTGGTTACTACTCAATATTATATATTCGGTGAAATGTCCTAAAAAAGCATTACTGTTTAGTTCTAACAACTTTTGTTCTTTCTTTCTCTAGGTCTGCCAGTAGCTGACAAGGTAGAAAGATTTGCTTTTCTTTTTCATTCTTGTGAAGTTAGAGGCAGTGCCGATTTAAACCGTGACTGAGGCTCTGCAATGGTGCAAGTCTATCTTACTACTTCAAATTCAGTGATGCAACCTGAGTTTACATTAATTAACTTTCCAGGATTCAACCAATTTAAAGCTTTTGGACAACGACAACTATTTGAAAACATTCCTACAGGTTTATTTTCTTCATTTACATTTGTTTGCTATCTCCATCTCACTCAAAGCAGTCAGGACTGGTTTGCTTCTCTCTTCTCTGGAAATCTGCACTAGGAACCATTGTTAGAATCAGAATCCTGATCTTAAGAGTATGATGAGAAATGTTGCACTCCAATTTGGAAATTGGAGAGGAAAATGTTCACGTATACGTAAGAATTGTACTCAAACAGCTGATTACACTTTTTCTTACACCTTAACAGATGCTTACACCTTTTAACTTTAAATCTGAGAAGCAACAGGTAGTTTCTATGTTTCCCTTGGGGATAGTGTACTCTTCTTTATTTTGCTTCTATACAAACAGCTCAAAATTTTAAAGTCATGTTGTCAGTCATACAACCAAACAACCTTTCGCGGCACTACATGTTCTCCCCCAGATAGATCAAGCCCTGAATGCAAGACCAGACATGTAAATAATGCCAACATGTAAAATTAACTTGTAAATACATTACTTTTTGGCAGGTTTTTTGGCACTTTGTGGGGCTTAACTGTACTTCAGTGAGAAGAATGTCTTCTGGTGTGAACTGAAATTATACCTCTATGCCACAATGTCTTTCTTTTTTTTTTTTTTTGGAGTGGGGGTCAAAATTCCTTGTGGACACCTGAAGGAGTTGCAAAATAATATAAAACTTTGGTGATGGAGAAGTGTGGGAGTGCGGCCATGGGTCTTGACAAGTCTCATGGTTGGTGATAACATCGGACTCTTAAGGATGAGGCCTTCAGGAATGTAAAGAGTTCAGAGGGAACAAAAAAGGGTGATTCAGGAGACGCCTAGACATCTTGGGTTGCTTGTTTTCCAGCCATTAAGGCATGGAAGTTGCTGGGTGTTTGCTGTTGCCAGGCAAAGTTTTTGACCAATGAATGGTTAGTGGAAAAGTACTGCTGTGGGGCGAATGGAAGAAGGGAGCCTGTCCTGAATATGGGATGCAACATGAAATAATGAAGTTATGTCATCAATAAAGTAGCAGCAGTTACTGATCCTAAAAGAACCTTGGTGTTCGTGTGGTCATTACACCACAAATGGCGCCGAAACAGGGACCTGAAGAAAACAAACAGGGACATGAAGAACAGGAACAAGGGCAGGCTAACAGAACAGAGACAAAACCAAGAAAGGAATGAACAGGGACAGGCTAGCAGAACAGGAACCAAGACAGGAACAGGGACATTGATCACGTCATGAAGATAGGTTTGGCCAGCAGTTACTGATCCTAAAAGAACCCTGGTGTCTGTGTAGTCATTACGCCACAGAAAATTATAAATTACTTGATAAAAATAAATTCAAATTGACCATGTATTGTTTGCAATAACACAAATATTTCCAAATCGACAAATTTCAATCTATTGTGGAAATCACATTTTATAAGCAAGCCTACAGTAAGGATGTGGACCTAAAACAATGGGAAGTCCTTTGTATTTTATTTTAAGTAAAGGAATTGGTGACATTCCATGTTCTGAGTTGCTATAGCAAGACATGTTTTATAGAAAAAGGGTGGGGAAATTGGCAGAATAATATTTCGTGCCCATGTACTTGTCTGTCTGTTGCTGTGTAATCACTGAAGTCAGAAGGAGCTGAGACTGGTCAGGAGTTTATAAGTTATACCCTTTATTTTTTTCTCTGCTGTGGATAGTGTTTTTTTCTTCTTTTTTTTTTCCTTTTTCTATCTCCCTGAATAGGTCTCATAACAGGATTAGGTGCATCTGTTTACATGCCCGTTAAATAATCAGCAACTGCTGAGTTGAGGATACATTGATACATAAGGAAAGTTTATGTCTTTTCTCCTTGCGTTTGATCTTTATAATGTGAGTGGCCTGATATTATCCAATTTATCTTATGCAAGGTACTCGGCACACATAAGGTTTAGCTGTAATTTACTAGGTTATAAGTATCTGTAGTCTCTGCACTATCTGTAGCATTTTGAAGACAAATTATTTGGTAGCAATTATTGCTTAAAATGCAATGAATACTTGTTTTCTGTGTGCTGAATTCAGAACAATTATGAAGCTGAGAACAAAGGTACTTGAGCAGTTTAGTGCTCTGTGGGCCTTTTCTCATAGGAAAATTACATTTGTGCATTTTGAATAAGTAATCACAAAAGTAAATATGTATTTCATGTATAAAAGAAGTATAATTAAAGAAGGTAAAAGATGTATATTTTACCTCTCTAAGCTGCCCACAGTCCCTAGTCAAGCTCATTTAAGTAGATCAGAAGATTATCATTGACACCAATATGATTTGAATTGCTACCAATGTTATTAGAATTATTATTAGTGTTATTATTGTTATTTCTTAGCTCAGAGGAAGGTTTTCCAGTTGATATACCAAATAAGATAGTACTGGTGAAAACTGAACCAGGCAGTAACTTGTCTGCTTGGAATAGAACCTCTGACCTTAAAGCACACATATATTTCTTGTAAAAATGGAATAGTCATATTTTGGATGTATTTTGCTTCTCTCTCTCTTTTTTTTTTTTTTTTTCCCCCACCACCTTTTGATATTTCTCTGAGACATACTACGATAATTCTGATATACCAGTCTTGGAAAAAGATTTTCTAAAAGAAAAAAAAGTCACAAATGAAAATATCTTACCAGATTCCGTGTATATTTGAATTGTGTGGTCATATTTCAGGTTCAAAATATCTCTCAAGAACTCACACTGGAACCTGGACAGAAAGTGCAATAGTTTCTGATCCACATGCTTGATCTCCATCTTGCATCAGGAAAGCATAATGAATGTTGGGATTTTACTTTGAAAGGGAATAGGACGCATCAAGGGAACACACTTTGCTCCTGGAAACTGGAGGAGCTTTTAAATCCTGCTGCATGTAATAAGTAACTCCTCGAGGCACTAAATAAACTACTCAAACATTATACGTAACAAGGAAAAAAACACATTTTAACACTTCTGTTTCTAACCTCATGGTTTCCAGAGAAGTATTATATGAGAAATTTGGACATGAAACTGAACCAGTCATTTTCAGATTTGCTCACTACAACACATATTATGGTCTGCCACTCCAGAAACAATTATGGATCATTAGTTTTAATATGGAAAAATGAGTTGGCATTGTGTACAAATGGCATCACCTACGCAAATGGCTTTGGGGATCTGGAAATCACACTTTTTTTTCCATCTGTGCTTGCAGCACAAGCCTGGTACCCTCAAAAAATTAATTGCAGTTTTGCAATTCACTTCAATGGGACTAAGATTTAATGACTGACTTCTTGCTTTGCATTTGCTGTGTTTTCTGTTGTCTTGCAGGTATGCATACACTTCTGTGATTTTTCAGTCCTTAATTTGCGTACTTTAGGTGTCCTGTGATAACTCACACCATTCAGAGAAATTCTTTTAAGATGTATTTTGGAACCCATTTGGTAACACTATTAAATACTTATTAAGTATTTAAAAAACACTTTGTCCAAGCATCGGATATTCATTGCACATCTAACAGTAATATACCATTTCACAGACCTTTCTGGTGAACAGAAACCTTAGACCTAATGAAAGGACACTAAGAATGAAAGCTGTGGATAATGTTGTGCAGAGAGGGATTTCTGCACACAGAAATACTGGCTAACACTAGAGAATAAAGGTAATTTGCTACTTAGGCTTCTTGTTTATAAAATTTCTGATTTTTAAAATGTGCAAAGCAATTAATGTAATTATTTTTGATTAAAATGTGGGTGACTGAGCCCTAGCAAAGATTTCTCAGAGGGGGTGTGGAGTCTCTCTCCTTGGAGATATGCAAAAGCCATCTGGACATGGCCCTGGGCAACCTACTCTAGGTGTTCCTGCTTGAGTAGGGTGTTTAGAAAAGATGACCTCCAGACATCCCTTCCAACCTCAAGCATTTTGTGATTGTGTGATTTTGGGATCTAACTGGCTACAAATTATTTTCCAGAGTATATGCTACAACTGAAAGTAAATAATACAAAGGAGAAAAATATGATTATGTCACATGAAATGTCAATATGTAGAATACAGTATTGCAGAATTTGCAACTTACTTTATGCCAATCAACAACACTAATTACTTGATACTTTTAGTAGGTAACAAATCAAACCAGCTGGAAATATTAGAGTAATGAATGTAGAAGTAGAATTTAGAGTCTGAAATATGAGATGTGGACATATATATCTTTGTTCCAATAGGGAACAGAAAATTATGTACAGAAAAAAGATTCCACATGCTGTACTGAGTTAAAGAATTGGAGCCATGCTGCTGATGAGTATCGTATGAAATACAGTCCCAATTTTGCTTCCCTACTTCAGATATAACATTTGATATTTGTACAATAATGTTTCAGATGTCAATAGCATTGCAGCATAAGTTTCTCTCTTGTAAGGGCATTTGTTAGTATTCATTATTTATGGTTTGAGAAATTGAGACTATTGAGAAATATAGTCATGAATGGATGGGGTGGTCTGTGAACTTCTGAATCAACAATACAAGAAATAGGAAAGGATAATGTTAAAAGATTATGCATGTAAATATTTTCCACAGAATTAGGGACTTTGTGTAGCAAAGCATCCATTTAATATTTTTTAATGATTGTCTGTGATGATGGCATCCAATTTAACTAGATGTTCAAGCATAATCTATTCTTTCTGTGTTCTTCCTTATACCACCAACTTCTGTCACACAACTGGATTCACTGTGCATGTTCAGTACAATCAGTCTTGTTGTACACAAACTGAGCACAGGCAGCAGGTCAAGCAGTATGTGGAAGTGTTATATTTGTTCCACATATTCCAATGATCAAGCAGTAATTTCCCACATCAATATTTACAGCTGTTTTCTGCTCATGCCCATTTCCCACAGGCCTTAAAAACTTCTAGAAGAGCTAAAAGTTTTCAGTATGCTTCCTCTCATCATCTGTTCTTCTTACAGATTTTTTTGTATGTGAAGATTCCCATGAGAAGATGGACAAGGAGTTGTGAATTTTCAGGAATGAAACTGATGGAGTCCTAAAAATTGTTCCATTAGGTGAGAACCAATGAATGTGGTGGTAGAATAAGCTGGAGTACACAAAGCAAAATGTAATAATGCCAAGATCTGAAACACTGTTACCCTGAAGAAGTCATTCTTCCTTTGGCATCCAAGTTGCACCCATGATGAGGCTCTCTAAGAGCTGGCAAAATACCAGCGGGATAATACAGATGACTCTTCTCTAAAATAAATTTTGATAAATGCAGCTGTCTGTTTTCCTGAGGTCTTGGAAAACAACAGAGATAAGGAACAAACCAACAGAAAAAGGTTCTCCATTAAATGCACAAAAGATAACTTGTAGACAGACATTTTTTGTCTTTTAGGTGGCATTTGTTCAGGTGTAGTATGGGGAGTCACACAGCTGGGAAGTTGCACTGCTGAGAAGTGTAATTGGTGGGATTTGAAGCAGCTCAGGTAGTGTGGAGATACAAGGTGGCTTTCATGATCCTATCTTTTGTTTCCGAGTGGGTCTTACATAACAGCCTTTCTGTATTTTGCAAATTTCTGCTTTTTTTCTTTTTCTACCTCCAGGATATTATTTGCCAGTAAATGAACTGTGCTTGATGTGGTTATAGTTATTAGCAGGAAATTTTTAAAAGCCCTGTGGTAAAAAATAAAAAAATAAAAAAAACTTGTTACTAATAATACTAATATTAATTTTATTTATAGAACACAGGCTATCCGCTTCCTAATGTTTCCAAAACCAAAGTTTTCAGTGCAGAAGCAGAAAGAAAAAATAAGAGGGGAAAAAGTAATGGAAAAGAAAGAAATAAAATAAATAAATAAACCAACCTTATTGTTATAGTCTAGCCAAAGGGATTTGATGGAGAAATCAGAATCTGTATCTGTTCCAAATCTCACAGTGAAAGCTCATTTCTGGACTGGAGAGTAATAGTGTTTCAGCCACATTTAAGCCATTCCAGTGAGCTACCTTTTATTAAAAGCCTCCAACAATGTTTTATTTTTAGCTTGTATGGCAACTGTCTAATGCTTAAGTATCAAGTATCTGTATTGTTACTGTCCCAGGATTCTTCCAGAGAATGGATAGTACCTATTTTCCCAGATGCTTTTCTTCTTTCTATTTTGAAAAAGAAATATTATGCATTTGCTTTTATGTCAACCTTTTAACTTTTAAACACTTATATTTTATTTCAATCTTCCTCTTATTATTCAGTTTGTTCAATCATTCTTCAAATGTAATTGTATTTGGACTTTTCCTGATTCCTATTGTAACCGTGAGAAGGGAACACACATAAAATCATAGAATCCAGTAGATTCTTCTTTTTATTTATTTATTTATTTTATATATATATATATATATTTTGAAATTCAAAGTCCTGGACTAACTACAGCACTTGAGTTAAAGTTTTAATATCGTTTGTGTCAAGAGCAGTAGAATGGGAGAAATATTGCTTGTGTCCTTTATGTACATATCCTGAGGGGGTGCCTTGCCTTGCCTTTCTTGCTTTTCCTTGCCTTTTCTTTCCTTTGCCTTGCCTTGCCTTGACCCTTGCTTTTCCTTTCTTTCGTTGTGTTGCCTTGCCTTGCCTCTCCTTGCCTCGCTTCACCTTGCTGCACCTTGTCCTGCCTCGTCCTGCCTTGCATGCTGAAGCTGTACTGAGGGCTGTGGCTTTCATAAAGATTTAGTGTATTGGTGTCTTTCCTTTTTCCTCAACAACTTTCCCATCCCATTTTTTATATATTTTTTATTACTTATTATTTATTTTTTTAATGTCAGAATGGGTTTATGGAATCTGTTAGAGTTTATACAATTCATCTGCACTTCCTTATTAATGTTTCAACATCTACCTCAAAGAATTTTAGCCCTCTACAAGGTTTCTGAAAAAGCAAGCAGAGTCAGAGTTTAAAACTATTGTTTATCCTTCCTGCTGAGGCCAAACGTGTATATGATACATTGAATAGACCTCAGTTTGGATGTGTGGCTTAATTCTCCCATTCCCAAATCACTCAGTTGCACATGAGCTGATCATTATGATTGACATCCAGCCTAAATCAGAATAATCAAGATTACAGTTGTTGGGCTATGCTTCTGAACAAATATAGAAATTCTTGCACTTCTACTACATAATGGTGCATAGTCTATTTTTTACCTTGAACTAAATTAAAATAAATAAATAAATAAGAGTAAGAGAGTTCCCCTGGATCCAAGAGGTTACATTACTGATCCTGAACTTCAGTAAGTAGTTGCAAGCAACTTTTTCTGAAATGGACATAGAACCAAAGAGCAAATAATACTGTGGAAAATCACTGAGAACACAAAACAGGGCATTCGAAGTCTCAAACCATTACTTTTCTGGGACAATGAATCTCTGATAATGCAAACAAATTCTAGCTGGCAAATAATTCCTGTTCATGTTAATAATATATCAAGAAATCAGATAATGTAACCACAGAACAGTCAGCAGCATTAATCTGCAGGATGCCAGGTGTGAAATGTAGGAAAAATTGCAGTCACAATACAAGTGAGCTTGGGGAAGAGTAATAAGCCACAAAAATTTCAAGATTTTAAAAAATGTATCTATGGGCTACTGCCATTTACATCCTATTCGACCTGGGAATTAGATCTTGATGATGTATGGTAGCTATTAAATTGTGGATAGTAAGGCTATGCTCTGATACCTACAGAGCCACTAATTGAGTTGTTCCTATATTAATGGATAAATGTTGAATATAGCTGTGGAGACTAAAAAAGATCTACAGTTCCCAATATGATGGGAAAAGCACAGACTCAGAGCAAATTTAGCATTCATTCACCCTCTTATGGTTCCCATCCTCTGGTAACATTTCAACTACTTTTCTAAATGATGACAAATGCCTGAAGCCAAGATATCTGGAGAATGAAATTATTTTCTCAAAGTTAATTCCTCTAAAGAATCACCACCTTAAAGGTTGCTGTCAAAAGCAACTGGATTGAATTATGCTACATACTGAGGGAAAAGGAGAGAGGATATGGGCAAGAGAAATATGTGATTGATTCTAAATTTGTATTTATTTGTTTTTACAGTTAAGTACATTAGGTTTGATAATTTGCAGCAGGCAGTTTTGTGTTTTGCTAAGTGGGTCCATATTTATAATAATTATTTTAATTATTTCTGCAGCAATTGTCACATTGTTATTACATATATAATTATTTTATCTGTAACTTTTTTAGGGATTAGAGTTCAAATCTGATGTTATAGAATTATAAAAAATACTGTGTGGGAATAACATACAAGAGGTCATCTAATTCAACCTCCTGTTATAAGTAAGGCTATCTATGAAGTTTTGTTGGATTGCTCAGAGCATTGTGCAGGCAAGTCTACTCCAAAAAGTGAGATTCCACAAACTCATTAAGAGGCTGGAGTGTGTTTGATCACACTTCTAGCAAAAATTCCCCTTCCTGGTGTCCACTTAGAATATCCCATGCTGCAACATGCAAATATTTCCTCTCATCCTTTCACTGTTTGCCACTGAAATAGTCCTTGTGCACGAGACATAATCACTCCAGTAGTATGTCAATGACTCATGCTGAGCCTGTTGTGCACCAGGACCCTATGTCCTTTTCTATGGAGTCTCTACCTCACCAGTCAGGATCCAGTCTGTACGTCATGGGACTGTTCCATCACATGCATTCTTTTATTACACTCCCTTTATTTTAATTTTGTTTTCTGTTCTACGTCAACATTTTGGTGGAATGAAATATAATGGAGAACACCAGATAAACAAATCTTTCCATTCTGCAAAACACGGTGAGTCTAAGTTGTGAATCTTACTGCATTTCAGTCAAGCAGTTCAAAACGTGTAACAATTGTTTTGATTATCAATACAAGAACAATATGAAGACAATAATCCTTTACATTATTTTTGAGGGATATAGTCTTTGTGCCAGACTTGTGCATAAATAATATCCAGACTTTATTTTCTTTTCTTAGTTATGCAGGTGTAAGTGACTGACTTTAGTGGTGTAATTCTACAAATAGAGAAATATTTTTCACAGAAGAATTGGATTGCAAAATTGAATTGGGTCCACAGTGGTATCTCAGGAGCACGGGTAGCGTTCTTCTCACTACCTGCTGATATGTATACATGTTGATATGTTTATCACAAGAACATATATTACTGATGAGCTAATCTTAATATGAGCTTCTTTCTCCACATGCACAGTTGTTCTCCTCTAACATATTGGCCTTGTCAAGACTTCTTTTCTTGACCAATCAGTTTTGGTTCTTTCTTTTCAAGAGTAAATGAAAAATTTATAGTTTATCTGACGGAATATATGTGTCTACATTTGAACAAACTTTTATACTCACTTTATAGACAACGAAGACAAACAGGCACTTTCAGAATAGGAATTATTCCATAGTAAACTAGATGCATAATTTCTGTCCTGGACAAGTTTTCTCTAATTCAATTTTAATTTTAATTTTAATTTTAATTTTAATTTTATTTATTTGTTTATTTTCTCCCCCAGAGAATTCAAACAGCTAGATCACATTCAGATTATGAATTCCAGAAAACTGTACCTCTAAGTCTTAATGGACAGCCTTCGTATATACATAAGTAAAGCTTTTCACCTTTTCCACAAGAGATGATCAAGACTAGCATCTCTTAGATGCTTAAACTGTGACTGAATGGTATAGACCAGTTCCAAGGGTTCTGACTGCCTCTAATATATAGTATAGTCATCTCTGCATCATGTATATTCACAGGAAAGGGTTTTTATTCTTAATGCTATATAAGAAATATATATTCTTATATATATTATATATATAAGACTATATATAATATATATAATATATATAATATATAATATATAATATATATTATAATATATATTATATAATATATATATAATACATATATATTCTTATATATTCTTAATGCACATAAGAAAAAATGAATACTGGGAAACAAAACCATTCAGAAGATGTTTTGCTGTCCTGAAAAGCTTTCCAAAATTTCAAAACTTTCTTTTCCTCTAGTGTAAATTGGGTACATGTCCTAGTCATAAGTGAGTCATTATTCATGCTCTCAAAATTTTGCTGGATCTAAGGGACTTTTCTGCAAAACTTATTTTCAAAAGTTTTTCTCCAAAGTTTTATTTTGGTGCATCAATATTTTTGGTTAAAAATGAAAATAAAACAAAAAACACAATGAACCAACCAATCAACCAACCAAACCAGCAAAATAATCCAAACCCTTCTGTCGTGTTCTAATTGGAATTGTATATTCACTTTGAAATAGTAAGCATGGAGTTGACTTATAGTCATTCTGAGATATTTTTCTTCATGAACAACTTCTTGTTGCCAACAGCCTCTTAAGATATGCAGTATGGAATATCATCAAAAAACTCATTGTCTGAAGGGCACTTTGGTAAATTCCAAATAGTCCAACCTTGCTAAACGTTTAAGCACACATGGAGCTTTCAAATTCAGACAGTAAGTGCTTTCCTCAGCACTTATTTGTATCTCTAACATTGTCTCTGATATTTTAGAGACAAAATATCTCACATGAGGAAATAGACTCCATCTAGCTGGTGAAAAATCGAAGAGTTCTGGTTTTTTTTGTTTGTTTGTTTCTCTGAAACATTTTTATACCCTTTCCTAGAAGATCTCATTCTAAATTATGTTTCATTGCTAATCTATGTGCAGTATAAGAGTTTATCCTGTAGGTCATGCATCTAGACCAATCAGTATTGTCCCAGTTCTTTTATCTTCTTCAAGTGTCTCTGCTTTAGCTGCTCTGTTTTCACTCATTAGAGTTAACTGGACATTAAAGATATATAACAAGGAATAAAGGAAGTATGGTTTAAGTTGCCAATTTGTAAGCCATTATAGATAAGCAGTCTTGAGATATCATCAAAACGAATAGAGTCAATGACATACTTTAAAAAAGGCCCTGAAAGTGCTTCTATAATCAGCTAGATAAGAATGAAATAATAATTACAGGAATTTCACAGTGAATCTATTACTTCAACCAAATGCTAGCCACAGGGACAAAATGATACATGTATATAGGTCATGTCAATTTGAAAAGGAAATGCTTTATAAAAGGCAGAAAAGCATGATGGGTAACAATGCAAATTACCATGTCAGTAACCCAAATTAAATTTAGCCGAACTTACAATGTGGGATAGTGGCTGAAGGTAAAACTGTTACTTTATTTTGCGCATCTTTTACAAGATATCTCACACTCATACTTTCTCCCTTTCCTTGAATTCATTATTAGAGAGCTTGAGATGTCTTCTGTAGTAATGAAAAGTCATAACTGAGTAAAACCATTGTATGAGACTTTCAAATGAAAGGCCAAAAAACAACATAGATTCTTCACTTAAATAATGTTTAAAGCTGGCTATGATCCTGACAATTGCTATATCCAGAGAAAAAAAGCAAGCCTGGCATTTAAATAAATCATTGCCAATTTGGAACTGCTGTAAAATTACATTAAGTGGGTTAAATAAAATTTAAGGTTTATTAAAACTAAAAGAATAGCATGTTCTATCACATGCTCTCACTTGGCTTAACTGTGAGAGATATTTGTTTCCAAGCAGAGTTCAACGGACAGACCTTGTGTCTCACTAATCCAAATAAGGGTTAGACAATGAGGCTTTATGAAGAAAATAAGAAATTCTCAGAAGGTGGATTTTGTTTTCATATTCCTCCTGTGAATGAGTTCAGTAGTCTTTAAAAGAAGAGACCACTAGGTGTAGAGCAATAGGTAAAATGTTGCAAACCCTCACCTACTATTAAGAATGATTTTCAGACCTCCTTGACTTTTTGCAACAAAGGATTTTGCCTGTATTTTTACCAACATTAATCTATATCCATATCAGTGTGTGACCTTACTTTGTCCTATGAAAAATTTATAGCTCAGCCTCCTTTGTTGTTTGGTGGTTGTTTAGCTGTGATGTTATCAAGATGCTCTCTTGTGCCTGTGTGCCATCTGCTTAGTCTGTGGACTCTTCTAACAGTTGAGTTATTAACTATATATATATATATATATATTTTTTTTCTAAACACATAGGCCTTTAATTGCTCTTACAGTTGTCTTCACTGTTCCATAGTGATCTTGTCTTAGGTTGGCGTCAATGGTTTACCATTGTTCTGTATCCCATTTCCCCCCCAGTCATTCTTTTTTTTTCAGGTAGTGACCATGAGCTGTCCATTTAAAAAGAGGTTATCCTCTGGGGAACAAGTCATATTTGTAGTCTGCATGGAGTAATGACAATTTCAGGTCATGATGAGTCATCTCTAGCCAGGCACATTGTGCATCATACAGACCTGGTGTCCAAACGTGGCACTGCCCGAAGCAGCCCGTGGCTGTTCTTTAAGGTACTGCCCAGATTGCCTTCATGTATACACCAGAATGCAGGGAAGTCTGACGCATCGCCAAATATTATCCTGATATGGAGGTCCCCCTGGGGCTTCTCATGTGACCTGAAAATGTCATTATGCTAAACTCAACATACATTTCTTTTGTACATGAATCCAACAATCCAGAAACAGAATTACAATATTACATATTGTCCTAGTCTTTATATGGGGGACAGTGGGAAAAAAAAGAAAAATGTAATAAGTTTTGAGTTTGTATTTCCAAAACAAAAATACACTCCTAAGAGATTAGGTGTTTTCCTTTGAATTTCAGCTCTTGGTTGTGTTAGATTAGGGACTCAATGCATTATGATCATGTGTCCACAAATAAGGAACAGGCACATTAATAGGTCTGATAAGGTCTTATACAGGTTTTCCAAGAAACATAATAACCCTCTCTTCCAATCAAATCCTTTCGGGTGATTAATCTGCATTTTTGAGTATGGACAAGTTTTATGAAAAGGAATTCAGCAAACAAAACCACATTCTGGCCTGAAAATGGTGGGGTTGGCGCTGGCAAAATTGCATACATTTCTGAAAATCGACTAACCCTTAGCAGGCTAAAACATGTCTGAACTAGACATAGTAAATTTAGTACAAAGACAAAAGTTCCATACTGGTCACTGTCACTAATGTTTATAAAGGGTGTTCTTATTAGTTAAGCTTCCTGTTTAAAAAACAAAAACAAACAAACAAAAAAACAGCTAAAAAGACATTGAATGTATTAAAAGTGCAAAAAGGTGCATCTCAGATATAAACTCAAGAATCATAGAATCACTACATGGTGCAATTGCCTAAAGTAACTAGGAAAATAAAACTAACATTCACATTTTAAAGAAAATGTACAGCATTGAAGAGGCTTTCAGGGTAGGGTGTAGCTGCATTACCTGGGCGTTCCCTAGGCTTCCAACCTTAGATGCTATCACACTGGGGGAACCTGGTGTGCTGGCTCTAAGGAACAGTATGGAGCGTAAAGTGGAGTGGAGACACCACAGCTAGGCTCTGTGACCAGGTGGGGACTCGATTGTTCTTGTGCACACCGAGACCGATAAGCCGCACTTTTTGCTACCCTGAGCCAACGACCTGTCGTGTTGTGACAAATGCCGTACTCTAGTGTACTTTTGCTCATTATAATATCATTATAATACCAACACACACCTCCATCCAAAAGCTACCCGCCTCCGAAGTGCGACCACCCCTCACTGAGCACGTGCTCTGAATTTCTCGGAGCCTATTCCTTTACACAGAGACGGGAAAACTTTTCACCAATCGTAACTAAGATATGCTTGACTAGAGTCTCTCAAGCTCCACCTAAAAGATAGAAAATAATATAAATTGGCCTAAGAGAGAGGGGATGTCAGGGAAGATATCACCGTCAGGGGAGATACCATCCCGAGGGAATACACCATCCCAAGGACCTCCTGACTCCTGGGATCAGTCGACGTGCTGAGCCTCTCTTCCCCCCCCATCGGGACGCCTTTGGGTGAAATTTGAACACTTGGTTATACTGTGTGTCTCCGCAGAAACTTAGAAATCTCTATAGAGTCTCTGTGCCTTTTAAAGCGTTAATTTCCGGGCTGCGCACCTGTGCATTTCATGCATGCTAGCTTGCTTTTGCAGACAGTAACTATCGCCAGCAATCCAAAGAACCTGTGTACCTGTTGCTGTAATAAATTGCACTTACCAGCATTGTTCCTAGATGTGATAGTTCTCATTGAACGTGATTAGAGTAAGGGCAGTTATACGTTACTGGTGAATCCGTGACCGTGGTAGTTCAGTGCTCTGAATCTGACTGGACCCGTAACGGTTAATCAGCTACACCCCTTAATGTGACACACTAAAGTTGGAAAAGAACTGCAAGATCATCTGGTCCCACCATCCCCCTACCACCAATATTACCTACTAAACCATGTCCCACATGTATCACATCCAGCCTTTCCTTAAACACGCCCAGGAATACCACCACCTCCATAGGAAACCCATTTCTAATACCTTTCTGAGAAGAAATTTCTCCTAATTTCCAACCTAAACCTCCCCTGACGCAAACTGAGGCCATTCCATTTTGTCCTAATAACTGGAATAATCACTGGAAAATAAAATCTTCCTTTCACCTAAAGGAATTAATTTTCATTCCACTCAGAAAAAAAAGATTTTTTTTTCTTTTTTTTTTTTTATGTTTCTTTGGGGGTAGAGGTGGAGGGGGTGGGGTAAGGGGAAGAAGCTAAAATCAAAACAATATAGTCTGAAAACCCAAAACAAAGAAACACAAAACAAATAGGGATTACAGAGTAACAAATAAAGATTGTTGAGTACAACGTTACCCAGGACAATCCAAAGAAATTAAAAAATTAAAATTCCTGTTTTGCAGGCTCCAAGGAATAGGTTCAGTCTGGAACTTCTCCAGCAGTATTCTTTGTCTAGGTTGAAGACAGGTATGCTATGGAAACAACTTTACTTTTAGAGACCAAACGTTCACTGGTCCAAACTGTCTTTCACTCTACAGTAAAGTGTTAACAATGTTGTCTCAGATGTTAGGTAATTAATTATTAGTCTCTAATGCAAATCTGTTTATAAAGACACCTAAACTTGTGGTAATGGTGGTAGTTGGTAGGGGTAATAGTATTTGACTTCAAGTTAGGTCACCTCTCACATCTGAGAAAACAATTCTATATCATGTCTGAAGTCCCTTGCTGATTATTTTTAAACCATTTTTCTGCTTTTAAAATGTTTCATTTTTAATGAATCATTTTTTTTTTTCTATGAAGAAAAAGAATGTCCCATCATTTCCCAGTGTCACAATCATTTCTATTTTGATGTATTTCAAATTGTTGGAAAGAAAAGCAAAGTATGTCTATCTGGGGAATTGCTGAAGTGGAAGAAAACAATCTAGGGGAACTTTTAATAAAGAATGGATATTAATTCCTGCATACATATCAGTACCAGTATTTCTTCTCTGGGGAAATAAATTCTAATATCCACACAGTGGTGAAGGTATTGCTCAACACATTTGTATTTGTCACTGAGCAGATAATGTTGAAGTCATTGTTTCATGGTGCTTGGACATGTTGGATCTAAATTACCAAAAGGCTTTATATAAACAATGGATGACTTAGAAAGCCTGTTGCAATTTGCTGGAAAACATCCACATTTTCTGCAGTGGAAATGAAAAGTGTAAGGTGTCAATGAACTGGAAAGCACAGGATACATTTAAAGGAGACTTAATCAGTTGGGAAGCTGAATGGATTCAATAGCAAAGCCTTCCATAGTCTATAGATACTTAAGTATGCCTCTGTTAGTACATCAGTATTTTTCAAGGTGTGTTTCTTTGCATCCATTTCCCAAATGAATTCCTATAGTCACACTTTTCTTCCTAATTAACTTTTTTCAATTTAGACTGATACAGCTATCCTGCTTCAGGTAAGGAGAACTCAGAACAGCCCCCTTAGCAGTTCAAACAGACACCAAGTAGTTGAACCCACATGGTTGTTTGAGTCGTGCATAGGATCAAAACACGACTTTTATTTTTTCCAAAGGTGGAAATGTTTGGCAGTACAGGTTTGCTGCTGTAAGGCACAGTTTGTTAAGTCTTGGCTGATTTGCTCTCCTGAAATGGAAGTTCTGTTTGAAGGTCCTTCTATAGGAAAACATTGACCTACTCCTGCAGCTGCTTTCCAGAAACATCATGAAAAAGACATAACTTGGATGAATTTTCTTTTTGTTAATGACATCTTAAAAATGTGAAATGTAATTATGAATGAAAAATGTGACTATCAATCATCAGCTCTTATTTTATGGATCCAAGCATGTTGTGTTCTGCACCTTTTGATGCTCTTTTTACACTGTTTTACATCTTGCTCTTCTCTACTAAACAAAGCTTTATTTATTTTATTTTATTTTATTTATTTTATTTTATTTTATTTTATTTTATTTTATTTTATTTTATTTATTTTATTTTATTTTATTTTATTTTATTTTATTTTATTTTATTTTATTTTATTTTATTTATTTTATTTTATTTTATTTTATTTTATTTTATTTTATTTTATTTTATTTTATTTTATTTTATTTTATTTTATTTATTTTCATTTCATTTCATTTATTTTCAATTCATTTCATTTCATTTCATTTTAATTTCACATAGAGATTAGGAGACAGACCAGTTCCTACACATAACAGAAAACACAGACTGAAATCATTACAGAACGTTTATCACTGAAGCTAGAACAAGGCTGAAATTCCTGACTGTCATTGGTCTGGGTGCTCTTGAAAGCCTTACAATGTCCATGAGAAACCAATTCAAACAATGTGAAAATTATGAACTCAATTACTCCTGACTAGCATCTTAAGCTGTGTGTTTTGTAGGTTTAAGTGTGCATTTATCATCCTGTTTTTTAGAAAAATGAGAAGAAAATAGATTTCTTCTCATTAACTAATGAACACTGATTGAAACGTTCCCACTTAAAGAATGGTCATTTACCTTTGGCTAAACAAAAGGGGATCACAGAGATAAAGTTAAACTTTGGAACAAAATTAATGATGCTAAGCATGTTTTGCACTTCTTTAATTATTGATGCCACAATACTGCTAGCCTTAAAGATTCAAGCATTTATAAACACATCTCTGCACGTACAGCTGCAAATCTCTCTGGGCTTTAGCCAGCTAGCTGAAATTTCTAATTTGACAAAAATATAAGCAAGCAAAAAATATTGTCTGTTTACACAGTTGTCTGAAAAAGTCACTTTTAGAATAGTGAAAATGAAAAACTTTATTTCCTTGAACAGTATGAACTTAAAGCAATGTCAGTGAAATTCCTCTCTATTTGTCCAACTCAGAAAACACATACTTTCTTCCAGTAAGCAGGTACAGCTTGAGCAGAGGTGATCATCTAATAAGACTGAGAGTAAAAATCATGTTCCATCATTCAGTTATCCATATGAAATTGATGGATTGATGGTCTTGTAGCATGTCTCTGGACAATTATATCCTATATTTCTGCAGTAGTAGCAATGATTTTCAGTAACATTGAACCTTTTAAGTTAAGCTGAATAAAACCCTGAAGAAGCAATTATTTATTTCAGTGAAAAATTCCCCCACTTATTTCCAGAACGGACTGTTCTTTACCAGAGAATCTAATGGAAGAGTCCTCTAATAACTGCAGCTTTCATATTGTGTTGATGATTTTATCAATATTCCAAAAGCAGAATGTAAATGTACTGTCCTCACGTACCTCATATGTACATATTATCATTCTGTGGATTAATTGCCATTAGTGAATGGCAATTCTGAATTTTATTTTTTGTTCTTATTGAACTTCCGCACAATTCCTCATCCATAGCTTTTAAATTTCCTTCCAAAGGTGAAACTCGTCCCTCGCTTTTGCAAATGGAGATACCAATGCACAGAAAGGAGCAATTAATCATTAACTCTGTGTCAGTATCTACCTTCTAGATGCCAACCATATCGCTTTTCAATAAAGGTAGAGCAACTCAACATTGAAGTTCATTTATTTTGAACTGTACACACAAAATATGGAAGCTCATCTGAGTAAGTGAACATGCATGTTCAAAATTGTCAACAGGATCTGCAACCATCAGATGAGGTGTATAATTATATATATGATAATACGAGCAAATAATTTGGAATGTACAGGTTAGCCCAACCATGAAATCTTTTGTTACATATTTGAGCATGGAAATAAAAATAACATTTTTTTTCTCAAGCTTGTATGAGAAGCAGATCAATGATTGATTATAAGTGTCTATTTATAACAATAGCAAAACAAGTAGTGCTCACACATCTATTTTGTGTATTTGGTTTTTTTCCAATCCATTGCTGATACATATTGCTTCTGGTATCAGTAATGGACAAGCGCAACATTCACTTTATGGCAATGTCGTCAGTCAAAACATATGTCCCATTCCATATGTTTATTCCATACCTTTAAAAATCACTATTATGTTTCACACTTGATCTGGATTTATAACCTTTAATTTCCCTTTATGGCTCAGGACACTATTAATTTATACAGCTCTTTGTTACTGTATTTCCATTAATTTATGGAATTGCACTTTTATAAGTGTCTTGAAATTGCTTGTTTAATGGAAAATGTAACTCCTGAAAAAAGAGCTTGCATAAATTTATTTGTTTAAGCGTAGATGGTTAACCTTTTATTATTTTTTCCCAATTGCATAAACATGTGAGTTAATTTTCTGTCCCAAGATCTTGGTAATCTAATAGATATACTAGGCTCAACAACAACAAAAAAGTAAAATATTGCTAAAACTGCTGACTGCCTTCAAAGTTGCATTTATTTCATATATAAAGTTGACAAAAGGTGAACTTGTTATGGTAGGAACTAAGCAGAATCTGCAGGGCTTTTCTTAATTTCAGATGTTTCAAGTCCTTAAGTCTCTCTTACCTTTTAAGAATGCTATTCTAATTTAGGGACAGCACAGGTGTGTTCAAACAGGGAAAAAATATCTATATGTTTTTACTAATAATTTCTATACTACACAAGGCCAAAAATTTGAAACCCCGAGTTGAAGGTCTGAGTATGGGAGAAGGAGGAAAAAAAAATCACTAAAATAGTTAAAAGAAATATTTTGTAAATGAGAAGAACAGAAATAATAAGGTGAATGTGTTGAAAGACAAAAAAGTAAATCTAACTGGAGCTCCTGGGAAGATACTTACATGGTTTATTTGAGGTATTATGTAGATTTGGATTTCTGCTCTTCTAGTGGGCATCATTTATACTGTGGAAGGTGAGTATTAAAGATACCAAAAATGCTCATGATCTGATTTGACTGCTCTGTTCTAACTTTGAGAGGCAGTTAATGACTGCTGATAGTGAAAGGCAATGAAACAATTAGATACTTACATTTAAGTAATTCATTTACATTCTGAAAAATAATCTGTCATCAACTTTACAAGCTGCATCTCAATCACTTGTTTTAACTTTTGTGCACTATATTTATTTTTCATTTTCTGTTTTAACACAAAATGCAAGTCAAGAGACAATTGTGATTTTGATCTGCACATTGCAAAATAATTAATAGTAGCTGACATAAGTATTGGGAAGTTTGTGTGGAGAGGGAGGGGAGAGGGAGAAGGAAGAACAGTTTGACAGGGAGAAGAGGAATGGAAATAATCTTTTTTTTTTTTTTTCGGGGAAAACACATTTTTTTATGCTTCAGGACAGAAGAAGAAGAATTAATCATTCAAAACCAATAGGCTATGCTATTTCATTACTTTAGAAATATCTAGCCACACTGAAATGAAAATATTAATAGAAGAACTGGACTTTAATGAGTTTTCAATATTATTACAAATAGCAATAACTAAGGAGATATCATTATATGATTTGGGAATATTGGTTGTAGGACTTTTTTCCAAATTCTTGACACTCTCATCTGAAAAAACAATAATGTATAACAGCAAATGGGGATTCCCTTTGCCTGTGTGCAGCAGAAACACACTTGGGACATGTGAGGAAAGTCAGGAGTATGGATGAAACATGCTGTCCTTCAACAATGATCAGCCAGCCTAGTGGCCTTTCAGAGACTGCTAATACTTGTGTGCACTGGGAAAGAAGCAGTTCTGTGTGCAAGGATACACACATATATATGGAATAGGGACTGGAAAAGGGGACATAAATGTGGTTTAGAGAGAGACTGAGGGTAGGTCGCACAATACTGCTATGATTGTATGATGATTCTTTCTTACGCTGTTTTGGCCCCTCCAGATTTCACTTTTTTAAATTAATTAATTAATTAATTAGTTCATTTATTTATTTATATAAGGACTGAACTCACCAGGCAGGCAAGTAATTAAAGTTCTGATTTATGTATTCCATTTTTGATTTATGTGTTGAGATGTCTAAATATTTGATACTGCTGATCCTTTGGATCCTGACAGCAGCCACAGATCAACTGATGAGTGATGACTTTGACTGTAAGTTGGCTAATGGTAACAGCTCCAAAAAGAACTTTTGAAACATATTACTACCGTCTCCTTATTCTTGAACTGCTGCTTGTTACACTTTTATATTCCATGATGCCTTAAGAATTATTATTATATTTTAGTCAATTTCAGTAACGGATTGATTGGGTAAAACATAGTATTCTAGAAGGTGGAAAATTGTTACAGTTAGGTTAACTAGTCTTCATGTACAATTGAACGGATTAATTAGTTAATTTTTACCTCCTCTCTTCCTCACTTCTTTTGAAGTGTACAGGAGTACATTGAGAATCTCCCATTTCTGTTATTCAGGAGGATAACTGGATTAAGCAACTAGAAAGTAGTAGAAAGGATTCTATAAGTAAAAGCAAGTTTTCTTGAATCATACTAAATTTGAGGTAACGTATGTACACAGTTGACTTAATTCAACAAATTAGTAAACATTGTCTTCTGACAGCAAATCTGACTAAACCTCAAAGAAATTGCAGACAGTTGTCACCTCTCAAGATTGGTTTCTCTTAATACAGTGTTGGAGTTAGACCTTAGAAAATACCTCTAGGAAGGGAATGGCTGACAGATTTATTTAGTTTTTTATTTATTTTACTTTTTATTGAGTAGTTCCTACTTTTATTTTGAATCATTTCCATATGAAGCAGATATGTTGTAGAGGAATGACGAAGCACATGAGGGTATTACAGCATGTGACAAAGGAAGACGTGGAATGGTTGAGTGGCAGCAAAGACAGAAATACAATGATGTAAATGGTCTGAAGGACAGGTGAACAAAGAAAATTTTGCAAGCTGACATCAGCAATAGAATGAGCTAAAGAGTTTTATCAGTATTTTAGATCCGCGGTGGTAATATGTTTAACGACATGATACCCTGTTACTGTCAGAAGCAAATGTAAACTAGAATGTCAGTAGAGAAACAATAGTTTGCTGAATATTACTGATGCAGAAATGACAGATGGATCTCCTACAGGGGACAATTGGAGCCTGTTTTACCACTGATGTGCAGAGGCATAAGTGTTTGATCCATTGCTGCATCTAGCATGGCGTCCAGCTGGGTATGGTTCATGTCTGGCCATGCTGAACCCAGGCAGAGAATTCTCAGCTCTGCCTGCAGCCACCAGTGATGACACAGGACAGATGCTGCTTCTGGTGGTGGATAGTGTTTCTGGTGCCAAGCACTTTAATTAAGATGCTTACTGGAATTGTTTCATATGGGCTTATTGGAAAGTTGAAAATTGTCTAATAGGTTAAGCAGCGCAATCCAATGTTTACAGCGCATATGGATCTTGATCCCATTTTATGTCTTACTTGCTGTGTGACTTTCATCATAAAGCCCTCTGTGGCTCAACTTAATCTTGTGTAAAATAATGGTAATCATTGTCTTTCAAATATTAGAAAAAACTTTATTTTGTCTGGAAAATATTGCCATTAGTTGTTTTAAGATATTGATTCCACCAAAAAGCTACTGTCTGTCTCTTTTGACGTTGAGATTCAGGGTTGCAGACAGACCATCAGCTACCACACTCCATAAACAGAGAATTGTGGGTGGTTTTGTTTCAAGGAAATGATTTTCTAACAAACTGTGATACAATTGCAAGTTATTTAGGTAATGAAGATGACTAAGATCAGAGCCAAAATGAAGCAGAAGAAAGAAAAAGCTGCATTGTAAAAGTGGATGCTTCTATTAAGCAGTTTAGACAAACATTTTTGAAAGACTGCTTTTGCTTGAGAAATGAGTTCAGATGTCATAGAGTCATAGAATATTTGAGTTGGAGGAACCTACAAGGATTGTTGAGTCCAACTCCTGGGTCCCCAAAGGACCACACAAAAAATCAGACCATGTGGCTGAGAGCATCGCCCAATTGCTTCTTGAACTCTGGCAGGCTTGATGCCGTGACTACTTCCCTGTGGATCTTGTTCCAGTACCCAGCCACCCTCTCACTGAAGAACCTTTTCTTGATATCCAGTCTGAACCTTCCCTGTTGCAGCTCCAAGTCTTTCCTTCCATGTAAAGGATTTTAGAATTGTAATATTTAGCTCTAGTGAATAGAATTTAATGGTTAGATTTTAACTCTGGAAAGCAGCTGTTTCCTTCTAAACACATATGTAAGGTTTGCTTAGCAACTTATGGTTTTAGAAAAGCTGATATCTGCTACAAAATTAAAACAATACAAAATGAACAAACAAACAAACAAACAAGCAAACAAAAGCAAACAAAAAAACCCACCTCCTGATTCCCCTTTCCATGACCATCTTTCTAGGATGTAATCACATTTCAGTGTGCAAGGACACAAGACTTCTGATTAACAGTGCTATGACTTTTGCAGCTTGTATCACAGAACTGCCCCAAATATATGTAATAGTTTTTGCCTTGTCAACATACACTCTACTCAGGGCATGGGCATTTGGATCCAAATTACACTCTTTATAGAAGACTTGCATTCTGATACCTCAGTTATTGTTAATATATATTATTACATTCAGTAAAAATTATTAAAGCTGAATAAAGTTGTGGTGTTGTTTTTCTGACTGAAAAATTCTTATTACTTAGGAATAGTAGGTAGAAATGATAGGATCCACTGCTGAATTCTAGCAAATTAATCTGGATTGTTAATACTACTAAGAAAGGATCAAAACTAGTACCTTGTATTATCACTGTCATCGATAGCTTTTTATGGGGCTGTGTATGGCAGATCTGTCTTTCCACAGAAAAAAATACCAGAGATAAATGGATAAACAGTACAGGCTAAAGGACTTTATTGTGTAACCTTATGAAATCTTCTTTAAAATGCTGTAAAAGCACTCAGCTCATGCACAATCTTTCCACAAATTAATCCCTATGAATGTAGTTTAGGATATTTAGTGCAGAGGTGTTTTGGGGTGTGTTCAACACTTACATAGATCCAACTAAGGTTAAAAAGAAATGTAATTCATTCTCTTATTTAATTCCCTAGTTTTCAGTATGTTTAACCATGATGAGTGGACCTTATGATTCATGTCACTTTGCTTACATTGTTTACAATGATTTACTTGTAATAGCATCCCTTAATATTACTACTTCTGATTTTGTTATAATTAAAGAATATATATTGTTATGAAGAATAATGGGTTCAACATTCAGTGCTGAACAGTTCTTTGCCCTTTGAACAGTTATAAGCCCCTCTGACTGTTTTCGTTTTTAATCTTATTTATATACTTGTGATTAAAGTTTTGAGTCACTTGGGAAAATAAATGATAATGACCAAGACAGATGCATTTGGATATTTTATTTCCAAAGTTCTGTCACATTTGATTATATGTTTATCTTGTTGGTACTTTCTGAATTAGAGATGAGCTTGAATGATGAGCATGATCACTCTGAAATATTTGGATGTTTGGGATTTGGCCAAATTTCTGCCCAGCACTTAATGCCAGGGGTAAGGCTAGTTTTAATTTGCTGTATTGAAATTACTTTCATAAAATTTTCCTCCTTTGTCTCTCTAGAATCTGCTGAACATCAGTTGAACAGCAGAAAAGAGCCAAGTAAAAGAAAGCCCTACAGGTCCAAGGAAGTTTTCCTGCTCACTTCAAATTTAAGTGACTCAAGCTGAGTTTTAATTTACATGTTAGATTTAATACCACATTCATTGTATATTAATTAAATAGCAGTGGATCATCTACCAGCCCATTTAATGAGGTGTAACAACAGATGCATATAAAATATACAGGTACTATTATTACATGGTCTTTAAACTTCAGTAAATCTGCTTGAATAATTATTAGTGCTTCAGCAATATATGGTAGGTAATGTATCTCTGCATCAATTCATTGTTGCAGTTGATACAAATTGGTACCAACTCTCTAGAGCATGTTCTCCTGTCCATCTATATAATCACAGAGAACATCACAAGGTTTGTCCCTCCTATTACTTTTAAAATGTTTTAAACTGTCTCAAAACCTAATAATAAATGAAAAGGGCATGAATCAAAATCTAAAGGCAGCTTTATTTAACTTGTTTAGAGTTCACATCACAAGACTGAGTAACTGGTGTAATTTCTGTGTGTATTGATTATGTCATGACATCGTTATGGGCAGATTAATAGCAATAGTAAGTGCTGTACTATTAACACTCTAAATTATGTCTGTCTGGAGGTGTCATAGATTGAGAATAACACTACAAATATTGGATGAGACTGGCTTGTATTATTTCTTGAATAGAGGTACCAATAAAATGACTTCTCTCTTCCTTTGATTTCTAGCAAGTGAGGTCTGAGCAGACAACTGACACAGAGAAAGTGACATCTTGATTGGTGGCTATTTCTCACTTCATCAGGACCAGTGGCTGTCCCATGGCCATACTGTACATACCTTTTTTTTTTTTCTTTTTTTTTTTTCTGACAGGTGAAGATTGGATTTAAAAACTCAATATTTTATCAGATATTTGTGGCTTGACCTTGGGGGCTTTCAACTATACACCACTTAAAAACTACTGTTTTAGTTACAAGACTGCTTTATGTAAACCCCAATCCAATAGCAATTTCCTGATGATTTTTTTTTTTTTTCAGATGCTCTTTTAGCAGCACCAGCTTGGTTGAGTCACTTTCAGCCTAGCGACAATGTGCTGCCTCAAGAGTTAATTCTGAGTCAGGGCTCAGACACATGCATGATCTGATTATGAGCAACTGACCTATTTACTCTGAAGGCTTTAAAGGAAGCATGAAGACTTTTCCTCACCTATAGGTGGGAGATCTGTAGAAAAAAATAGGATGGAATAGGCTGAAGGTGTTACCCTGCTGTTTCAGATATCTGGTGTAATATAATGGTTAGACAATCTAAAGTTATAAATATTTGGGCATTTCAAAACTTTAGCTTATTCTACTACTCTATTATTTAAGGAGCTGGGAAATGCTGTCTTCTTGACTGATGAAAACAAATTTTCTTTCATGAGTTTAAGTATGTTGTTTTTTTTTGTTTGTTTGTTTGTTTGTTTTTCATGTTCTTTTCAAATTGAACTTACTCACTGTTTCTAGAACTTGTGGTCTTCATTTTCCAGAACATTACTTACTAGCAATGGGAAGGAGGAATTAATTTCCTTATCCATGTCCTCACTGTGTGAAAGATCCCAAATTAAAACAAACAAACAAACAAATCCACCACGTTTATTTAGCTTAAAACACTTACTTAAAATACTTTAAAACAGTATTAATACTGATATTTGATTCATCTCTGTAGAGGACACTTTTTTTTCTTTTTTTTTTCCTTTTTTTTTTTTTTCTTCTTCTCAATTCACTGTTGAGAAATTGGGAGGGGGAAAGAAAAAGGGTTGAGGAGGTTTAGAGTGTTACCAGAAATACATCAGTCACTTATAGCTTAGCTTCTAAACACTTAATTATTTCTTAATTTGTCCTCATGCTCATAGTCATATACCAGAATGTAATTTTGTTTTGTAGTGCAATTAATATTAACATACTTGAGTAA
Source organism: Anser brachyrhynchus (assembly GCF_964034855.1). NCBI lineage: Eukaryota > Metazoa > Chordata > Aves > Anseriformes > Anatidae > Anser > Anser brachyrhynchus. The sequence goes on from NC_137699.1 coordinate 45,737,182, forward strand.
AACTTTGAGGCAAAAGGAAACAACAGATTTCCTACCAGCAGCAAATGAAGGCAGGAGAAAGAGGCCAGAAATCCAAATTCTTGTCCAATTTGTATCCTGCCCAGCATCGCGGAGTTCAGTGTTGCTTTTTGATTAATGATTTCTATAGTTAATTGAGCTATATTACTGTAACAAACAGAAAAAAAAAAAGGTCCATTGACTTCAATAGAATGATGCCGATCATATATTAATGCAAGTCTAGGGACTTATCATTTGCAAGATGACCAAGATTTTCAAGACTATCTGTTGATTTGTCATATTTCTGTATAAGCTATGACAAAAGAACTGGCTGCACAAGCCTGTCTTATCTCTGACAGTAGCTAGTGCCACATATTCAAAGAAAGAAGCAGAAACTGCAGAAAATCTAGTTAAATCTTCTAAGCTATTATTACAGGTTAGAATGTAATTTCTCCTCTGTCTTAGCTATATGATCAGTTTTTATGCCTGGATCTATGTCTAGGTTCATATCTCATAGATTTTTATCCATGGTAGTCTAACAGTTCACATTCATACAATTTTTCACATAAATATTCCTTGTCCTTCTTCTTTTGCACAAAGTAGGAACAAGTTCTGAGTATTAGATTGAAGCACAAAAATCCCAGGTAATTTGGAGACAAGAAGATATTTTAATTAGAACTGGCTGACCTTCTCTCAGTCTTTGTGTCCCACCAGGAATGACCTTTCAGTTTACAACTTTTGGTTGGCCTTTTCAGTTTGGAAAACCATTACACATGATCTGCTCTCTCTCTCAGCTTCACAGACAAACACTACCTACATAAATTGTGTGACGGAAGCTGGTATTTTGTCACTTTCTGACAGGCATGGGCTTGCTGACTATGGCATCACCTGTCATAACAAATGGGCTAGCTGACACAAAACGACAGTCCCAAAGCTGCGTTTCAGTATGTTAATACTCCAAACTCTCCTCACAGCTGTATCCAAAAATTTGACAGTCACTATCACTAGGCTAAATGTAAACTGAAATTGCTGAGGCTGATGAACCTTGAATTGTATTTGAACTCGTCTGTATGCCTACTTCTGTTGTTGCTTGATGATATATATTTTGGAACAAGTAAGGTCTGAGTACAATACCTAGCATGATGGGTCTAGTGCTCCTGAGGCACAGTCCCTGCCTCTATAAGGCAGTTACAGAATCACAGAATCACAGAATGGTTGAGTTTGGAAGGGACCTCTAGAGATCATCCAGTTCAACCCCTCTGCTCACACACTTTAAACAGTGTGTGACTGAAAACAGCCTTCACTTCTCATTTCAACTCATTTCACACTAGCTGCAGAGAAAACGAATAAATTTCAGGTAATTTTTTCACATTCAATTAAATATTTTGGACTTAGCTGACTTAGATGAAACTGAAATTGCACTTGCACTTAAACGAAGAATTTGACATACAGTTAGTTTAATTTCTCTCTCTCTCTCTCTCTCTTCCTTTTTTTCTAGTAGACGGTAATATTCTAGAAGTTTTAAAATTAATATTATTTTTAGTATCAAATTATTGTTTTCTTATTTGTTTTCAGTTGGTTATTTTTTCTTTTTCTAATTTTGACTGCTTAGTCCATATGTACATGTGGATACTTATGTAGGTATTTAATAGTGTGAGAAAACATATGTGTGAGAGTTGTGATTTGAGTACAGAAACCTCCTTTGTTTTTATTATTATTATTATTATTATTATTATTATTATTTGTTTGCTTGTGTTTTGTTTTGTTTTGTTTTGTTTTGTTGTTTTGTTTTTCTGCCGATGTTGATTTGTTTTCAAGTACAGGTAAATGAATGCAGCTTTGTGCACACATGCATGTGGAAGTCAGAGAAAAAGCTGAAAATACATTTGCTTTCTCTGTGCTTTGTGATAATGTTTTTACAGCTAGAAATTGCTGTGTAGGTACTGAATTAAATAAAGTAAGAATTACAAGATAGAAAATAAAAGAGAAACAGAGTGGGGAAAAAGCAACAGAGAGATTACATACAGAAATTTGTAAAATGGATGAAGTGATTGAGGCAGAGAACAAAATTCCAGATGTCAGTAGCAGTAAGGGAGAAGATTCTTGCAAATTATGGCAATCAAATCACGTTAAAGTGATGGAAGTCAGAAATGCACTAGGGAAGAGCATACCACAGTTCATTATCAAAATCACCACCACTTCAGTCTCTTACTTTAGTGGTTCCTTCTATGCAAGAACTACATTATTGATGAGGGCATTTCACCTGGGTGCAGTATCTGAAACATAACAAATAGCTGTGATACCACTGTAGTAATTAAGCATCAAGACTTTTTGGGTGTTTGGATCTTAGGCTCTCTGTGCCTTAGTTCTTAGTTCCATCCTGTAAAATTAGTTAAATTAAAATTAAAACATCCTGTAAAATTAAAATTATTTCCATCCTTTTTTTTTTTGAATAAACTCCAGAAATAAATACCCCCCTGAACTAAATATATATATATATATTTGTGAATCAAATTACTTCTTTCTTTGAAGTGTTCAGAAAGTGATAAAAAAAAAAAAGGCATTTCTGTTGGATTTCGGGTAGTATGAAAGAATAAAAATGTCAAGAAAGGCAGACAAATAAGAAGATATCTTATAGTTAAATTATCACCAAAACACTTATGATGTAACAGCTAGTATAAAAGTTTCAGCTGGTGAAACTTTTTCACCATTTCCACTAGGAGAAGCTAAACAGACTAATAGGAATATTTAGAGATTCTCTGGAATGTCAATAGGGAATATCTAAATTAACAAAGCAATCCCTCTAGTTAGGCTCTGAGACTCTGATCGGAGAGGTGTGCCTGAATCGCTGTGGTACCCTCTGCATTCATTCTCTATTTAAGCAGACTTCAACTTCCAGGTCTTGAAATTGGCAGCCTTTGCCAAGTAAATGAACTGAATAAGATCAAGGACACACACACGTATATAAATGCTCTCATATATGTAAGTGCTCTCTCTCAGCATTCTGGGACCTACAGTGTGATTTACTGTGAGAAGAAAGACTAGATAAATGTATACTAATTTCTGAAAATGTTGTTCTGTTAGTTTTAAATGGAACTTGTGGCATTAAAAATAGCAGCACTAAGCATGGCAAAAACTAATCGTGGTGCTAATGACTTTTCAATAAATTAAGTTTATAGTCTTTCAAACAGCCTTTTACTAAGGCAGATGAACATCAATCTCATTACATTATCAGATAAGACCATTATAAACCAAAAAAACAAAATCCCATAAAGAAATCTGGGAAAATTTCTGTACAGTTCTATTTTCAATGTATATTACCATATTAGATGCAGTTGTATCAGGTAGCCTTCTGGATCAGTAATGAGCAGGTGAGCTCATTACTCATGAATTAGTGATAGATTCAGACTGTCCATGGATAATTAAAAGTACCTGCTCTTCTTGAAACTCTACTTAATGTACATTAGACATTTAATGCTGGATCAAAAAGGAATGATGTAAATGTGTTGAGTTTTGATGTAAATTTTACGTTGAAAATGACGTGGTTTAAAAAAAAAAGAAAAAAAAGAAAGAAATGTGGAAGGATATTATGTGGAAACATTTGGGATATCTGATGTGAGCATGGACCATATTTTTTGTTGTTTGCATGCGTTTTACAACACCTCCAGTGAATCTTGGGTACTAGAATGTTTCTCATGGTTGAAGATCTCTGTCATGTATTTACTGATGTTTAGGGAATGAAGAATGGAAAAAAACTCAGACTGTAAATTGAAAGCCTGTGATTTGAGCAAAATTTATGAACTGTTTTGGATTGTGACTTTATACAACCGGAATTTGACTTTAAGTCATAAAGCTCACTTATGCCTGATTTATACACCCCAAAAGTTAGACAGAAACAGATTTGCAAATCACAGACACAATGGACTTTATGAGTGAAGGATACTGAAGTCAGAAAAGCTATAATTGCTATCAGTGACTCATGCTTCAACTCTGTAATTCTTAGAGTGTGGGTGGGAGCAATAGAGGACAGTTAACTTGTCTCTGCAAACATCTGGATAAAGCAAGGATTTCACAAGTGAAGCTTTGCCCGGTGGGTGCATGTATATATTTACTCCACTGTGATTCCACATACCTTTGTTAATTAGGTGAAAAATATTATACTGCTTAGAAAAGAGTTGTATTCTTATCCCTATCCTGCTATTTCAAAGTATTTTTCAACCAGTGTGTTCTTACTGGATTGGACTTTAAGATCCTTATGAAATATGGGAAATTACAATAATTTTCACTTCCCCTTTATTTTAGTACCTGTGTTTTGAATTCAGCATATATTTAACCATGTTTGTGTCTGTTTACGAAAGTCCTTAGTTTATTTTTCCTCTGTCACTCATCAAAAGCTGTCGCCTATGTCACCAAATTCTCTCTCACACACACAACCAGGGTGAGCTGTGTCACCAAAGAATGTGTATGCAGATATTTAACAAAATAGGACGGATGTTTTTATGGCCACTAAAATATCAATAAGATATGAGGGGATTAGTATTTTCTAGTTTGTCTGGAACTGAACCTTTCTGATTTTAACACAACAACCATGCACAGATGTGGGCAGCTTGCTGCAACTTTTGTTTGCAGTGTGTAGCGTACGAAAGAGCTTTCTGTACTGTTAAATGTATTTCCTGAAGCTGGAAGATCTGGTCAGAAAAGCGCATACTATAACTAAATCGCTAATTGCATTTGATAGAAGGCTGCAGAAGGAGCAATAAGCGCAGTGCTCACAAACCTAATCGCTTTCCAACTATGTATGTGTTATTTACTGTGCTTTTTTGTAAAACTGTGTAATGACCTCTTCTTTGAACTCTGAGTATAGATGTTTGATAAATACAATAGTCAGCAAGGAGTGGATTTAGAGAGGATGAAATTACCCTGCTTGTCATGCCACAATACTGTCTCCTACCCTTTTATGGTAGATGTAGGGACTGTAGAATCATAGAACAGTTTGGGTTGGAAGGGACCTTAAATATCATCTAATTCAACCACCTCCCACCGTGGACAGAGACACCTTCTGCTAGACCAGGTTGCTCAAAGCCTTGATGATCTTGATGGGTTAAAATGCAAATTAATTTTGCTTCTGTAAATAATTAGCCTTCAGTCACTTTAATTAAAAGAAATTCAGTATTAGCTGGTAGAAGACAATAATTTAAGTGGACACTGGCTAACATAACTAACATTTAAACTGCATAAACATGGGATTCAATGGAAACTAAGCTTTACTACAGTATATCTAGAATTGTTTCTCTACGTTTCCAAGGTGATTTTTTAATTTACAAATATTTCTTAGGTATCAACAGCACAGACAGTGCATAATTATCCTATAGTTTACTGGGAACTAGATACTGAAAAAGAATACTTTAAAATGTTAATGTAAGTATAGATATTTAGATATAAAGAATCACTGAGTTTCCACAAAGTAAAATAAACAAACGATATAAGTAAAAAAAAAATGGATTAGATTCCCAAATAAGATCAATCATGGGTGTATACAATTACTGTTAACATTATCTTCACTTGATGACATCACTTTATTTATAATTAAAACTAGGGTAAGCTGAAGAAGCAGGATAACGAACTCTCAGAAATAACTGGACAAGCAGAAGGGGAGAGTTCCTCACTGTACTAATCCAAATTGTTCATTTCTGGCTCTATACCTCCTTTTCATTTGAATTCAGAACTTCCTTAGCATAGTTCATTTTGACTTTGGTGTCTCATTTTTTATGACAAATTGATCTCTGACGGACGAAATCCCTTTTCGTCTGTGAGCTGTTTTTGCCCATTTGATTAGTGTAATTGTCAGCCTCACCAAGGTCAAGGGCCTGCTGCTAGATAAAATCAGCATTTATATAGAATCCTTGGGAGGTCAACTATCTTCATCTCTCAACAAAGGGGAAATAAGTCACAGAGTTTATTTATAGTCCTTTTTTCTTTGCTTTTGTTAAACATTAAATGGGCCAGATTCTTAAAAAGATTTGGTAATGAAAGAGAAGAACAGATGTCAAACACACAGCATTTTAAGAGTCTGCAGATCTGCTATGTTGTTTCAGATTGTTATAAAGATAGGAACTGCTCATAGCAAGATTAGACCAGCCTTTTTCTATTCTATTCTGAGGTATTTGTGTTTTTGTCTTTTTTTTTTTTTTTTTTTTTTTTTTGTATCTGAGAGCTTGTAGTATCTAAAAGGTATATAAGGCATGATAAACTAATCTGTACGTGGTAATAAGTTTTTGCTTCGGATTTAGCCTGGTATTAATTCATTTTAATCTTCTTAAGTGAAGAGTGGTGTATAACAATAAATTTTTGTTATTTCACTCAGGAACACCTCTTGCTTTTCTAGCATATCTATTCACCTTTACTACACAGAGGCAAGAACAATTTAATTAACTTTGCATCATCCTTGGCATATGACTATCTAGTTTTATCCTTTAGATAAAAAGACAAAACTACAATTGGAAAGTTGTGGGAAGCTGGCAGCAAAGTGAACTGATGTGTTCTTAGGAAAGATCCTCAAATGCGGGGCATATTGCTGGTTGGGCAGACATTTATTTTTTTTAGCATAGTTCCTGTGATCTGCAGCATTGAACTTCTCCAGTGCGTTTAGAGAGTAATTTATCACATTTCTTCCAGAGTAGGAGACACATTACAGAAGGAAAGGATATTTTCTCTCTGAGAATTATTTGTATTCTACTTTATAGAGACCCATCAATGAAACTTTTGAGCATCTGTGTTACAAGTAGTTCTTTAATACTTTTCTAGACAGACAGCAGAATGAGCAGAGATGTGATGTTAAAATTAAATAATATATTTCTTAGGTTCTGAACACAAAAACACGCCTTAAGAGTAGGGATTGTATTTTTAAGGGTGTAAATGCGATATCAATATTTTATTTTACCTAATATTGTCTTTTAAAGATATTTTAAAGATTGCATTAACTTTGCTGGTAAATCTCAGTATCTGCAGATGTGTAGTGTTTGACTTTTATTTTCATTATAGCCTTGAACTGAAAGCTCATATGGAGACAAGTAGCTAAATGAACCCTAACCCCTTTCTGATCTATCATCTTTTTTTCTCAAGATAGATCTCCCCCCTCTTATGGGGAGTGATAACTTACCTTCTCTTACCTCTTTTGCCTACATTAAGTAGGTCTTTGCCTATATTAAAATAAATATTTTTAAATGTAGTCTCTTTAAACATTTTTTTCATAAATCTAAGATTATCTAAAAGTCTTGAACACAAAAATTCTTCTGCACTTTAAAATCATGTTTATTACAATGATCAGAAAAAAAATAGTTAAAAGCATGGTTTGCAAGTGCAGGCAAAGCACTGAGGTGCGTATAATGTACCTCACTGCAACTAGCCTTTAGACATTTTAAGTCTACTCACACATTGTATCACTCATGATAGATCATACAGTATATTTTATCAGTCATGTCTTAACACATAACACTAAAGTTATTACCTTTTAAAAACTACTTATCAGCAAAGGACATTTATTGGAGGCATATCTTTGCTGGTAAAGGTAATACAGAGACTTTTTAAGACTTCAGATTAACCTATTATCCACATTAAAAAAGCAAATTAGATACTGAGCATTGTAGATAAAATATGTTACATTCTGAAGAAGGAATCTGGCAAGGGAAACCTTTCAGTCTGGACAGATTCTGGAGCAGTGGAGGAATTGACAGGTGTAATGTAAAACATGAAACTGAAAATGTTTTTGAAGTACCCATTGGTGGCTTCTCAGATGTTGTTATTTATTTATTTTTCAGCATCTCTGCCCAGTAAATTTCATTTACTGCCTCTCTCATTTCACATCTCCCTAATGATATCTGCCCACTATTTGTAATTAATCTAGATAATGACACTCCTGGATATGATGCCACATCTCTGGACACTGAAGTGTGTCCAACATGCTATTAAGATACCATTAAACTTTATTCACCAGTCCCAAATTAAAAATAAACACTAATGGTACATATGAGAGAATACTGATTGCATTAACCTTGTAATGCACCTTCCAGAACTGTAGCAGAAAGGACTTTCATGTGGCAAACTGAGATGGTATTTTATTTTTATTTTTTGTTCTAGGGTAAACAGGAGTTCTTTTTTAGGTATGACACTTTGAGCCTGCCATTTTTAATCTGCTACCCAACAAAAGCAGAACATACTCTAATACAACATCGGGGTCAGTTCCTGTGGTACCTGATACATAGTCCTCTGTGGGTAACACTCACAAGAGTGAAGAACACTAGTCCCGTCTTTCTGGTCAGAGGTAGGAGAGATTGGTTAGATATTATTAGAATAAGTTTTGGTTTATTTTAGGTGGAATAACAGCAGGCAGATAAAGAGAATCATCTAGGCCATGACTTGGTGTGTTACTATGATCTAGATATACCTCTGTCATGAAATTCCCCTTTAGCATCTTCCTTGTTATAAGATTTAATACTATCTGTTTCAGCTCAGCAAATAAGGGCATTTAGCCAGAGCTCTACCTCTTCTTTCACTTACTACACTTGTTTCTTATGTTCACAGATCTGGACTGATTTGGAATGTTTCAGGGCTGTGAAACTAGAAGACAGTAAGGAAGCTGGATGGAGAAAATATTACCTAATCCATTTTGTCTTTTTGTGTGGATGTATAATCTGAACAAATATGTAGCCTGTTAACTTAATTTTCCATATTGTATGTTTCAACAGATATATACATATATATTAAGTAAAATAGAGGAAAAATCTGATTATTATTGACAGGGGATATGGAATTAACTTTTTCTTAGAAAATTTTATGACTGTAGCAGTATTACAGATAAATGTCTTCCTAGCTGCCTGTCTGTATGATAGCCACAACACATTCAGTGAGTACACAGTGTAATTTTAAACAACTTCTAAGGGGGCAGGTCCTTACTGTACAAGTATCCTTGTTAGTTTAGGAAAGTGAACAGGTATAAGTCAGTTCTGAATCTCTGACCTGTGGTCAGATTCATTTAATATTTACATATTTATTTAATCTATATAAAATAATGTCACATTTATATAAGTTTATAGCAATGATTAATGTTTCATGTGTGACATAAAAAGTGTTTGGCATCCCCTTAGAAGCACAGGAGTCTGTGCAAAGGGATCTTGCTGATCAGAGTTGAAAGTAGATGACAATTAAAAAGCTCAAATTAAATACAAATCACCACAAGAATGATACAGTAATCAGAATGCACTATACTAAAATAAGATGTTCTATTATATAGTGTAATTAATTCTAAGTTTTCAAAACTCATAAATAATAACAAATTAGTGTAATTAATAATCCTTGTAGATAACATAAGGAATATAATTTTATTTTTTAAAAAAGTGAACAAGTTAGAAATACATCATAGATCCAATTTTTATTCCCATGAGTTCATCTGTTTTCATGAATATATTGAGGTGAAATTGTAAAATCTCCAAGTGCACTCTAAACACTAATTCATGTTTTATTTTATTTTTTTCTTTAATTATCCAAAGGAAAAGACTCAATAAAATATAAGATATCTCAATAAATTCGTTTGATATATCCTCTGAATAATTCATATTTATTCTTAGACTCTGTTATGTCAGTTCTGAAAGCCAGAAGATATTTGTTAGTGCTTCACTGATCTCTAGTTGTGAAAATTACAGCACTATAAGGATCTGAGTAAAAGTCCTTGAGTACCTGTTAAAGAAAATTACATTTCAGAATGTCCAAAATACTGGGTTTAGGAACATTTTCCTATATGAAGAATGTTTATCATATGATGTGCAATGTACATTGAAATGTTTTTAATTTTGTCATAATGCATTATTCTTTAAAATAAACTGTGCAAACTCTAAACTATGAAATAACATGTGGGGTAAATGGCAAACCGCATCAACTGCTTATCGTATGGAAAATGTGAACCTATATATTATTCTTTTATTTCTCAATTTGTTGATTGTATTTTCTGTTTATTTATTTATTTAGTTTTAAAGAACGCCTATTCAGAGGCCAAAATAATATTGGATACTGGACAGAAGATTTTTTGAGTAAAATTCTTTGTCTTAGTTTAGCTGAAGACATAAGAAAATCAAACTAGTGCCTGTACCTTTCCGTACCCTATATAGCAACTTGTAGCACTATTTCTTCCTTAAATGCTAAATAAAATGCTAAATAAAGAGCCTTGAATCTATTAAATCTTTGTTAGTCAAAGTATGCCAGTCCCTTACTAAGGCAATACATTTCTACTCTTTCTAAATCTGGAGATTCTGGAGTTCAAATCCAAAGCTCTTCTATTTTTCAGTGCAAGGAAAAAATAATGACAAGGGTTTTGTTTGTTTGTGTTGTTTGTTTGTTTGTTTGTTTGTTGATTCTTAAAGATAACTTCAATCAAGTAAAAATAATCCTGACAAGGCATGTCCCTCCAAGATTAAGCTGCAACTGAATACATTTATAAATTTAAATATAGGTTTTGGATGTAATCTCCTTAGACCCTCTTAATTTTTATTTAGAAAACCAAAATACCAAGTGTTATTTAGAAATAAGGCCCTAATACTGTTGAAAAAAAAAATGGACTATTATGAACATCTCTGGGGTTTGTAAGAACTGTGATAAGAAGGTAATAGGTATGATTTTTCATTTTTTATAATTTCATTGTGAAGTGTGACTTTATGATGATGCACAGACAGATTTATAATTTTTATATGTTTATTCATTTTTTATTTCTTATCTTCTCTAAAAAAACACAGTCTTCTTCTTAGCCAATATTTCAATGTCTTGGTAATTGCTTCTTGACCTGTGCTCAAAGAGTCTTTCATTAAAATGACAATATTTAATGTTTATACAGAAGCTTTTGTGGTGGAAACTTAGGGTGTGTAGGGGTGCATCGTGTATCTAATAAATAAGTCAAAGTCACCAGATTTTGACATAATAAAAAAAAAAAAAAGAAAAAAAAACAACAACAAACAAACAAGAACAACAACAACAAAACACAACTTTACAGAGAACCATCCTGATCATTGGCTCTTAGGGGTGACCCAAAAATATATGTTAAATTTTCGTTGCAGTTTTGAAGAATATTTAGTGAACAAATAGGAAAAAAGTTGCAGGTAATTTTCTTAAGGATGAGATTGTATTGTTAAGAAAGTACACATAGTGATAGAATGCTTCTTCAAGTATGAAATGACAATATTGAAGGAAGAAGTAAAACAAGGATAATTTATCTTGTCACTGGGATCAATTTCATGGGAAGATCTCACCCTTATACACAACTGTGAATCACAAGAAAATGAGAATATGGTAATAATTTTCTAAATTCATATTTCCTCAAAACACAGTATTTTAATTGAAGGGGAAAAAATCATACTTCAAGCATATGAAGCAATTCATATGGCTACAACAAACTACGGATTGCCTATAAATATGTGTATATGTACATTTCTATATCTTAAGTAGTTAACTTGGAGGAAATCAGCTTTGTGCCACAGACTTTGTAATCTACAAATTGATTTAGGTCTATGCTGTGAAATTTTGGGTAGTGTTTGTTATTGTACAGTGAAAATAATTATATATTATTATATTATTATATAATATATTATAAGCTAGTTTCTTCACTTTCACAATGAAGAAACACCTGTGGTTTTTCTAAGCATGTTGCAATTGCCTTCAAAATTATGAATGTGAATATCAAACTACAAGGGACAAGTCTTTTCAAGGCTGTGTTCTTCGTTAACTGCTGGAGTTTTCTGTGATGCATCATATGGTCTTGGTATACTACTTATTCGGATGAGGTACACAATAAAGCAAGCTTTTGCATCTCTAAGCTGTATACTTTGGCTTTCTTACTGGGAAAGCAAGTCCAAGACACTTCTGTATCAGGTCTTATCCTGTTAGGAGAAACCCACATAAGTGATCCTTGATTCCATAAAGGTAGCTTAGCTGAAATCATCTATTTGCTCTATGTAGTGCAGATTGCTCCATTTAACAGGCAGTACACGCTGTAACTGCTGGAGAAAGTGATGGTCAAGAAGCATCAGCTAATTATACATATAACTGAATTTAGAAGCTTTGAATCAGGTGAGTGGAAACATTATAGCAAGTTTACTTAATTTTCGTTTTACTTTGTGGAGGCCTTTGTATATCTTCTAACTGAAAATAAATAATTAAATAAATAGAAATGTGCTAGTCTTTTTCCACACAAGACAAAGTGAAAAACAAACAAACAAACAAACAAAAACACAAAACAAAGCGAAAAATAGACTGTCACTCTGCATTACTGTAACTTTGTAGATGAACAAGAACAAACCAGACAAGATAGCAAAACAAAACAAAACAAAATAAATACAACAACAACAGAAACAACAAATAGCAATTTTTTATAGCAATTCTTTTCTTATTTTATTCCCATAATATTTGTGCCAATTGATACATATGCAAAATCTGAGGGAAACTTGTAGATAAAACATTTAATTTTCTGCTCTAAATGCTAAAGACAGTCCAATTTGAAGTGAATCCTAATAATTATACCTCCATAATTCACCTTAGAACCTCCCATATTCTCCTGATGAACCACCGAACCTATATTACTTGTACAAAATTTAGTAAGAGGGCAAAAAATGTTCATCTTTAATTCATATTCCTAATTGCAGCATGGAGATGGGTAAAATAAATATTTAAGAATACAATAATTGCTCATATTTCATGTTTCCTGGATTCATTTTTCATGCGCTAGTGATTACTGCAAAATATTAGTGAAAAATAACCACTCAGATGCTTACATTAAGTATTTTTATTTGATTATTTTATTTTATTTTATTATTTTTATTTCATTTTTTTCTACATTTTGTTTCCATTGACTTGCTAGACTGTTAGCTGGTAGGGAATGTTTCCAGAAATAGCTTAAGTAGAAGTGAATATCGAAGAAAAAGAGTACTGTAATTCTAGAAACCATGACTGTATCTGCATGCTAATCGAAATTATCCAAAGGTGAAAGATATGTTGACCAAGAACTACATGGTAATGAATTTCAGATAAATGGTTTATATTTATCAGAAGCTGCAATTAAATATTTAAGAAAGTTAAATTCTTAGGGAAATATCTCAAACATCATGAAGCAATCCGTGGCATTAATAGGTTGCTATAAAATATGCAAATGAAGCTTGAGGAAATTTTTGTGCTGGGGGTGATACAACTGGAGCACTTGTGTGTGTGTGTGTGTGTTTTCATAGCATATGAGTGGAGATTCAAAGATTCAAGCCTAAAAAGCCTTCTTTGAATCAAGCCTAATTCAGAAGGGTAAAACAAAAGGTACAACAACAGGCAATAAGTAGCCAGTGCATTGAAGTGTAGCAAGGTGTTTAACTTCATCCTTCACCCTTGCTTCTGGTACAGGGAATTGCTGCAACTACTGTCTTTGTTTACCCCTTCTGCTCTATTCAGTTATTCATGTCCCAACCAAAGAATTTATTTCTGTTTTTGTAGTTTCAGCTTTTAGCAAATGTCTACCCCAGACAAACAGTTTTAAAAGTAAAAACAAAATTACCCCTTCCATTTTGTTTAAAGAAATATCTACTATGTTACATTTATGACTTTATATACAAGAACAGAAATTTAAAGTAGGAAGAAATGATTCTAAATAAAACATGAAACAGTAGTGCATCTGTGCTTGTTTACTTACAGTTACATGTTTCAAGTGGTGGAAAAACTGCCTGTGAGAACAAAACCAAAGTCAAGTATGGAGCACAAGCTTCTCCATCTGGAGAGAAAAGAACTCTTTTTAAAAAGATCAAGAACAAAGTGACAAAGACACTTAGATACATCTGTTGGGACTGACAGCAGAAGAGGGCCAACAGATGAAAGAAAAGCCAAAGAATAAAGGTGTACTTCAGATAGACTTTTGGAAATGATGGAGAAAAAGACATATGAATATGATTATGAAAAGTCCTCTAAACATTATCTTGCTATTGGGTGCAGAGACAGCAGTACAGTGAGTTAAGGAGGTTAATCTATGTACCAGCAAAAACTCTGAAAAGTAGCAGAAAGCCACCCAGGCACTTTCCTTGTTCACAGATCAACAAAGGTTATTCCAGGAAAACAGCATTACACTTGGCTGTGATACACAGATCTGGGCCTCAGGTCACAGGAGGTGATCTCCTAGGCGGAGGAGTGCCGTGTAAGCATAGCTGGAGCAGTTTTGACCATCCTGCTGAAACTGCCATTGGCAGGCAAAAACTGTCACCCCTGGGGTGGTGGCTGTGCAGGTCTCAGAGATAGCTGATTACAGTGGTTGAACAACAGCTCAGGGGTAAACAACTGGTTATATGCTGTGGTTGTTCAGGGACTCTGCATAAATTGCTTCCTGCTGCTATTGTGTTTAGAAGTTTAAAAATAGCACTGATTCTAGAACAATCTGTTTAATTTCCCCATAAATTGATAGGTAACAGGAGAAATAAAGGATTCTAAAAAGCACCAAAAATTGGGTTGTAACAAATATCTAATCAATTGTTTACAGCCCATTTTGTTTTCCCTTCTCTAGAGGAGTAGAATGAAAATAAAAATAGATATATATATATATATTTATTTCAGAATAAATTTGCATGAACACATAAAGACCTGTTTATTCTTGTGAGTGAAAATCACTATGAAGAGAACAACAATTCATGATTTTTCCTTGCATGAAACCCTCCAAGGCTCTGTAAATTTTATTTATTTATTTAATTAATTTATTTATTTATTTATCTTCAGAGAAGGGAGCTTGTGCCCTAAAGAAACCTTTATTATTGTTTTAATACTGAACCAAATAATGTTCCTGGAACAGAATGTAAAGTAATGGATCAAATTGAATGAAAACTGCAGAAATCTGTCTTGAGATTTCATCAGATAAATAAGTGTCTAGACTTCCCTGATGGCAAATGAGAAAGGTGGACCATCAGACCATTTTTCTGCTGAATTGTTTTTGTGTTGTGATAAGATTTTCTGACCTTGTCAAAAATCTTGTCCTCTCTGGAACTGCTAGGACAGCTCATACTTGATTAATGAGGAAATTTTTTTTTTTTGGAATTATATCTGTTTTATAATTTCATTCTAAAGGATTAAGGAGTGTCTCAGTGAGACTATATCTGTGTTGAAACTTAGCAATACTGGGAAACTTGAAAAAATGTGAGATTTGTTTTTCCAAGTTTTTCAGTCCTCATCTTTGAGCTCCTGTTACCATGGTCTTGAAGGCACCACCAGGACTGAGTGCTCCTGCCTGACCCTCTGGGACTCCCCAAATGCAACCCAAGGCCCAAGGCCCAAGACAGCCCCCGGGGCCATAAGCCCAGGCCCCATTGTGGCCACGGCAGGGCTGGTGTCCAGCTCCCCACTGCCCTGCCCTTCTTGGCCATGGGTCCTGCTGAGCTGGGCCCACCCTTGAGCCCATGTCCCAGCTTTGGCACATCCCCATCCACAAGTAGGTGCCTGGGGGCTGCCTCAGTGTCTCTGGATGCCCTGTTCCTGGCTGTTACAGTTGAACAGGGACAGGATAACTTCTGTAAAAAACATCGAGTTACCAAACTTTGAGTGGATCACTGAAATTATAAAAAGCTTCATGTAATTATTTACTGTATTTTTTCAATGAACTCCCAGTGACTGAATCAATTTTGAAACAAACAAACACCCCCCCCCCCCTCAAAGTTCTGAATTTTCTTTCATAGGAACTTCAAATCCAAACCCATAGGTAAGATACTGAAATTAGTGGAACAGTAACAGTTTTAAGACTCATCAATAATAGATTTTTATATAACTGAGATGTTAATTCATGCATTTAGCTATAGTAAGGTTTTTCATATTTTTAGATTAAAAAAAAAAATTGTGTACAATATACTTGTCTATAGGAAGTTTATTTCTTCTAGTTATTTTGTTCAATACTGTGACACCAGAGGTTAATAAAAATGCCATGGAAAAGTCAATTTGGTCTGAGATCTGCGACATCACTCAAATAAGCAGAAAATTTTAGAAATTGTTTTTGTTCTTAATTCACAGAAACTTCAAGTTCATAGTTATGCATATCAAACGTGTTTCACATGTTTTTTAATTCAGATGAAGATGTGGCCACATAACACACAAAAACCTGCATTTGATTATTTTAATTTTTGGCAAAAAGCAAACTAACTAAACGTAGTTTCTGCATAGATGAAAATATCAAGACTAGGTCAGCTAAGCAAAAAACTTTGGAAAAATCTCTGGTAAATTGAACACCTATTAATGTCTGACATATGAATAGGCTAAGGAAATTTCTTTAGCATGTTATATGCTACTTGGCAATCTGTTAAATAACTAATATTCCAGGCATTGATAGTCTAAGTGTCATTTACTCACAGTGGCCAGTGTTAACTGTTTTACCAGTTAGGTGAACTCTCTCTTCTTCTTTTTTTTTTTTTTTTTTAATTGTAGAGTTGTCTGGAGTTAAATTAATTAAAAAAAAAAAAAGAGGGAGAGAGAGAGAGAGAGAAAAAAATCCTACTATCATAACACTGGGAGGAAGATTTTTATTCATTTATTTATTTATTTTCTGCATGCAGTCCAACATAGGACATAAGAGCTTAAGGAAAGAGTAACTGGCCAAGTTTGAAAACCTGAATTTATATAGGTTTTCTTCATATTCAAAAGTAACTCAAATATGTTTACAGAGAAAAAAAACATATATGGTCTCTCTGTGTGGTGACTATAATAAGCAAAGTAAACAGCTAAACAAGTATATTGATAAATAAGTAATGATAGCTCATTTTTGCTGCAGACATTAAGTTCTTTTTGTACAATATAGAAGGAGTACTGATCAATATGCTAATATTGGAAAATAGATCTTTCTAAGAATATTTTTGGGGATGTTTAACATCCTTCTGCAAAATGCAAATAACAGAGAAGGGTTTTTAGTCTTAAAACATCTGTCAGAAAGGATATAACATTGTAGTAATGTTTTAGTACATATAGTTGAATGGGATACCTTTCCTAAGCAGGTACATGCAGAGCTAAATTCTCAGATTCTTCAAATAATATCTTGGAAAGGGAGACAGGCCCATGATTTCCACTTTATAAAATTGTGTCATTTTCACCAAGTGACAAAAAAAAACAACTGTATGGGCATCTCTTTACAGATGGCCAAGTCATAATGAACCTCCTGGGTCTGGGCAAGTTTGAGGCATATCTTATGACTGGAAGGGCCTTATGACAACCAAAAGACATAGAAGATAAACTAATTCTTTATAAAGTAAATCAAATTTATAAAGGTTTCCTTATATAAGGAAAGTACTATAATGAAGGGTGCCAGACTGTGATTTTTGTATTCTCATATCTGTGTGTTATGCAGATGAATAGTATGAGGGACAGTTGGGGTACTGGACCAGATGGAGAATGAAAAATCCATCATTAGTCTCATCAATACCACATGCTGGAGAGATCCCTTGAGATGTTTGGTGGCCAAGCTAGACCCCCATATCAGTCAGGGATACATATTTGTTGTAGTTTGAAGGAATCCAGCAGTGATTTGTCACTCAGATTATTGCTGCTCAAGTGAACAGTGCAACAGGGAACACAAATGGACAATGTAGACTTGTAGACTTTGATGAAAATGTATCTTTGTACTGAAAAGCAAAAAAGCTATTATTGCATGTAGGATATATGATTCACTGCTGGAATTTTTTCAGTCCCCTGGTGTGGTGCAGGACACCGTACTGTGAATAAGGAGAGAACTGAGAGCAAAAACCTGGAAGAATTAGAAGTTTAGAAAACATGCACTACACAGAAAATTGGAGTATCTGGACTTATTTGACCTGAGACTAGAAGACTCAGGGAAAACAGAAAAAAATGTGGAATTGCAAAGGATGAATACAAAAGAGAAAATAAATAACTAAATGCTCTTTATAATTATTTGGATTAAAAAAAATATAAGAATCTTGAAGATCAGAGAGCAATGATAAAAATTTTGAAACACTTAAACATGTAGAGGTCATGGAACCTCCCTTGGAGACTTTAATAAAATGCTTGGACAAATGCCTTTGGGATACAGCTGAGATATAGCTGGTCTTGAATTTCTTAATATAAACATAAAATATTATGGGTTAAAAAACGAAAAACAAAAACTAAAACACCAACAAACACTCAAGGAACTACTAAAAACCTACACAAGTGTTTTTTTTTGTCTGTTTGTTTCTTACTGTGAATGAAAATAAATCTAAATTTAGCAAAGTTTTCCTCCACTTTAGTGGTATTTGCACAGTATGTTGTACTCAAATTGCCAGTTATTGTGAGTTTCAAATGTACTGATCTCCTGGATTTATTGTATGTCACCTGAGCAAGCAGATGTTAGCTGTTTATCCAGTGTCGAACCTATTTACCCTTATTATGGATCTTTTCTTTTCTTTTCTTTTCTTTTCTTTTCTTTTCTTTTCTTTTCTTTTCTTTTCTTTTCTTTTCTTTTCTTTTCTTTTCTTTTCTTTTCTTTTCTTTTCTTTTCTTTTCTTTTCTTTTCTTTTCTTTTCTTTTCTTTTCTTTTCTTTTCTTTTCTTTTCTTTTCTTTTCTTTTCTTTTCTTTTCTTTTTTCTTTTCTTTTTTCTTTTCTTTTCTTTTCTTTTCTTTTCTTTTCTTTTCTTTTCTTTTCTTTTCTTTTCTTTTCTTTTCTTTTCTTTTCTTTTCTTTTCTTTTCTTTTCTTTTCTTTTCTTTTCTTTTCTTTTCTTTTCTTTTCTTTTCTTTTCTTTTCTTTTCTTTTCTTTTCTTTTCTTTTCTTTTCTTTTCTTTTCTTTTCTTTTCTTTTCTTTTCTTTTCTTTTCTTTTCCTTTTCGCTTCGCTTCTTTTTTTTTCCTTTTCGCTTCGCTTCTTTTTTTTTTCCTCTTTTTTTTTTTTTCCTGAGAAGTTTTCCTTTAACACACAATAATTGGATTAATATCTTTATATCATCCTTTCTTCATTCATCATCTTTCACTTTGGAGTCCTTTAAATGTTCAAAAATGAAATAAGAAGAACACAATAGCTTAAAAATCTCTACACAATCAAATCTCAGGTAGGCAAGAAGGTTTTAGATCAGCTTTTCTACTGGCAAGAGAGAAGGGAACTACACATCCTGACTGTGACCTGCTAAAAATTACTCAGTATTTTTTTATTTAAAGGTGATTTTCTCTGCCACATACACTTAAGTGGGAATGTACTGTTAATGACTCAAGTACATTTAATGACTCAAGTACATTTCAATTTAAGAAGAAGCTAGTTTACTTCTAGGTTTACTAGGTTACTAAGTTTACTTCTAAGGATGAAATTTAGAACAAGTGAACTCTTCTGGCTGAGAAAGTGGTAATTAAAGGAAAAAGGAGGAAGAAAAAAAATGGTGACATACTTACCAGTGATATTAAAAAAATAAATAAATCCCTACTAGCATATACTTTTTTTTTTTTTTTAAGTTTTCTGCAGTCTGTCAAGTGTATTTCCAATGAAAATCCTGTTTTTTATATTCTTTACCTCCCACTTGACTTATGTGTAACTTGCAGACATAAGGAGAACGCTATCTATTCAATCATTCAAGTCATTACAGACAATATTAAGTTGCACCAACCTCAGAGTAGACATGTCCAAGACTATATTTGATACTTCCTTCCAGCCCCACATTGCTTTACAGGTAGTTACCATGTGACAGTATTTTCCCAGCACATGTGAGATCTACCACTTACCATCTTATAGACAGCTTTCTCAGCCTATACTTCAAAATGCGATGTGAAACAATGTCAGAGGGTTATTTAAACCAAACTGTGTATCATCTATTGTCTCCTTTGTATTTATAATAAGGTAATAGGTTATGCAAGGAATTTTGATTTTCCGTGATTCATTCCTTAAAAAATAATGCCAGCTGTTATTCATCTACTCTTCTCTATCATTTTAAAGTAAATTTTAAATCTATTTGACTATTTTTTTCCAGTATTCTGAGGATCCAAATGGTCTACATTGCTTTATGTTCTCATACAAAATCTTTTTTTTTTTTTTTATTGTGAGTGCTATGGGTAGGAATTATGCAATTACACTATGTATCTATGAAACTTTAGGCAACTAATCTAATATAGGTGCGTAGTTGTCATAGGTTAGAATAATGCTGCCTCCATTTTAACCTGAATTTCTAACTTTTTGTCACTACCTTCAGTTAACTTGAGACTTTGATTCCTGTTGATACTCGTAGTGAAGGCTGAAACTAAAAAGATATTAGACAGCATTGCATTGTCATTTGCAAAACAACGTTCTGTAGAAATTCCTTGTCAGTGGAGCAAAACTTTTTCCTCCATTGAATCAAGGAAACATTTAGGTTTAATTTTAGTACTAATGTGCTTACAAAATGCATATTATGTTACTTGTTTCAGAAATGATATAGAGGAAAAGCTAGGATTAAAAAAAAAAAAAAATCAAAAAAACAAAAACACATGTAGTTTCTTATTATTTTGCCAGGATCTATCTTGTGCTATCTCAGGTAGGAGGTTTTCAGGTTTCCCTACAACATCTCTTAATCTGTCAGCTTCATCTGTGCTTCTGTAGAGATGAATGATAACCGTGACGTAATCTTTAACTTTCTGGAGACCCTGAGGAACTTGGACCAGCTGCCTCTGTCATATAATCTATGAAATATTCTGTGTTTTGCTAATGTGTGAAAAAAGCTCATAATAATAATAATTAAAAAACAAACAAACAAAAACAACAAATGTTTCTCTCTTTTAAGGGTCTAGCAAATTATACAATGTTCCACTGTAAAATCTTGACCTGTCAGGGACATTCTGTTAGGACTGTATGATACTTCTATGTACTAATAAATGTGTAATTGTCAGGTCCTTAGAATGACAGAAATAGAATAAAGAAGATCTCAAACTCAATTAAATCCCTTTCTGCATGACCCACGCTCTCTTTTGTTTTGCCATCATCCTTGCAAAACTGGAATAATTAGTTGTCAGTGGCAGTGTGTAGGAGTTTGACAAATGAAATATCTTACTTGAGAAGGTGAGTTCTCCAGGCTAAGAGAAATTGGAACTGGAGTTTGACACAGAAAAAAAAAAAAAAAAAAAAGTACATAGTAATCAAAGACTATGTGACAGTTTCCTGTCTTTCCTGTTCCAGCACAAATCAAGAGCAATTTCACAGAAATAGACTAACTGGTGTTTGTTTGTTTGTTTGTACAAATCCATATGGCTCCTCGTGATGTTTGTCAGGACTTCTTACTGTAAACACAGCAAGCAGCCCTTCTTGCAGGCTATTAATCCATTTATGGTTAGCTTTTCTCCTTACTGTCTTAGAATCAAGTACCAGAACTTAGAAGATATAAGAAAAATCTGATGTCTGTACCATATATCTTTTTTTTTTTTTTATTGTATGACCTGTGGTACACTGTATATAGATTTCTCACCTTTTTAATCTTTCTATTAGCTTTTGTTAAGCATGATCTCACCAGGAACATGTTTTGCAACATAAGCCCAACTGAGCATTTCAGGAATCTTTGATCCATTCCAAGATTGGTATTTATTCAACAGGATACAAATGAAATACTAGCCTAGGGTCAATCTCATACCAAGCCCTTTTGATTTTGGTTAGCAAAGCTAGGATCAATCACTGCAGTAAAACCTTCAGTTTACATTTTCCTTCTCTGTGTTGTTCCATTTACTACTGACTTGACTGCACATTTGCTACAGAGCAGCATTTAGGGAAGAAGAGACAGAGCACTGAGCCATGGGCAAAGTATATCATGTTTATTCTGTTTCTTTTTTGTTTCTTTTTTTTTTAATAAAAAAAAAAATAATAATTATTAAGAAAAGTATCATAGAGTAAAACTAATGTTTCAGTGGGAAACACAGTGATACCAAAACCAACTTCTATGATCAATTTCATTATCGTCATTATTATGCCAACATCTTACATTCATGGGAGGGAAAATATGTAAGGATTTCAAGGAAAGGTTGAACCTGGTGCTTAGGGCCCTGGCTTAGTGGGTGACATTGGTAGTAGGATGATGGTTGGACCAGATGATCTTGAAGGTCTTTTCCAACCTTATTGATCCTATGATTCCATGATTTCAGGAACAATGTCAGAGCATAAAGTTATGGCCTTAAAATTTCTTACACATAAAGTCTGTAGATCCGTATTATAGAATGTTTTGGGTTGGAAAGTAACTTAAAGATTAAGTTACTGTTATGGTCCTTGAATAACCCCAGCTGAAATTAAGCAGGCAAGGAAAATAGGGAATAGGGAATAGGGAAAGAATTCACGCAGTAGAGGGAAATCATTGCTCCAGCATATGGAAGATTTGACTTACCCACAGAAAGTATTTATCTTTTCTAAATGGCTAGCCAGAAATCCAGTTTAGGTAAAAGTTAAAGTTAAGAGTTTGAATTAGAAACAAAAAGTTTCCCTAAGACTGGTTGAATATTCACTGTTGATTTTTTAATTCACAGGAAAAAACAAAACAAAACAAAACAATATATATATTTGTCTCAGTTTGGAATGGATGGGAAAGAAACCTTAACATTTTGAGGAGTAGTAGGAAAAAATGCACAAAAAAGAATGGGGTGGGGGGTGGAGTCAGAGAGAAAGAGATGAAGAAATTGTATACAAAGAGAGTAACACAAATCCAGAAGCATTTTGTGAGTGCTTAGTTGTGAATACATTCACAATCAATCACATAAGTCCTCAACAAATTCAGGATGCTTTGAAGAAAAATACATATTGATTTCAGAGTATCAAACTATGAAAATTTATACTTTAATAAGTTTAGAGAAATTTTCATCATGTTTCTTATTTGTGCTGATTTTCTACTTCAGTGATAATTTTCTACTTCATTCTCTCTGCTTTAAAGGAATTTAGGAGAACTACAAGGTGTAGATAGTCTGAATTTGGAAGACTGAAGTTTGTAATTATCCAGAAAAAAAGATCAAGACTGTATTCTCCTCAGTGATGGAGCGATGTACTGACTGCCCTTTCAAACTGAGAAGAAAAATTACTGCTCAGTATAATGAGAACAGTAGCTAGATCCTGCATCAGTGACAATCTTTCCACTACTTGTATCCTATCAGAAACAGGAGATGAAATCACATAAATGGGATATGAAACTAAGCATCCCCCTCACACAAGGAGAAGCAGCTTTATGATTATGCCCATTTTCTGACCACAGTGCCTCTCCATTCCTAACCCACTTTTCTGAAATGACAGAGGCAGACTTCAGAATGACACTGAAAAGTGTGGAACACATGGCTGTTGGCAATCTAGTGTTGGCAATCTAGTGTGATTAGGGTCTCTATTTTTGAGCATAAGGTTACAAGTAGAAAGATCATGGGATTTTAAAACACAAGAAGTTCGTCACCTTGTTTGTAAATCTGAGGAAGTCATTCTATTACAGTCAAGAAGAAATTACATCAAAGAATATTGTTCACAGGCAAGGCTTTTATATATCTGTGTGTACATAAAAGAAATAGCTTTGTCTATCCTGTATTGGCTTGATGAAAATTTTGTGCTGTGAAAATATTTGTGTGTGAATTTTATGAGTGAAAGCCATAGGCTAGGCAGCAATGTTGGCTTTGTTGGTGGTGGTGGTGGTGGTGTGTGTGTGTGTGTGTGTGTATTCTGGCTTCTTGCTAGAGTTGTTCCAGAGCAATAAAAGGGAAATTTGATCAATACCTTTGCTATTTTCCATGGCCTACTAACATCCGTGTGGCGCCAAATTTTCAAATATTAAGTTAAAAAATAATTGTTACTACCTCCTGCTCTGATTATTTTGTATTTATTGATGTAGAGGGCCCAGAACAGGTTCCCAAAGTGTTAGGAATTACTGCATCAGAATCTTGACAGGTAAGACTGGTGAGGTATTACCCCACTGGAGGTGTGGCTTTATAAGAAAGACGGAGATAAGTCCAGGGACATCTGGATCATTGAATTACATGGAAATGTAAGAACAAAATCAGTTGTTAAAATGTGTGCAGAAGTTGTCATTAATAAGGCCTATTGTACAAATATAGAACTAAGATCATGAGCATCACACAGTCTCACACAGTACTCCAAGGATTTAGCTTGGGAATATTAAAATGGAATAGCACTTTTTCCTCACCTTTGCTAGTGGAAAAACTCCATATCACGCAGGACACAAAGCAGGTATAAACTGACATGAGAAGATCCTTCATCAGCTGTACTTTCTCTGTACTTTCTATGTGCTTTCTACCACTATGAACGTGGTAGGTGCTTTCCCATTTACACAACGCAGTTACATGTACTGTTATATCACTGTCTTTCTTTCCCTCTACTATTCAAATCCTGCATCTTTCCAGGATCCTAGTGTTTTGCAAGTGTTCTTGTTTGTACAGATGCAAGTACATCTCTCATATTTGCTCACATATATTTTAGAGTTGCATGGGAGAATAGCATAACTGCTCAAGAACCTGGCTGTCTTACTTATCCAAGCGTTAGCTGCAATCCCTCACCTGAAAAAATAATGGCAGATCTGATAGTGTTTATTGTATAGCTTTGGCTTTGAAAGCAAAAACTACAAAATTCTGACAAGGCAAGTGGCTGTAATTTCACCCCATAACAAGTTTCTTAAGGGTATCTTATGGATCAGAACATAATAAATTCTAAAAATGTTATATTTTGAAGGACTTTGTAGAGAACAGGTGATAATGTCAGACCATCAGACCTCTCAAATGCAAATAGATTGTCTGGAAGCTAGCACACAAAATGTAATAACCGCATATTTTGCAGTTACAGAGGTACAAATGTATTTCTAAAGTATTGTTTGCTGTAACATGTAGGATTTGTTTGTTTCACTGAAATAGATTCTCTTTTCTTTTGTTAGAACTAATGTAAGTATTTTCTCCATGTTAATTTATCTGATGCCAGAGGAAACTGGTACTTAATTCAGTTCTACTATATGTAATATATATACCCCTAAATTTATTTATAAAGCCACTAATGGTTGGCCAGAAATTTAGGGTCTCTTACAGGTAAGCAGTTAAAAAGCAAGTACTTTGTTTACATCCACAGCCTCTCAAATGTTTGTCTCTACAATGTTTTATAATTAACTTTCACTTTGGTATGTAAATTTTATGCCCACTTGAACTCTATTTTGCACGTTCCTGATTTTTTCTGTGCTGATCTTTTCTATCTGCAGGAGGTACCTGACTTAAAAGTAAGTATATGAAGATTAATGACTTACTCCTGAAGACTTTTTTTTGCCCTCATACTGTAAAGAATTTAAGCACACTCTGATTTATGCATGATGTACTTCAGCTGGGTTTGAAGGAATTATGTTTTTGGGACTGGATTATTCTAATGTTATTTATTTTGTTTTGAAAAGACATGGCATGCAGTTCTGTTAGCAACACAAAACAAACTTATGTTTCCCAGATTTGCCAGAAGGGATTGAGAGAAGCAAGAATTTGGTCATGTATTGCTAACAAACTGTCTCTAATATTTCCGTCAGAATTAAATGCATCAAACCATCAAATGACATTAAAATAATTTATAGAGTGAAGAATTTTCAGAAAAGAAAAAAAAAGTGTCATGTGTTCATGTATGCACTAGAGGGCAATGCAACTATTACAATTTTGACAGGTGATATGGCAATATTCCAACATTTCTTTCTCTCTGTCCTCCTCTGCAAAGTTTTGGTAAATTTTTGTAAGATACAGAAAACGTATATTAATTTAAAATATACCTGAGTGGGATTGTTTTAGAAGTACTTGGAACGTACTTGTTTGTTAGTAGATATGAATTGCTATCAGCTCTTATCCTGCTTCATGGAGTGGATTGTGTAACGAATTTTTCAGATGAACAAAGAGCATGGACTACACTCTTTCATTTACTTCAACACCTTAGGGGGAAAGGAGAAATAATTCGGAATCATTGTGAATAAGCTGGTAGGTATATTAGTATACATTTAAATGAAAATACCTAGAAAGTGAGAATTAAAGATGCTTTCAAATTGTTGTAGATATCTAGCCTGAAATGTCAAGCTGAGGTATTTATGTTAATTAAGGTAAATGGGTTGACAGGCCAATTTGTAGATGCTATTCACTTTTACTGTGCTGTCAGCACAACTACTAATACCTAAGCTAGTAACTGTTTGCACATGAGCTCCTGAGGATGTACATGACTGAAGGGCAACTAGATCCCTTCTGACTTTAGGCAATCTTCTGGGAAGATCAAGAGAACATGGAGAAGCATCAGAA
This sequence comes from Anser brachyrhynchus, assembly GCF_964034855.1. Taxonomy (NCBI): domain Eukaryota; kingdom Metazoa; phylum Chordata; class Aves; order Anseriformes; family Anatidae; genus Anser; species Anser brachyrhynchus. Next base: position 45,763,420 of record NC_137699.1, read on the forward strand.
CTTGACTTTTCTCCACCCTGTCACTCTGCTTCCTACCCCCAGAAATCCACTTGTAAAGCTTAAAATAATAAATTTATAAACATAAGTCACCAGAAATAAAAATATCCTTTCATTCTGTTTCTTACAATGACAAGAGATATATATTCTAGATTGTAGACAAAGCTGCCTTGGAGATAAATAGTCTGATTTCAGCATCTCAGCAGTAGATAATAGATTCCCCTCAGAACCACATAATTAAAAAATGACGTTTCTGCTACAGTGTGCCAGCTCGGCACTGCCATTGCCCTAGGATTCTGGGGACAGAGAAACCCTGCAGGGCACAACAAAACAAATCTTACATTATTCAGGGTGACAAAGTAAGGTCATGTGAACAAAGATAAAGATTCTTTGGGGGAATGTGATTCTTTGGGGGGACACAAAGGATGTTCCTCTTTCTTCTTTCCTTCTATTTTGAAAGGGAAAAGACTGAGGAAACCTGTTTATTATAAAAAGTACTCTGAATGAGAGCAAACAGATGCAGAGTGGCAGTAGAAATTAAGATCTTAATTTCCATAACAGTTTAGAGATCAAGGATCTGGCATGAATCAGAAACACGCCCAAGTGAAGGACTTATTTTGATGGGGTTTTCCCCATATCACAATATTTTGTTCATGTATAGTGACAACCTTTTCTGCCTTTTATTGAGCTTGTACTATATCTTGAGCTTTTATTGCTCAAGAAAGCAATAATTTTCTTGTAGTTAAACTTGTTTTTAATATTCATAATGAGAAAAATTCACCATGTACTTGATCCATTGTGGTATATTTGTATTTCCAAACTGTAACTGGCCTTGCAAAGGGGAAGTTCTAGGCTTTGGGGCTGTATGGTGATAGGCTTTCTCAGATTCACACTGCTTGCATGGGTTTCAGGAGTTAAAAATCTAGGAACTGTGATTCTAACTCAGACAAGATGCTTAATCAGAAGGTGTCCATGGATGTTAAAAAGCTTACTGTAGAGTAAGGTACACCCAATGAGAGCTCTGAGAGAGCGAATGCCACCCTGAGTGTACAGTGGGCTGGGGCTATAAGTAGACTTGGGACCCTGAAGTGTCAAACTGAAGTCATAAGGCAAAACTCTTTTTTGACTAAAGTGTTTTGCTTGAGTAAGTTTGGAACAGAGCAAATAAACAAAAAGTCTGGGAGTTCCTTGTACCTGCTTTGTGCACTCTAAAGTTTTTCTCTTCTAACAAAGCCAGTTCTGCACCACTTGCATGGCATTAAATATGAAAATAAGCAGAGAACAAGGAAATCTCCTCTGTGATTTTGTCACTGCTATTTCAAATGCTGGTAACAATTGGCATTCACTATTGAGCATATTGCTAGCATGAGCTGCTAAACTGTCATTGGTGTTATTATTGTTATTACTGACATCTGTCTAGAGCTTCTCATCTTGAGAAATTATACTAGGTAGATCTCCTCTATAGCCTTACAAAAGGACAGATCCTGCTCTCCTATCTGCATCTGATGAACACTTGTGAGAGTCCAATAGGGACTCGTTCTTGAGTGAAAGCAGTGGAGTAGTGACAACTACAATGTAACCGGTCTATAGTGTGCAGACTGCGAGCAACAGTCCATTTCCCTATGAAATATATCCTTTGCTGGGCCTGAAATAAGCCATTACCAAGGCAAATAATAAAATGTTCCAGATTTTCAGTGCTGTTCTAAGTGAGTAGCTGTTTTAAACATGTTAATTGTAAAGCCTATTGTTCAGAGCAAGGGATGGAGATTTGCATTATCCACTGGGAAGTCAAATGAGTAATTTTAACTACGCAGAAATTTTTGACTCCAACTTGAATAGAAACCAGGTTCTCTATTATTATGATATTTAGAAATAGGAATTTTGAGTGATAGAACACAGAGACATCCTCCTAACAATGAAGGGAAAACTGCAGGTCTAACCATGATGATGATACATTGAGTGATAGGAATACTACCAAACCATTGCCCTGAAAGTCAGTTGCTGATGCTGAGGTAGCCAAGTGTATATATTTACACACTGTGGGAATAAAAATGTTGTTTTTGCAGAGTTATGTTGTTTAAAGGTAAGGAATGGGGTATTGAGATATGCTTGCAGTGATAAGAAAACTTAGCAGGCGATATTGTAAAACGCAGACAACCAGACTCCTTAGAACAATTAGGTGAAAATCACGGTGTTAAGTCAAGTCAGATAAGTGAAGAAACATTATCACTTCAAAGAGTAAAAAAAAAGTCAAAAGAAATTTGAAATTTAACAGGCTGGCAACTGAAGGCCATGCATTGTCTGTGAAGCATCAGATAGATTGTGAACCTGGATTACCCACTCAGTGGGGAAACAGGGGTGGGTCCTGTCATCAAAAAGTATATAAACTGTGTTTTGGAACCAGTAGGTGTGCTCCTGCTTGTGGGACGCCTGCCATTGCAATCGCAAATAAATTACTACTTCACTGAGATCCTCGCCTGAGCCTAAGTTATTGGCTACGGAGTGTTTCTCACAACACATACATACACACACATATATATATATAAACTTTGTTTGTGCAGGTAACATTGACCTTCAGGCCTTCCAGTCTTCTGTGACTCAATATTTCTTGAATCTGATGAGTTCTGTAACTGTTAAGAGAGAGAAGTATCAAATGGGAGAAAGAAAAGGAGAGGACAAATGTGAGCTGATAAAATGTTTTGTCTAGGCCAGAAATGAATAGGATTATTATTATTATTATTATTATTATTATTATTATTATTATTATTATTATTATTATTATTATTATTATTATTATTATTATTAACAAAAATGAACTATTAATAATAGAGGAGAAAATACAACTGTTGAGAAACAAAAAATTAATGTGTGCTTAAAAGCTGTAGAGGTAGACAAAAAAGTGTTCCTGCACCTTGATGCAGGGTGAAACTTAAGGCAGAGGGTAAAGTTAGAAATTTTACAATGAAACAAGGCAAACTCACAGACTCTGTGACTGAAGAAAACAAAGGGAGATAGTGAAAAGAAGACTGTAAGGAAGTCTGATAAATACTAGAAGTACATTTTTCCAGCTCTAGCATAGATAATAGAACTGTTCTGGGATCTTAAGGAGCAGGAGACTGGTGTAAAAAAAAAATAAAAAAAATAGAGGTGAAAATAAAAAGAAAGGAAGGTTTCTAAAAGGCCAGGAGCTTTAATTAGTAATAGAAAATCTTAAGAGTTCATCGAGGAAACTCTTTACTCCCACACCTGCCACTTGTGATTTCTAACAGAGATAAGGGGAAAAAATATATATTTGCATAAGAGGAAAGAAAGATGTGCTGGAGTTGATCAGGAATGTGTCAGAAGAAGAAAGCTAATCAATTACAATTAATGACAGAGAGATAAAAGCTTTAAAGCCACCTGGGAGCTCTCTCAGGGCTGAAAGCATCGGAAAATAAGAACTTCCATCCAGATTGTAATGAAAGAACACTTGCTGTCAACCTATAGGCTGCATCAGGATAAATCATAAATACTGAGAAGAGCTTAGAAAAGTGTTGCAGATCAGCTGACCTGTTGATTAGCATATCTTAGAGGTATGACACATCCAAACAAGTATTTGTGTGCCCTGCTGCTACTCCTATACTCACAGAGGGATGGCCAAACACAATTTAAAAAAGAATGAATCACCTCTTTTGTGTAGTTCTGTGAGCCCCCAATCTCCCACCCTTGTTTCTTTTCTCACAGAACAATTCCTCTGTCAAAAAGTCTCTGTAATATGAAGTAAGATGTAGTCCTTGTGATGTATGATGAAGTCTCTGGAATAGCTCAGCTTTGTCTGGTATTTTTGAAGGTTGAAATCCAGATGAAACTAATAGCTGTGACCAATGTAGCAGGTATTCTTTAAGAATATCCCCAATTTAAATAAAACTATGATAGGACAGAGGACGGGGAAGCTAGTTCAGCAACATTTTAGGTCATAGCAAATGAAAAGGAATATAAAGTTTTTCTGAAAAGTTACTTCAGAGTTACCACTTCTGTCAGATGACTCTTTTCAGTTCTGAAAACAAATGATCAGAGTTAAAAGTACATGATATACAAGAGCTTTACTGACAAATAAATGCAAGGCCCTCATATTTTTTCATTTTAGGTATATACATACATATATACAGCTAATGAGCATGACCTATTACTGGATGCACTGAAACTCACAATGGCAGCCTTGATCTATTTGAATTCACTTGTGGTATTGGAAAACAGTACCTCAAACTTCCTATCATTTCTGAGCATATTTTGAAGTGCTCATCTCTTTCAGTTGCATCAACACTTAAAATCTTAAAATCTTGCTTAAAATCTTTTAATGGGAGAATGCTGTTTCTGAAATCTGAAACTGTTTTGGTGCCAATCACTTTTGGATTTGTCTTTGCATAGCTGCTATGCATTTCTGACTTTATTTTATATAAAACAATATGTTATCTACAGCTCTCAGATAAGAGGCATTCACCAATTACTGATTTCTATTGTCTACTCTGTAGTAAGGCAAAACAGTAAGATTACCAGCTATCAATAAATAACAGTCCCATTTATACATAGAAGTGACCATTGCTACCAGCTTTCAGTGTGAGTAGAGGGAATCATTTGTATATTGCCTTAGCAACAATTTATTTTGAGATTGAAAGTAGTCTGAGCAATATTCCTTGAAGTAAATCACAGAAATGTGAGAATACACCCTGAAATAGCAGTCACTTATTCTTAAGTTGCCTTTCTTGCACAGCAGACTATTAACCATGGTGCTCACTCAGACTCCCCTCTGTCTCATTTATATGGACAGCTTTTCCTCCAACAACAACCAAATTAAAAGGCTCTGCCATATTATGCCTGCTCGACACATGGCTGAACCTTGCTAAAAAACCTTCACCTGTCCTTTCAGAGTACTGCACAGGGCCATGTTTCCTGTTTCTTACACTTTCTGTCAAGGGAAAAGACCTAATCACAGTCCATAGACATAGCTCAGTTCAATTATACCAGTGTTGTTAACATCCTACACTTTTAGATGAGAAACTATCTAGTAACTGCAGATGTTCTGCCAAGGGCACATGCTGTACTCGATGGCATAAACAGTTGATCAGGAGCAAGCAACAGTAACAGTAAGTGTGAGACTGATAAAAGCTGTATCACAAAGCATATGAATTGAGCTGGAAAAAGAAACAGAAAAGAACAAAGTACAACAATATGTAGCTGAAGGAGAGAGAAAACAGTTCTTCCCACCTCCATAGTCTCAGGGGAGAGAAAGAATGTTGGGCAAAGGGAAGAAAAAAGGCTGATAGAAGGATAGTGAACTGGATAGTAAAAACTACAAAATAAATATTGGTAAAATAGGAGAAGAACGAGGAAAAAAATGAGTGAATGCTGAGAAAGAAGCCAGTGAAGTCGTCTAAATTTTGCTCATAACATGCTATACAATATAAACAAGAAACTGCTTTGTGATTCTTTTTGTATCCTACAGTTTGAGACCAAAATGCTTAACTCTATGATGTAACATGATACAGCTAAAAAACAGATTTTCTTTTACTCACTTCTAGTTGTTCTGACTGCCATCAGTATGCCACATATCCACAACACAGATCATCCTATGATTTATTAAGATTACAGGGTAATTTGGTTCTCAAAATACACCTTGTACATCCCTGTCCTATGCACCCTCTGTATTTCCCAAAGCAGTGTGAACTCCAGTGCAGATGGCAATTAATCTATCAAATATTTGCTTTTGCTGGATCATAATTTCCCAGAATGTTCCATCTTGGAGGCAATAGAAATTATTACTGAATATCATTGTATGTTAAGCTGCTATAAACTAGGGAATAGAATACGAAGACAAGATAGCAGTGCCAGGCACTGACCTCTAGACAAAACTTTATTTACTTATTTTTAATTTAAATAGTAAAAAAGCAAGTTCAGTTGCAGCAAGAAAAGAAAAATACCTGAAGCCCTAAGGCTAATTGCTAGTTGTAAAGTGCAGTCTGCATCCCTCACTATACTGAGAGGCACTTCAATTTTATTACTTGCTGTGTTGCTTTAGGGGCAGAGTTGTGAAAGGGGTGAGAGCTTGAAATAATTCACTTAATGGACCCCCAGTCATTTAACCAACTAGTTCAAATGGAAGTAGTGCTCTGATTAAACAGGAGTTGCTGATAAAATGAGTGACTTCCATGAAAGCCAAATAGAAATGGCTTTGGGGGAAGGGGAGGTGTGAGGGTGAAGAAGAAAGACAAAGGTAGGAGGGAAAATCACTGCAATGTAGGCTAGAAAAGGTGACAGATGGGTATATCATGGCCTCCAAAGGTGGTAGGATTTCTGGAGAAGACTGTGAAGCAGTATTATATGACTAACAAGACTACCTATTCAGGTATTTACTGATTGAATGACATACACAAATAATGTTATGGATAACTCCTCCAAGAGATGGCAGGTCTTCTGTATCAGTAATAATACATACTATCATTATCTTACACTTTTTCTTTTGATAGACTAGGAAGATCCCTTTCTCACACATTTGAAGTATTCATACCTATGTGAAATCAAAAAAAAAAAATTAAAAAAATAAAAAAATTGAAAGACAGGAAAATACTGCTTTGTCCTGTTTTCCAGATTCATCTTTTTCCTCTTTTCTGTTTTGTGTGGTCTAACTCAATAAGAAGTTAGGGTAAGGACACCTCAATGAATCTCCAGTGGGTGACTCAGAGTCTCTGCTTGCTGCTGCACAGCACAGCACAGCTTTTCAACATCACGTCCAACAAAGAAGGTAGGGATGGCATCTTCCTGCAACAGGAGCCTGCCTGACCACCTGGAACATCACTGCTGTAGTTACTGGGTTTATGACTGACAGTCAAACACTTTGGGTTTTACACCCCAATGATAATAATACTTATACCTCTCCCCCCCACTCCCCACCCCTTCCTCCCTCCCTCCCTCCCTCCCTCCCTCCCTTCCTCCCTTCCTCCCTTCCTTCCCTCCTTCCCTCTCTCTCTTTCTTTCTTCTTTCTGCATACATATACTTGCATATATATATGTGCACATTTGTGTTTCTTTCAACACACACATTGATATATATACATTCCATGTGTGTTATGTTTAATTAAATATTTTAATCTGTCTTCTATGTGGCTATTTTAAAATTAAATGGAACAGAGTATGCACATGCCTTCTCTCTTCTCTTTTATGCTTTTTGGTTCTCTATTATTTATTTCATTGAAATTTACACAATTAAGTTAGTCACATGCACATCTGCTAATACTGATTAAGTAATATATCACTACCATGTTTTGTCTTATAGGCTAACAGAGAGGTACATTTGCTACTGCTTTTTTTTACTTAGCTTTAAGAAAAGACTTGCTGTCCATTCTGAGTCTTAATATGTTGTAAGAGCCTAAAAGAATGTAGCAGAAGATGGACCTGGCAAATATTGTTTCCTAAAATGACATTTTGTATGCAGTGAACATGGTTACATTTCCTTAAGAAACATCATTTAGACCTTGAGCTTTCAGCATCATTTTAGTTATTGTTTCTGTGTATAATTATGTACAGCATGGAGATGAACAACAACAACAACAAAAAAAGTGTGGAATTCAGTGAGAGTTTTTTTTTTGTTGTTGGTTGTTTAATTAGTTTGTTTGTTTAGGTTGTGTCACACTAGAAGCAAGTTAAATCCACCTGTGTTTTTAGGTTTCATGTTGCAACCCCTCTGTTAATTGCATTCCCAATGGGGGGTGAAAGAGTTCCTCACATTCTCTTAAACACTTCTGTCCTTCATCCACAACCCAGCTGCATTTAGACTCAGCTAAATTTAGTAAGCAACTGTGTTTAGTTTTCTTCTTCACCTGCTTTTACTGCAGTAAATGATTTGGCAGTTTCAGGACTTCCTTTCTTCAGGCACCTGGATGCTAATTCAAATGCAGTGACTGTGTTTGAATGGATCAGATAGGGCTTTTAAGAGCTTGATAAGGTTGTCATTCTTCATGCAAATGAGAATTTCTCTATTACTGACATGCTACTTTTTGTCTATATTTGCAGAGAAAATGCTAGGATTTTGAAGAGACGACTAGGTTACAAATGAGAAGTGAACCCAACAAAATAAAAGAACAGACTCAGAGACAAAATAGCTTAGCAGTATAGCAACTTTATTTTTACTATCTGCAAGGATATCTCTGTTAGCTAGGGGTGATATGTTGTTTTGGTTATCTTTTGACACATCACTCCAAAGGCAAGATGGGAATCTTATTTATATACATGTAAATGGGGAGCAAATTCATCGGTCTTGTTAGTTGCACACACTGGTGTAAAATCTGTCAAAATGAGAATAGAGGATTTAGGGATCTCTTCTCTTTCTGCTGTAGCCCAATAGACTTCGCTGGTGACTCGCGGCTTACTGAGAAATGAGTAAGAGTAGGAACAGGCTCTGGATTTATTCAACAGATTTAGAGGGATACATTTTCTGAGGAGAAACTGGCATTCACAAAGCTGATCCTTTGCTTGAACTTGATGAGTAATTTTTGCTGATTGTCTCTCAGACTTTTCAGATAAGTGTGAGGAAGTACTGACCTTGACTTCAATGCAAAGGAAACTGTAACCATCAAGTCTCTGTGTTTAGAGGCACTGAGACTTACAGGGGTTAAGTTGTGAAGCTGGTCAAGCCACCCAGTCTTTAAGTGACCCTTGCCAAGTACCTCTATTTTACATAATAAGTAAAACATAAAATATACTTAATAAAATTGTACCTCACTCTAATGATTTTGTTGTGAAAATATTGACAGAACATACAAAATACTAAGCAATGAATGAAATATATTTTTACATAAGTGATTGTTGAGAAGAGTTGTACTTGTCATATACTAAAAATGGAATTCTTCTAAATTTAAGGACATATATGTCCTTGTGCCCAAATGCAATCTAAATGTCCCTTTATGTATCAATTCTACTTGATAGATTCTTAAAGGGTAGAGTTTCAGGTTGGGTGATGGCTAACTTAACTACAAAAGGGAACAAGTGAAGAAAAGTGATCAGGAACTGTTGGCATGTGCCAGCAGTGTTGTGTGAACCTTGTGCAAGTAGTTTGAAATAGAAGCTCAATGAGCTTGACCCTAGTCATTACAACAGATCTGGAAGATTGTTCCAGGCTGCTGTCGCTACTGAGTCACAGCTACTGCTGCTGCTGCTCCACTGTCACTGGCGGTATCAGAATAAACTCATTTTGGGCAGTCATCAGTGAAAAGATGCATCAATGTTAATGAGGATGGGAAAAAAAAATAAATATACCTTCTCTCTCAAAATATTATGATTTCAGAAGATATAATGAGACAGATATAGAACATATGCTGGTGTCTTTTGGATTTTCTCATATAAATATATATATATATATATTTTTTTTTTCCACAGGAGTGACTGTTCTAAGGTACTGCCTAGGAAGAATGATGTTCCCAGCATTTTATTTTTATTTTAAGCTGTTGAGAACCCTTTGATATGGCTGAGGATCACAAAGATTGTTATTGCATCTAAAGGCCAGTGACATGACAGTGACAACTGAGTCATACTTCTGAGGCAGTTTTAGACTTTTGAAGTGAATGAAGATAATTTTACGTTCTTGTTGCTTTATTATTTCAAAATAATGTTTATTTGTGTTACAGTTACAGTAGGAGGACTCCACTGAGGGCCCAGTGTGCCACAGGTATGGTTTCTCTCCTAGAGTATTGCATCTTAAATGGTCAACACACATGCACACACAGAAATACCCTTAAAATCCCAGAAACAACCAAATGAGACTTAGAGTGTTTCAGAAATAGAGTCAGAGAAATGTAGGGGTTTTGCAAACTTTCCTTGAAAAACTGCAGGGTAATTTTCAACTGAACTCCTGTTTATGCTGCTTTATGGGAGATAATACTTCCTGACCTCTGCTAACAGTCATTGAACCTGTGGAGCACAAAAATAGACATTGTCATTTCTGTCTTCCTTAGTATAAATACAGAGTCTCTTGGTTATAATGTCTCTTCCAGTTTGAAATGAAGCTATCTCTCTGCCCTGGTAAAGAACCAATCAATTGACTGAAATACAGCATTCTGACATGAAAATCTTCCCTGATGAGGGGATTTCATAGTGGGCCATTGAGATAATAGAGGAGAGGAAAGGATAATCTGTTCTTTAGGACAACAAAATCATTTCAGTTTATGTTTTAATTTCAAGTAATTTTATAACCATATGAAGTGCTGTTATTTCTCAACTTCCTTTCATGTAGTTCACTGATTACATTTTGTCTGGCATAAAGAGTGTCTCCTGTTAAATTTCTTACTCTTCAATTGACACAACACATCTTGTCTCTCTCTTTTTACCTCATCTCTCTGTTGAGATTGGTTCACACAATCATAACAAAAAAGTAATCAACACACACTAAAGAGAGTGCAAGTACGTTAAGGAAGGTAAATAGAAGCACTGAATCAGGAGATGACAGTGGATGAAAACATAAGAACCATACATCGAATGTTGAAAACTGCAGGGATGGAAAAGTTTATGGAATTAACCTTCCATACTGTGGGTGATCCTAAGCTCTACAGCTTTGGCGTGTGCCTGTTCCATAGTTAGGGTGGGAAGGAGGAAGATTGTTCTTTATGAAAATTTTAAATAAAAATAATTAAAGTGTACATTTTTTTTTCCTCATTGTGAATTAAATGAGCAAATACTGGCTTATCGTCTGCTTTCACACACATATTCTCACACCTTTTTTCTCTCTCTTCTCTTGTTAAAAGGCATTAAAAATCTTTTGGAGTGCAGAGATGGAGAGCTCAATTATAGTGCTCCTAAAATGCTTTGAGATCCTAAAGTGAAAGATGTTATTGTACCATGGATTTTTTTCCCCCCTCTTCTGCTCACTGCTTTACAAAGTCTATTTTGTATTCATGACTTCATTTCACCACCTGCTTAAAAGGGGGATGGGCTTCTTATCTTACTAGCTCCTAAAACAGAATGTAATCTACTACAAACGATTAACACTAGAGATAGCTTTGTAAAATACAGTCAGAATAAGAGCACTGTTCTTTGATCTTGAATAATTTCACATTATATTTAAGATTTACATTATGAACTTCTGGAGCTTCTGGAATGTAGATAATCTGAAATGTTGCTGGTGAGCTGTTGAAATATATCACAGATAAGAGATATTGACTTTGATCAAAACATTGTCTCTGTGTTATTGGAACTGATAATTACATTACAACATTAATCCTAGCCTAGGAAACTATGAGAGAGAAAACCATTTCTTTGGACCTTAATGTGATCCTTCACCCCTGAGATGAATATCTGAAGTATATGAACAAGGGTAAGGGAGGCCAGCATTATCATCTAGCAGAAAGTTTAGCTTCTCTTCACAAAACCAAAAGTACTCGGCTTTGTTGATATGTTGGCTGTTAAAAGAATTTTTGCCACTGAGAAAACTGATGGTTCAGAGCTCAGATACAAAATTTCAGGGCAGGTCAAAGAAATATTTTCTGAAATTAAGGTGATCTTTATTTACTTATTTGTTTATTTATTAAAAGGACTATAATCAAACCCAAAGCTTATAGAATTACTTCTGTCTCCTGTCAAAACAGATAGATCATTTTTCTAAAGTACATCAGAACTGTATGTCCAAACAACTCCACTTCAAATACATATATAGTCCTTTGAATGTTATAGAAGAGTACTTTCTTTCCTCTACAAAGTGAAGGATATTTCACTAGCTAGTCATGACTTGAGAGATGCAGAGATCTTGTAATATGTTTCCATTTCCAGTAGGGTGACATCATATGTGTTGGACAATTTTTCAGTTGCTGTAGATTGTTACAGAAAAATGCATGAGCCTTTCCAGTTAAAGAAAACTGTGTTAAAACTCTCTTGTCCTCCCATCTTGTTCACTTTAAGGAATCTGTTACATATCCAATTCGTTGCAATACCATCCTTCAGAAGGGACAGGGAGAGAATAAAATAACTTCTATATGGTCTTGCATCAGCTCGCAACTAGTGGAAAATGTGCCTTCATTGTTAGCAGTTTGTTATAATTTGCAGTAAACCTGGCTGCCACCAAGCTTGAGCTGTATGCAGTCAGCTCCTGCAACATTTCTCTTTTTTTACATGGCTCTATTCTATCTTGCTAAATCATCAATGACTTCTTGACAGTCCCTCATCACATGAGAGGGTAGCAGCAACAGCCACTCAGTCCAGAAGTGATTAGAGTTATTGCTTTGATTCTTCAACTGTAGTCATTCTTACAGGTTTCAACAGCCTGTAAATCACACAGGTGAAACCTGCAGGTGGCTAGAATATGAGCAATAGTTTGGGATGTGTATAAACACAGAAACGATCACAGGAAATCATATCCATCTGTATGAAGAAGATGAGGGAACCCAGCAAAGCAGGATAGTTCGGTTTATATGTGTTTGCATACATACAGACGTACCCAGCAGCACAATCTTCTGTACTGAACATTAAAATCAATGATCAGTTTTCAGTCACGGAACATAATAAGAATGACCATGAGATTGACAGAATGAGTTTTCCTGTTCTTTTTCTACACTTTTATTTTATTTTCTTCTCCATTCCCCAAATAAACTGTGCACTTTAGCATAATCCTACAGTGAAAGAAGGTTTATTGAGAAAGAAAAAGAGAACCACTGTGCTGTCTAGTCTTGCAGACCTTACTCCACACTATTGCAATGAAGAATTAGGGCGTGATATGGTCAGTGACACATGCTTAAGACAGGGAACAGTGTTCATCTGCACAGCGATTACAGTGTGCACAGTGTGACTTATCTTGACCTGAGCTTACCAAACCTATAGAATGATTTGTAGTTGATAGTAAAGTTCTCCAGAAAGCATCCTAACTATAAAATGTAAGATTCAAATCAACATATAGACATTTTTTCATGGGCTGGTTAAAAAGCTCTTTTTTTTCACATTTCATAACATTCTATTACAGTATTTGAGCCCTTTCATGTATGATATTTTAACGGATGATATTTGTCCTTTGGTTTTTAGAAATAGAAAGTTCTTATGTGAGCAGATACAGATCCTACCAAAACCAAACCAAACTGGTTTTGTTCATAACAATAAATTAATTTGGCCCTGTGGTTTCCCAGCATCCTTTTTCTGTTTTGCTCTTTCATATGAAAGGAGAGTTGTGTTTCTGATCTCTGTAAGCAGAACCAGAACCTCATCCTACATCTGTTCTTAAGCAAACTGTTTCAGTTTGAACCTGGCCTTCTACTGAGCCCTTGGTCTTGTGCCTCTTAGCCTTCGTAGAGATTGGCTGACTGAAAGAAAGCAAGTTGTCTATATAATGCATATGTAGTACTAGCATATAATGCAACAGCTCTTTTGGGATACTAGCAGGAGATAAGTTGCCTTGAAGAGATGAGTCCAGCACATCGGACTTCCTACAACAGTACCACAGAAATCTTTCATCTGATTTCAGAGCTCAAGTTCTTCCCCTTGGCATTCTCTGTGAATCATATTATACTAATCCCAACTGCACTCTTAAGGAGTAACAATTCAGGTTCATTCTCAAGTATTACATTTAAAAGACCAAGAAGATATAATCCAATGGTGTCCAAAATGTACGTAACATACATATTGCATTTATGTTAAAAATTATGGGTGTTTTATGTCTGGCTGTCTCTCAACCTTCCCAATATCACTTCTTTTTGTGTATTTTGAAGGAAAAAAAAAATACTAGCTCATTAAATAATCCAAAACTGGTTAGGATATACAACTGGGTGAACATTGGGACACAGTCTAAGAAATTATCCTTATAAATACAGAGTTACTACAAAATGATTTGAAATCAGTGGGATTTATTTATTTAGCAAGCAGAGAAGTCTTTGATGTCTAGTTTACAAAATAGGCATCCTATTAGTTGGGAACCTGTTCTAATTTACTGTTGTCAAAATCATAGACAACAGTTTGATCTGCTTTAAATGAGATACAGATGGTTGCAGAATTGAGTTTAAATTTATTGTTAGCTGCTGCTTGCCCATTTCACTCACTGATACACTTGTTTTACTTCAGTTACTACTCACGAGCCCTTGATCTGTCTGCTGTGTGTTTTGCCAGTGTCAAGAAATCCATGGCAAAACAGCAACTGACATATAATATTGGGAGTTGTTTTCTATTAATGTAACTTAACCTAAAAACTAATTTAGAAACCACTGGTTTTAAAATTACTTGCTTACTGTGTTATGTTTGTTGTTGTTATTTTTACACTGAATAATTTTATACCAGTTGGTAGAGAAGTTATTCTCTCAGGTTTAATAATTATATATTGTATTTACATCTATTTGCTTGTGATTTCAAAGCAGTTCAAAGCAGTTCAGAATAATTTCTGTCAACAATTTCTGTCAATTTCTGTCAACAGCAAAGGTCTTTAGCAAGTAAGAACAAGAGTAGTAGAAAATATACTTTGTAACGATAGTAGAAAATTAGGGGTTGTATAACTTCTCAAGCTGCAATTTGATTAGGACATAAAAAACAACACTGTGGCCCTTATGCACACAGACAGAAAGAGAATATCTTTAGTTTCAGTGGCAAATTACCATTTTAGTCTTCAGTGTACCTTAAAAAAAGTTTGTTGGTATATGCTGATGCTCTTAAAAATAGATCAAAAGTTTTTCAAAACTTAAAAAATTTTACTTTGAAGGTGGTGTGCTTTATGTTGTTTTTATCTTCTGAAAAGTCACTAGTATTCAAATTCATCTAAGTCATCATATAGCATTCATTAGAATAGAATTGCTAAACCAAACAGGGTTTGTGTTCACAAAGTTCAGAGACTGATGCTCATAACTGACCAAATACAAAGTGTAATTTTTCTTGTTTTTATAAATTTTGAATACTTGCAAGGCAGTGATCAATTAAATCTATAGAATGACAATAATCTACAGAAATTATAGATCTCATTTGAAATAAATATCTACCCATACTTATTTCAGGGAGAAATGAAAGACACAGACATTAGAACATAATTTATGAGAAATTACATGCATTGTTCCTTCTAGAGCATTTGTATAGTCTTAATTTACACAGAACTACCAAATATCACTTCCTTTTGATAGTACAATATTAAACCTGTCTTGTTCCTTCTCTATTGACTGTTGTTTTTCTCACATTGAATCACAGAATAATTTAGATTGGAAAAGACTTTTAAGATCATCAGGTTCAACTGTCTATCTAACAATACAAGTCCACTGCTAAACACTAAGAACCTCTCCTAAATACCTCCAGGGATGGCAGCTCCCTGGGCATCCTGTTACAATATCTAACACCCTTTGTGGATACAGTGGAAAGTGGCCTTTCCCTTCCATGAAGTCAATAACAGCAAAGGTTTCAGTCAGAAGTGCATCTGACAATGTTTTATTCTGAAGAACATTTGATGTGATCTGTTTTAATATCTCATATGACGTTTACATCCCACTGATTCTGTCCAGGAATATCTAAATAATGCATCTAGCAGCCTTAAGCAGATATTCTTTTAGTTCTGATGGGCTGGGTCAGGGCAGAGAGCCTGGACACTATTAAAGCATATAGTACCAACAGGTTAATCATACCAACCTCTGCACTGGTTATGCAGTCTCCACATCAGGGACTATATATATATTATTGCAACATCAATTTTGTTTATGACTGAAACCTGTTTCTCAGCTTTATGTTTTAAATTACTCCAGTGTTTAAACCTATGCCCTCTCCCCAGCTCTGGGGTCAGGAAGGAAGTAGAGCAGATATGAGTGCTGCTTTTAAAACAACAACATTATGTTAAAAAGTATATGAAAAGAGTAAGAATGAGAACAGCATATTTGTATCTTTGTTACTAAAAGCATTTGATTAAATGAGATCTTAAAAAGAGCCAGAAATTAACCAGACATTTTTAAGACTTCTGACGCTAGGGTTTGCTGTTTCTGCTTCATCCTAACCTGTCATCATCTAAAATGTAGTCCGACATGCTCAACAGCTTGTGTGTTAACAGTTCAGTTATCCGCAATGCAGGATCTACCAGTCACAGGTAATAGATTAAAGGGGACAGAAATCTATAAGCCCAGTTTGTTCATATTTCTGTGCCCAGTCCCAACTGGGCTTTATTCATTATTGTGGTCCAGTGATGAAAATGATCATTTCCGATTTACATTGTAGTGTACACATGGAAAATCACACTCTATTGATTCAATTTATTGGAATTTGTTTAGTGGTGAAATATTTTGTATTCAAGTATGTGAAAGAATGAGTGACTTTGTCTCTTTTATAGGAAAGCTGATATTAAATTTGAACAGAGGATCTTTAGTGCTGTTATTTAAAATTCTTGTGTCCAACTACCAGCTCAGTTCCCAGTATATCTCTGAAGACTTCTGTTTAGTAAATGTTAGAAATGTATGGGTTCTTGAATTTGTACTAATAGTTGTGTATGTCAAGAATCAATGGGACTACTCAAAGCTTTGCAAGTGGCCTTTATAAACAAGTTGCCTTTATAGGAGCTTATATCTTGGCAGTGTTTACAGACTCAGATTTATTTTTTACTTACATTTTATATATATATATATTTTTATATATGTACTTTTGTGTATATAAAATATATATAATGTATATATTTACATATTGACATATTTATATATTTATATTTATATTTTTATTTATATATATATGTGCTTATATATTATATATATATATATATACTTATATTTTTTTCTTATTTGCAAGTACCATGATTGAGCAGATTCCCCACGAAAATCTTCCCCAAGGCAAACAAATTAGTTGTAAACAGTTCTATAAATGGTCTTAATTTATTTGTTCTTACAATAATGGTATTTCTAAATAAAAATGTATTATACAAAAATGATTTATGAGATGATTTGAGTTGTTTTCTCCTCCAACTGTTCCTTATTCTGCAGTAATATAAATGCACTCTCATCATTGTGTAACTATAGTTAGTCACATTCACAAATTAAATAGTCAAATACATTGACAAGTAATATAACCACAAAATTTAGAAACTAGTCTGAGGTCATTTTAGAATTTTTCACGTGGATCAGTGTCTCTTTAGGAAAGAAACAAAACCTACCCATTAATGGATGAAGTAATTCCAAGTGCGTTTCACTACAGTGGGCTTTCAATAGGGTGTCTAAGAAGGACCAGAATGCTGAAACTATGTGACTGAAAACCAAAGTGAAAATTAGAAACTATCAAAAAACTTCTCCAGTTCAATTTTCTTCTGCATTCGATGCAGCTGGAATGCAGCAATGACTGTGTTTTACTGTGCTCTTCTTCCTCAAAAGTGAATTGGAACAGAAATTAAATCAATTAAACATTTGGAAATGAAAGCAGTTCAGCTCTGGCTTTTATCCATTAGATCTTTGTCATAAAATTGTAAGTTTTCATGGTGAAGGGTCTACAGGGCAAGACACATGAGGAACAGCTGACATCACTTGGTTTGTTCAGCCTGGAGAAGAGAAGACTGAGGGGAGACGTCATCACAGTCTACAGCTTCTTCAAGAGAGGGAGCAGAGTGGCAGGTGTTGATCTCTTCTCTCTGGTGACTAGTGATAGGACCAGAGGAAATGGCTTGAAGCTGCAACAGAGGTGGTTCAGGCTGGATATCAGGAAAAGGTTCTTCACCAAGAGGATGGTTGGACACTGGAACAGGCTCCCCAGGGAAGTGGTCACAGCACTGAGCCTGTCAGAATTCAAGAACAGTTTGGACAATGATTTCAGACACATGATCTGAGTTTTGGGTGGTTCTTCGGGGACACAGGAGTTAGATTTGATGATCCTTGTGGGTCCCTGCCAACTTGGGGATATTCTATGATTCTATGATAAAAATCCCAATATAACCAATCTTATAACTTAAGCAATAAAAGCTACAAATCAGACAAGGCAGAATCTGTGGAAACACATTTTAAAATTGGCCTCAAGAAATCAAACATTGTGGCTGTAAGCAACATTTGGAATAAACTTCTAAAAATAACTTTGAAGTCATATTTAAGTATTTGAATGATAAAGCATGCATTTAGTGTAGTTATAAGTAGCTGTATTATGTGGATGAAAATGGAAGTAAAATAAATGAAGCTAAAGGCTTGCATGAATACACTCTTTAAATAAATTTATAAATTTTTTGACCAATGAAGAGTTAGTGGAAAAAGACTGCTGTGGGGTGAATAGTATAAGAAGGGAGCCTGTCCTCAATATGGGATGCAACACGATATGATGAAGTTCTGTCATCAATAAAGTAGTAGCAGTTACTGATCCAAAAGAACCCTGGTGTCCATGCAGTCGTTACACCACAAATGGCGTCGAAACAGGGACCTGAAGAAAACAAACAGGGACGTGAACAACAGGAACACGGACAGGCTAACAGAACAGGGACGAGGACAGCAACAGGGACATTGATCGCCTAATGAAGATAGGTTCAGCCAAACCCAGCAAACTGCTCTAAGAAGCTCGTGTAGAAAGTCGCTGGAAATAGGCGCACAGGAGCTGCAAGGAAACTCAAGCTGAGAGAAGCGGACCCGTGCACACAACTGCCCCTTGCTGGTCGAAGGTAAGCAGTTGCACATTAAGGGGAATCGTATGTCCTTAGAAACAAAGACTGTCCTGGTAACCTTACAGCTTATTCAGACAGTTTATGATCCTGAAACATGGGACCAAATTGAGGTCAAGGTGTGGGACTCTGCTACTAAAAACAACAAGGTTGCAGCAGGATTGCTCGGCACCTGGCGAGCAATCTCTGAGGCCTTAAAGAGCCATGTGCGACCACAATCAGAAACGTGTGGTTTGCCAGACAGTGAGGGAGCTGCAGGCTCATCCACTGATCCTTCTGCTACACCATCGCCCCCCCAGCTGCTACTGCCATTGCAGGCCTTTGCTGTTACACCCCCTGGTGACCTGGACGTTCCTTTTGATCCAGGCCCTATGGGCCCTGAAAAGGAGCCGGACCTGTTTCCCTTCGATCCAGGAGGAATAGGATACATAAGGCCCAAAGGCTGAGTTGTTTAACAACTTAAAGCGAGACATAGTGTTCCCACGACTAGCCCTGGAATTCTCCGGTGTTTGTAATCAAGAAAAGGAATAGAAAATGGAGACTGTTACATGATCTGAGAAAAATTAATGAAGTCATGGAAAACATGAGAGCACTTCAACTGGGATTACCAACTCCAACTATGTTCCCCCAGTCATGGACATTAATAGTAATAGACTTAAAGGATTGTTTGTTAAACACTTGCCAAAATTCAGAAAATTTTTGCCATGCTTATGTTTCAGTTGATACCTTTTCTGATTGTACATATGTATAGGCGTACTCGGGTTTCTTATGAGTACGTAAAAGCAATGTTCTATATATTCAGAAAGTTCAACGGTTGTGTGTGCGTTTTGGTAGAGCGTAGACTCTCCATGCACCCAGCGCTGTTTACTTGCCTTTTATAAATATTACTAAATTCAGATTGCATTTATAACAAAAGTATTTTATTTTGCATATGGTTTCCTTCTCCCTATCCTTTTAGAGACCCAATGATGCTTACTCTATTGTAACATTAGTTAGCATTGTAATGTTAGTCAGTTAGTTTGTATTCACATTGAACAAAGTAGTATGGACCAAACCAAGAAATCCAAAGGAGACGTATATGTGTAATGGTGACGATGATATAGCCAGTAACTAAATGGCCATCTTCAGGGCACTACAATTGCTGTTTAGACTCCATGGAACATACCGAGTAGGTATACATTGACAATAATGTGTCAAGATACCTACAGCAGTAGTAAAAACTTACATTCAGACACATAAATTTATGTGCTTTAGTCTCAAAATGAATTCTATCACAGAAGACTAAACCACAGCAGATGTGGACTGAGATGACCCAGATTGCTTAGTGGAAGTATCAAAGAGAATAACCGTTCTATTGACATGGCAAGAGGAAGATGAGTTTATCTTGCAAACCCCTCCTGACAGGTCAATCCTCAGTTGTTTTATCAGTTCCCTATAGTTTATTAAAGTTAATGAATGAAAGGTCTTCAGTCAGTTCCCAGGAGTTGATGGGGTAATTGATTTTACAGATAAATTTCAAGATCTGGACATGAAGGTGTCTTGAGTGGACATATTGCACAGAGGGACCTAATATAACATTTTTGAATTAAGGATATACCTAAGGGATCTGACCAATCATTTTTTTTTGGACTGCCTTTTTAAGTATAACGCTATTTTTTGTAATCACTGTTTTTAATCATTGTTGGATTTAATAAGAGAGGCAATGTCCCTTCTGTAAATATTTCAACAAGGCTGCATATAGTATGGATTTAATTTATTACAGCTATTTCTGTGCAAAAGCAGAATGTTGGTCTTAGACTGTGAGCCAAAGTTCATCCCAGATATCCATCCATCAAAGGAAATAGGTATACCTGGAATGACCTTTTCCTTTGCTTTTCAGCAGGGGAAAGGCTGGGACAGATTTAAGGGGTGGAAGGAATCCGGAACCTAGAGCTAATCTGTTGCAGACCAAATTCAAAATCTGACACCGCTATCAAATGTACAGCAAATATTACCTGAGAGAAATTGAAGACATCCGATTCAAGTTTGGCCCTGAAAATCTAACTGACTTAGTTAGAAGTCTGGTCTGACTGGAATTTTGGAATCTGCAAATTCTGCTGTAGTTAAATGTTTTTATCAATAATCCTGTTGCTTTAATCAACAACACTGTTAATTCATAGGGAATAACATGATCTCAGATTCATCGGGAGACAGACTAAACAGGAAATATTTGTATGACTTTAAAAGCTCTTTGGAAGAAAATATATGTACATCTTACATCCTTTTTGTCTTGACTGATTTCTCCATCTTCTGAAACACCCTAATGTAAAGGTGCTGGTTCCTTTATTGTTCATGAATAAAACACTCTGTCTTGGGAGGGACTGAAACCTACGATTAAGAATGGAGTCTGTAGTTCATTGCTATTCAAAGTGCAAATCTCCTCACCTCTCTTAGTCATGCAGAGAATGACATTTTGGCTGTTTTTTTTTTTTTTAGCTGAGCTTTTGTTGACTCTTGGCAGAGGAAGAATAAAGAAAACAAAGATGTTCTCTCAGCTTTCAAAAATCTTTGACTTCTCCTGAGGCTCAAGCTTGTGAGCAAAATTTACCATAAACTGAGTTTAACGGATGTGCTTAAAGCATTTCCCCCTCTATGTTATAAAACACGTTAACCTGCTGCTTCTGAAGTAAGTAATTGAGGATGTTAGTGAGCAACTGGCTCTGCTCAAATTCACCTCACTTTTGAGTTACAGTACAGTCTGCTTTTCCTGTATTTGAGACCCCACACATATCTGTCAGTGCTCAGTATAATACTTCTGGCTGTTCCCTTTATCCTTCTAGAGCTCTGCCAACACAGCAAGTCTGTATCAACAGCTCCAGCGATTCCCTGTCCATCCAAACTGAATTCCCAGCCACATCACCTGTGAAGAACTGGCTATCTCCTGCTCTGTCTGTAGATGTTCTGATGTAGGTAACTGTCTGTTGGAGGGTAGAATAAGCCATTTATCTATCAAGCAAGAGGAGAGAAGCAAGAGGAATTGTTAGTAACGGGAAGTATCCTTCTTACTGAGCAAACTGCCATTGGAATATCATGGCATTTTCCCATGTGTAAATTCACTGAAGCTAATACAAGGAAAAAATGAAATTTTCCATGAAATTTTAAAATTCTAGACTTAAACCCAAGTTTTAAGAAAAAAAAAAAAAACACCAAAAAAACACCAAACATTTTATTTGAATCAAAATGTCTCTGGAAATGAAGTAAATGTTACTGTTTCTGAATCTCTGCATTAATGTGACAGCATAGTATTGGAAAAAGCTAACAAGAATAGATGGTTGTTTTTTTTTTTTTCTTGATAAAGTCACATGATATCAGCACTAAATTTTCCTTTTACAAAGAGTAAAAGGAAAGTTCAAAAGCTCTATTAATCAAAACTTTTGTTATTTTATATTCATTATGAGAAATGAGGTTTAAAAAGACCAATAATTTGGCTTGCTGTGTGAATGAGTATATAATCAGTTAGGACTGGAAAATAGTCATAAGACTGAAAAGATCTATTGTTATTCCATAAGTTCCTGACTTTATATTCTTGCCTCGATATTGCTGATAGCTCCTAATCTCTGTTTAGTGTATGTTACAATCAGGATGGTCAATAAAAGAGTAGCTCAAAAGACCATTCAGCTTATTTTTGGATCAAAGACCTTGATATGTTTTTAGATAGTATGAAATATAAACTCGTAGTTGAATTAGTATGGTGAGCTTTTAATTAGTATTTAAGCATGGTTAGTTATTTGAAGCTCAAGGTTGTAAAGGTACATCCCTTTCGAACTTTCTATATAACAGTACTGCTTTCCTGAGTCTAAGACAGAAAGTAGTGAAATCCACTGAGACTGTGCAATAGGAAAATAGGATTTGAGGTAGAAGCAGAGGGACTGATGTTAGGTTCCTTTTACAGGTTCATGGGTTGTTTTGAGTATAATCTGTGCCTAAGGGCCATTTTCTGTCTCTTCTTACTAAAATCACATGCAGCTCCCTTAAAGGCTTTCAATATTTTATGTTTGTTTCTGAAATTTAAATGCCCTTATTTGGTTTACCATACATCTCTTTCTTTATTTCTCATTTGCAATCCACAAAATAAAAAAACAAAAACAAAAACAACAACAAAAAAACCAGCCACACAGCCATGCTTTGCAAGCACAATTGCATATTTCTGAAAAAGATGAACAAAGATGAACATAACATAATCATCCCATATTACTTCTTGTTAATAGTAATTACAGTGGTGAAGTCAGCATACACCAGAAACAGACACAAAAGTCTGTGTTAGAAGCCCAAAAACATATTTGGGGACCATTTGACATTTCAACAAAAGGCTGCTTGAGAGCTAGTTATGTCTTAAATATCTAAGAAATAAAACTACTGAAAAGAAGCAGTTTACTCTGAATATACTTCAAGGTAGTGAAATATAAAACAGTATATGAAAACCTGGAGTTGTTACCCCAGTACTGTTACTGTTGGCATTTATCACCTTAAATTAACAAGGAATGTATATGTTGCAAAATTGAGACACAATTAAAATATAAAATTGTATTTATGTGCTTCAGCTCCTTTTTTTAACCTTCAAATTTCTCAGTTGTGAGTGTGTACTTGAGTCACACATTCAATCTTCTTCTTGTTTCACATAAAAAAAAAAATAAAACATTTTTCATTTAAATGTTGCATCAAACATCTTCTAGCATATTCATCCAATGTAGAAAATCCACTGGAAGCTAGTGTGTTGGTACTCTAGACACCTATGTCTCCGATGACATCAGTAGGATTTGTGGGTTATTCTGAAAATCAGTTTGTAAATCCTGAAGAAAAGACCTCAGTCCTAAAGCAGAGTCCTAGACAAGTTTTTCTTTTCCTTTAGATTAGTATTGAAGAGATTACTGTATAGTTTTTATAGTCCAAAAACCTAGATACTTCCAGGACTTTATTTACTCCCAGATTGTATCACCATGTATAAACCAATGACATGGTACCTGTCATATTAAAAACTGCATGCAGTTAATGAATCTATAATGATATGGACTTCATAAATGCTATTGATGTTTCATGCAATGAAGTAATGTAATGAAAACTTTCAAATTTCTGCTTTCTAAAGTGGAAGCCAGGATAATTAATGAAGCATAGTTTGGGGGTCAGATCTTCCTAATCAATAACATTAGCTGGATTCAATTTTTCATCCTGCTCACTCACACAGGCCATATACAAATTGAATTGATAGAGAAAAATTGTGGTGATTAAACAAAATTCTCTCTGCATGTGAAATACATAATGAATGGGCACCCTGGTGGCTGTTGTAACCGTTGCTTTAAGTCTTTATTAAATAAAATTTCAGAGATGGATTAAATAATGAGCATTCTTAATGGCTGATTGAGAAATCATCCTGCACGTAACTAATTTTAGATAGCTTGAGCTGAGGATCAGAAGAAAGAAAATAAGAATGAACTACACTGAAAATGTTTGAGTTTCTGAGAGCATGGGAGGAGTGTGTGATCCTTCACAGTGCAAAAAGGTAATGGATTTCCAAGTGATGATTTTTAGGATAACTACACAAAGAACTTTCTGATAAATATGTTTTTAAAGGAGTTGCTCTTTTGCCATGTGGATCTATGTTGAAAGCTGAAAAAGAAAAAAAAAAACACATAAATGGATCAGGAAGATACAGAACATACACCATTTAATGATATTATTTTGTCTTCCTTCAGGAAAAAAACAACAACAACAAAAAACCTTCTTTCTCCATTTATTTATTTTCTCATTTATTTATTTTATTTATTTTACTTTCTGAAGAAAGCTTTTTCTTGTTAATTGTAACCATAATCATGAAAAGAGAGGTGTTCTAAGATACACGTATTTCTTTCCTTGTACTTGGCAGACATGAGCATTGTGTTTCATCTCCAGCAATATCCAACTTGAATATTCTGTCAGGTGGAACTGAGTACAAGTATGATGGTGACAAAAGAAGGGTGGAAGTGTTTAGTGGTTCCCTCATCATATAACATGAACTGTATACTCCATCATGACTCATTTTCTCATTTTGAGCCTTTCTAATCCTCTTTCCTCCATAAAACTCCCACAAGACATCAGTGTCTTCCAGACACATGCAAACATGTTGTTCCTTAATTTGAGGAGTTTACTATCTACATAGATGGACAGTATGTGAAAGACTCATCTGATAAGTTCCTGCTTATCTTAAACATTTTTATGTATTTTAGCATTTAATCAGTTTGTTCTGATCTCCTGAAAAAAAAAAAAAAATCCAGACCCTTGGTTTAAAATTTTTACCATGTAAAAACTTTGAATTTTATCACATCTTCAGTAGCCACAAATAATGAGAGACAAACCAAGAAGAAAATTGAAATTAGATCAGGTGAAGTAGAAGGTACATTTGAACCCTGGCTGTGAGGAACAGAGACAGAATTTAGAAGATGGAGGAAACCTGAAAAAGAATGGAAGTGTTGGAGGGAAAATCAAGAGTGGCTGTGAAGTTAGAAAATGAAGAGGTTTACCGGGAACACTAAGCTGATTTCAAATAAGGAGGAGTATATGTCAGAGAACTAATTAAAATGACAGGAATAATTATGTAAAAGAGGTAATATATACTGTTACATAATGCCAGTTAGGTTACTGCATCATTGGTATCATCAAGTCCCCAAAGTCACTAACACAGAGGACATGCCAAATTTTTTGAAAGTCCTAGAATGTTCCCAGGTCCAGTGGAGCTTAAGATTTTATTGCAAATATTTGAACAGCTCTGATTACAGGTAATTGAAGCTGTTTTTTTGATTACAGATAATCAAAGTAATCGTGTTAGAATGACATTTCTCAGAACAGGCATTATCTGACCTGTTTTTCTGTGCTGCTTTTTTTTTTTTTTTTTTTTTTGTAAGCAGAGAATGACATTTATTCTTCAATAACAAAACCTTCCATTTTAAAATGTTACTGGCCTGACCACTTATGAATAAAAATAATCTCAACAGAAATGATTGCAAGACTATATGCAGCATTGAAAAACACAATTAATGACTTTTTCATTCATATAGTATAAAATTTCCTCTGATATAGAGTTTTGATTGTATTCAGTATAATGGGACCTGATTTTAATTGAGTTCTGGGCAATATCAAAACATAAATAAAGAGTAAAAATAATAGTATGACTTCTGTCCTGGGCAGCCTTTCTGGCTGCACACAGACATCTTAAGTTTGACCTCTGCAACAGGCATTGTGAAATCATGATCAAAAACATTTCTTTCATATATTTTCTTTCCTACTTTTAAAATTTGGGAGTGAAGAGCATTTCTGTACTCCTTAAAGAAATTCAGGATAAAAAGATAGACATTCATAAGATTCATGAATTGTGTGGGTGTCACTATGTGGTTTTAGGGCAACTCTGACAGAGGTTGCTATGAAGACTATATTCAGAGGTTTCAGCAACCATCGAGCTGTGTTCTGCTTGGCACAAACATATATACCTACAGATGTTCTGCCTATGTATTCTTAATTCCATCCCTAAGCACTCTTTAAAGCTCAAGTATGTAGAAAAGAGCCTAAAAGTGCTAATTCTATGATTCTCATGAAACAAAATAATTTCAGCAAATCAAGTTTTAGGTACACATGCACTATTTATGACAAAATTATGAGACCTGGTTACTCTGAAATATAAGGTAAGCGTTTTTTTGTTTGTTTGTTTTTGTTTGTTTTTTGTTTTTGTTTTTGTTTTTCCTTGAGAAGAAGATAGAATAGTTTGTAATGCAAGAAATTACCTCTTGATGTGGTAAAATATATATTGACATTTTAAAAATAGTTCTCTAAATAATTGTGACCTCTGTCTGTTTTGTTATAGTAAAAAATAAATAAATCATATATATATATATATATTTGAAACTTACCTCTCTATTAATTTTCTTGATTTGGAGGAATTGCAGACTTCTAATGAAAAACGTTACTGTGTTGAAAAATTCCTTACTGGAACTTTTCAGCATGCTTACCACTTACAGAACACTATTTCTCAGAAGACTACCATGTACTGAACATCAGAAGTTGGTGTTGGTATATCTAGAAGAAAGCTTAGATGCACCAAATATTTTTGTTTGTTTGTTTTTGTTTTGCAGTTTTTGTGTCATCCTGAGATCTGAAGAATTATGTTAGAGTTGAGAAGACAAATTCTTCCTGATCATTTATTTTCTGTAAACAGCAATGAACTACACATAATATAAATGTCTTGGGTCACATTTTCTCTCATTATTGTGATCTTGTGACATGTTGGCTAGCTTTGAGAGATAATTCCTACAAAATTCAAAAGCTGGACATGTGGAAAAGTCCCAATTTTATCAAAATTGGGAAGAGTTTTCTTCTATTAACTGTATGTAGTCCATGTTTCTACCACTAGTTATTACTTGTTCTTTTTTATTTGTGTTGCTAGAAAATCTGAATTTTAAGAAGTCCTTTAGGAGAACCTTTTGGAAAGACACAGATGTTGTTTGTCTGCAGTTTGCATTATGTCAAAAAAAAAAAAAGAAAATCGATTTGTTTTAACATAGTATTTTTTTAATCTCTTTCCAATATGACGGCATTTATGCAGAACTTGCTGCGCCACTTCAAAAAGGCTTCCTATACTATATTATGGTAAAAGTCTGTTCCTCCTTCTGTACAATCAAGACTAAAAGGAATAAACATAGAACATATGATACATAACTAAACATACCTAACAAAATCAATAAAAGCATAACATTTTAAAACTGCGTAGAAAAGTGGCACATGCTTCTGCATTGAGCTTGCACAAAAATGACATGCTCAAATTCTCCTAACTAAAAGAAAGTAAGACCAATAAAGAATAGATACTGGATTCTTAATGCAGACAATACCTTGTTAATCTGAACTGACACATTGTTAAAGCTTGAAGTGAACCAAGGCAAAGACATTTCCTAGAATTCCATAAATAAATTAAAATTGAGGAATCAGTACAGCTTGAAAGTTATTTTATTAACAAGTCTTACTAGAAAAATGGGATATATTATTTTAAACGCAGGGATTTTTAGCTGTATTTAGATAACATATGCAATGAAAGAAACTAGGTAAAAAGCAAATGTGGCAATCAAACCTCTAGTAATGGACTTAACTGATAAAGAAATGATTAAGCTAATGTGGCTCTAGAATAATTGGAGATTTATAAGGATGAAACAAAAATGGACTAAATTTAATATAATTTTTAATAATATAATTTGTAGATGTAGGAATAGTAGGAGATAGACATCTTAAATATATTCATTCTCCTAAATTCATGTAATAGAATATTTTTGCCTAACATAAGATAACTCAATCTAGTTTTAAAGTCTTCATATATATATATACACACATACACATATGTACATTTGAAGGGAATGTTGACTCTGTCAGGAAATACTGTGAGCAGGTGAAGTTTCCATTCAGTTTAAATGGAAACAAAATATATTCTACTGTGCAACAGTGATGGAGTATATGACGGTTTATTATCCTTGTTTATAATATATATTTAAAATATCAAACCTTTAAAAGAAAGCAGTGCATAAACGCATCTGAATAGTATCCCATGTGGACTCAAAACATTACATTATAATCAAAATGTGTGTATATCAATAATGGCATACATGTAATTGAGGAAAGGAAATAGACTAGATAACACCTTAAACTTCCTCCTAGATCTAGTTTGTTATAAAATGAATGCAAATTGAGATACGAGAAGAATTGTTATATATCCAATAACAGATTTGATTTAGTTTCAAACCTTTGATCAGTGAAGCTTGACTATCACAGCAAAATCTTAGCTCTAGTATTAACAGTGGCCAAACTACTGTCAAGGTTTTTTCTTGTGCACTTGATTTTTTTTTATCACTGTTTCTGATAAAATGAAGTGAATTTTGTTGATGTTTTTGATTATGTGTGCAAGTGACTATGAAGTAATCAGTAAGAATCTACAAATGGCTCTGTGATACAAGAAAACAATCAAAAGAGAAAATACTCAGGTGAAGTGTTTGGTATTTTAATTAAATCACCCATGTTATTAAAGATCTAATTTGATCCAATAACAAGTTTAAAGATCAAGAGACATTTGCAGAGCAGATTTTTCTCTTGCTCTTGTTTTGTGATGTTTTTTAAACCATGCTCAAGAGAAAGAGCTGGTACTATCCTACTTTAGTCAATCATAAAATTTCATTAAGTGGCCATAATAATATACAATATTTAATCACATTATGGAACATTTTTGTTCATAAGTATGGGCACATACTTTCAAACTACCCATTGTCGAAACTGTGTGTCTTGCATAAACAAAAATATTTTTTGAAATTTCATCTGGTGGTGTTCATTAAAAAAAGTGAAAACACATATCTTGTTGATTTTATAAAAGTGGAAAAGCAAAAACCAGAAAATATTATAGTAGTAGAAACAGTAGAAACAACTGCTGTTCTAGGTAACACTAAGTAAATTCAAGCCCAGTATGTGTGAGACAATATGAAGCCCCCTTGTGGAAGAATGAGTTCATTGTTAAAACAGAAAAATGAGATATGTTCCTAAGACTATTTTCTTGTCCTATTTCTGCCACTGATGCATTCTCTAGCCCTGGCCAAACTTCTCAGATTTTCTGTCTTAGCTTTATTTATTTCTCTCCCTCTCTCTCTCTCTGTGTGTGTGTGTGTGTGTGTGAAGTGGGTGCTGTTGTATCTCTTTGTCAGAGACAGTGTGAAAAGGTGATTTATAGTCATGTTTGGAGTGTTTTCATTTGTTTTTATGTTCCTTGACCTGAAGAACTGAGTCTGTCTTAATTGGGATTTCAGTTTAAATCCATAGCAGCAAGTAATTTTCAATGTGGATCTATTTTCAAGTAATTTTCATAGTGAAGCATGTGGCTGGGATTTGAAATGTTAAATATGTTAAATAGCTGTAAAGGATTTGGGGATCTCTTGAAGAAAGACCAATTGCACTGTTATTTCCCAGAAGCTCATCTTGTGCTACAAGGAACAAAAAGTGAAGCCGTCAGTGCAGAATGCTATACTGATACCCCAAATATAAGTAGTGTTGAAATAGCCTTCCATAGCCTTACAGCAGGCCTTAGGCTAACGAAGACTAACCCTTAACAGAAAAAAAAAATAATAATAAATAAATAAATAAATATATATATATATATTCACTCATTGCTCACCTCTGTGCTACATAAACTTTTAAATCTCTAGTTTTCAGTTTTGGAGACTGGCTTATACATAAGATTTGTAAGGGGTATTTTTAGCTCATTAAAAGGAAACTGCTCTAGTTATGAGACTTTTTGTACAAAACAGGTACATTATGAATGGAACAAGGATGTTTTCACTATATTGTGAAATACACATACCCTAGTAAGGTCTTTCTTGCATTATGCAAATACATGTAGAAGGTAACAAGACATAACATTTTACTAGCTTAGCATTAGTGATATAAAAGACAGTATTAGCATTCAAGATGAGAGGAACAATCTGATAAAATCTTGTATCCTACTCTGAAAGGAACAGCAGTGATGTGTTCCGTTGGAAAAAAACAAACAGGTGTATAAAGCACTGACATGAGATATCAAATGTGTTATGGGTTATTATCATTTGCTATACTTGCATGTAACATAGATCCACTAACAGAGATTTCCAGTGTCATTGCCTTTAATCTTCACAGTTGTCTTGATCCTCTACAACGGTAACTCATGTTGCAACAATAAGAGTCTGTAATCAGATTTCTTGATCTTATTTCTCCCTAGGAAGCATAAGCTGTATTTTCAGATTTTCTGCTACCAACAATGTAGCTGGAAAATGACAGAATCAAGCAGCTGCAGCTGACTTTGACTGCTCTGACTGTTCTTCATCTCACAACTGGTCTTATGGACTTGCAAAAATTTACTGTTTTCCCTCTTCTTACCTTTATTTTTTATTTTATTTTATTTTTTTTCCCAATACTCAGTGCTTTCACTCAGCTTTGGGAATAACCTTAACAGAATTAAATTTAAGTGCAGGAAAAAAAAAAAGTTAATAGTTTAAATAGTTTTACAGAGAGAGGAAGGGAATAAAAGTAGCATTTTTAATTTCAATCGTTTCAGTACAACTACCAGACAAAGGAGTCATGATTCAATTCTTAGTGAATATATGTAACGAACCGACCTTTTTCACTTTTCCTCCTTTTATCTGATGCCATACTTCTAACCTCTGTCTTAGATTGTGGATTTCTTGGAACAAGACCTACATCATATAATGGTTAGAACAGTACATAACAGAAGTGTCCCGGACTTGTGCTTTAGTAATGTAAATAATTATTAAGAGTAGCCAGTAGGCTCCATAATATCATTGTTCATGTAAAAAAATGCAGTGACTTTTGACTTTCCCAATATGATATTTCATGATAATGAGAATGCAAACTAGAGAGCAATTCAAAAGGAATGGGGATGTTGAGAGGGTTAAAAAGGATGTGCTCCCATTCAGCTTTTGTCAGGTGTTAGAGGAGGAAGAGTAAACAACCTTTGCAAATGCAGCTTGTAATGTAGATAAATAATGGATGCAGCTAGTGGCCTGAATGCATTTAGAGAATCCCAGCTGCTCCACTCAGTGTTTAATAGGCTGGAGGTGCAATTTCTTGTTACATAAATATCCGATATATTCCTACAGCCCTGCCACATAGGTGTAAACAACAATCATCATAAAGAGGAACATAAATGTTTATTATAGGCTTCATTTTAGCAAACAGATGCTCAGTGAAAAGACTGAAAGTTAAGGCAAAAAAGATGACTCTGGAAAACTTATCAATCACAAAATAATGCTATGAAAGCAGCTTCATCTATACAGGGAATCTATCTGCAGGAGATTTGTGCTGGTTATTAAAAGAATAAGCTAGTTAGTAGTACACTTACATCAATGCAAATATCTTGTGGTTGATAGGGAAAGCTGAAGTCTGGGATGATATTACTTGGATTCTTCTTACCTTATAGTTAAGCTTTCTCTGGAAATCTTTCAAAACTCTTCTGTGTGTGGTCTAAGGATAAGGATATTTTCATTAATCAATAATTTAGTATAGTGCCAAATTTGCCTTGAGATCTTCACGTCATAGGAATGGTGAAGTGTGCACTTATTTTTCTTCTTGTTCAGCAGTTCTCAATCCAGTTCAACAGAGAGAAAGAACTAGAGCTTAGATGCATACTGTCGTTTTTGATATCTGTAATCTGTACTAGGATGTACAAGGAAGGCCATAATTAATTTTATTAGAAGTAGAGATGGACAAGTGCAACCCATGCTAACCAAAGTGTTTTATCTTTCTTTCTAATTTATTAAGAATGGAACTCACATTAAAAATGAATGCTTTTTTTTTTTTTTTAAGTTGATGCTCATATTTTAAAAATAAATACTACTCTATAAAGTAAATTGTCAGTGTCATTTGCTGCTAAACATCCCTTGCTCAATTTGAACTTTATTTTTGGGAGCTTAACACTCTGTTCCTGTTAAGTTTTATCAACCTCTTGTCTAAATACTGTTGAGATTTTTTATACAAATAAACTGCTCAATCAAAAATAATTCCTCACTTCCACATGGAGAGCTGCAACAGGATTGTAAGGTGCAGAGGTGACGAATGAGAGTGTAAAAAGAATTGATTGATTTTTATGGTTGAGCTGTTTACAATTACCATATATTTGGTTATTTTTGTTGCCACTAGCATTAGTATTATTTCATAAGTAGAAACATGAAATCTTTGGGTCCTGGATCTTTTCAATAAACATGCCCATCCCACAATCAAGGCTTCAATCACGCACCACTTTCTTGCTATACCACATATCTTTATTTTATTATTATTATTTTCTTTCTTTCTTTCTTTCTTTCTTTCTTTCTTTCTTTCTTTCTTTCTTTCTTTCTTTCTTTCTTTCTTTCTTTCTTTCTTTCTTTCTTTCTTTCTCTCTTTCTTTCTCTCTTTCTCTCTTTCTTCACTCCATTTTTCTCAGGGGACGATATCAAGGATTCTATATATATGCTGCTGGAAGAGTCAGAATTTTGGGATCAAAACCTATAAAACAGTTTACAGCCAATTTGTTTTGTTGGGTATTCTGAATTCTTAACAATTATTGTCAACAAACAATGCTACAACATGCAAGCCGTTATGTGTATCAGAGCAACAGTAAAGTAGACAACAGACAAAGAAAATAGTCATTTCATGGGACAATCTTAAATTAAGTTTTTCTTAGCATGCATAGTTATGATAGTCTTCCTTAGTATATCACATATTTAGACAGAACAATCTAAGACAATGGTGCCATGGTTGAAATTTGAACTTCACAACAATTTCAAAATTCAGAAGAATTCAGCATATGACTTTTGTTGAGCTTATCACAGCCAAGCCAAGGCTTCTGTTGTTCTCATCTGTTAAGACAAGGTGCATGGTCTATGTTTGAGTGTCCATTAAATCAGCCTGTACAGCAGCATTATGATTTTATTTTGGAGTCAGGTTTATTCAAAACCAATTACCTTAAAATAAGTACTTAATTTTGTTTTTGTTGTTGTTATTATTATTATCTTTGTAGCACCCTCATGATTCTGTAGAATCTAAAAGCCTTCTCAGAACAAAGTTACTTTTTTTTTTTTTGAAAACAACATCCTAAATTTAAAAAAAAAAAAAAAAACTCTGCCTATCTCTTAACCCAAAGAGACTAATACTGTAGGTATGATTCAGCAGTTTCTTCTGTATTATGCTATGCTTTTTAATAGAACCTGTACATCTTTGAATTGCATGAAATAGATCAGTATGTTTGGCTGAGCTTTTGCAAGAGGAATAAATTTCCAAGCATGAGATCAGCTTCAATACAGAGAACTACTACAACCAGCAACATTTTAGTTGGTATAACATTATGCAATATATATATCTATAATAAATCATACACATTATAATTGTCTCCTCATGTCATCTGCAGCTAATGTTAATAGCTAATCAATTACTCTGGATATCATTCTCTTATTTCAAGTCTCTGTGACAACAGAAAAAGTAATCCTGAGGAACCCATAACACCTTGATACAAATCTTCATTATCTGAGCCCAGGAAATGTATTGATGTTCCTATATTTTCATGTGTTTTTGC
This sequence comes from Anser brachyrhynchus, assembly GCF_964034855.1. Classification (NCBI taxonomy): domain Eukaryota; kingdom Metazoa; phylum Chordata; class Aves; order Anseriformes; family Anatidae; genus Anser; species Anser brachyrhynchus. The sequence continues at coordinate 45,797,115 of NC_137699.1, forward strand.
ACGTAGTGTTTGTAGCAGGCATTTCCTAATCAATGCCTATGAACTCTCAGATTTTCACAGCTAACATTTTTGTTTTGTTTTGTTTTCCAGTTGACTTAATGGTAACTGTTCATTCTGTACAACAACATTGTCAATCTGAGATACGATGCATTAAAGCTAATGGATTTTAAAACCATTAAGAGTGAACACAGTCGAATAACAGCCAAGCAATTTAGTGTTGAGTGGATAGTTAATTTCACTGCAAAGTGAGGGGTGCTATGCCAAATGCCACTGCGAGATTTCAATGTCAAAAATAGATGAATGGGAAAGCTGAATATGAATGAATCAGTAATTTTTCATGGAAAGGGACTTTTTGTCCATGTCTCAAGTGTTTTGATAAATACATTCCTTTTCCCTTGTTATTTAAAATGGAGGTACAGTTAATAAGAATTTATTGTTATAAATATAATGATTTTATATGTAGATTTTCAGAGTAATTTTTAAAAAGTAATGTGGTTTTAAGACTCCAAGTCTATAATGAATGAGAAGAGAATAGGTTGTCCTTCAAATAACCACAAACAATTTAAACAGAAACAGTTATAATTTAGCTTGTAGTATGGGATATAAGGCAGTACTAGCAGTATCTCTGTTCTCAGAAGAAGCAGACATTTCTAGGTTTAGATTAAGCTACCTCTCACTTTACACCCCATGAGCTTGGTTCATGAGAGCTTTCCACTTAAAAAAAAAAAAAAAGAAAGAAAAAAAAAGCTTACAGAAGACATTACACATTTGATGTGAGAATTTACTATAGTGCTGGTATCCACAGTTGTACCCTACAGTGCAGGCAGGGTTATTCTGCTTGTGTGGCAGTTCATTTGGTGCCAGGAACTATGGAGAATCCATCAGTTCTCCTCTTTAGCCCCATATGTAGTCCCTCCATCTGGGGACTCCTGGGGTACAGCCTAAGCAGGGAAGTGAATATGGAGGAGGAGGAGGAAGCATCTGAGCAGATCAGGAACCAGGAGAAAGTTCTGAAGTTGCCACTTGTCTCTGCTGCCCTTTGTCCTCGGTCTTGCATGGACAAGTCCCCACCCTTGAGTTGAGCTGGAGAAACAGTGGTGACCAGACCACAAAGGAAGGTTGGAAAGTTGAGTGAGCTTGAGGCTTCAGAGTAGAGCTGTGAGCTGGTGACAAACAGCTCATCATCAGGTGTTGTAGGCCAGCCGTTCCACACCACACACATAACCTTAGTCATCTCTGTCAATATGGATCACTATGGATTTTTTGGTGTCAATATGGATTTATTTTTGTTTTGTATGTTTCTGGATGACCATATACCAGATAAAGACAGAACAGCTGGGTCTATGTATGAAAATGCTTTCATAATACTTTCAAGTCATAATTTTCCTTTGTATCAACTGAAAATCTCCTCCATCAAAGAAAACTTGACATCAGGGCAACTGGACATAAAAACAGTGACTTGACTGAATGCTTGTAGCGCTGTTCCTCTTTCTAGATTTGGTTATCAGCCTCACTTGGATCAGTTTTCCTGAGGAAGAATCTGGGAATTGACCTGAAATGTCCCAACCTGAAGGGGGGTGAAGTTGACATGCTCCTAAATTATTTTATGTAGAAATCTCAAAATAATTGCCTTAGAAATGTCAAGACCAACTTAAAACCTAACTCTGTTTTTGCATTTACGTCCTTCATAATATACAATCTTGTTTATGACCTAAGCTGAATATGATAAAAAAAAAAATCTTATTTTACTCTAGACCTTTGTCCTGGGAGCTGTATCCAGATCCTCTACTCAATCTACCTCCAAAAATAGTTTCAGCAACAGAAATATATTATTTTTCTTATGAACCTCTCTTTCTGCATCATCAGAAAACTGTCAAAGATCATGGTTTCATGGGTGTATTTTTTTCTTCTAATGGCACATCAGTATAACAGAATGCATAAGTATATGTATCATGGCACAATTAATTCCATATTTCTGTCTTTTGACTTATAAGTCTAGTCAATAAAATATCAAGCATTTTCCTTTTTTTTTCTTTTTCACTACCAAATGGAGAGGGAAAAAAAAAAAAAGATAAGATGATACCAAGCAGAATATACTGCATTATAAAGATCCCAACTTCCTGCTACTGCTCAAAACAACAAACCAATAACCAAAAAAACCAATAACCTAACCCTCCCCACCCCACCCCCCCTTTATTATTCTTCACTTCTCCATGGCTCCAGAAGTGAGCACAACAAACTATTGCTGCCATTACTTCCATTGCACCTGCCCAGTTTTCCTTTACCCGCTTTTTTGTTTTCGGCCTGTGGTATTCACTCAGTCATATAAGTTGACAGCAATGCCCGAAGTAACCTCACTACCCATTAGAGCAACTTCTAAAGCATACCATAATCAGGCATAGAAGGTATAATGTATGGCACTCAATAGATCTACTAAATCTAAAGGGATTCTACTGCAAAGTGTAGCCTTTCTAAGATAAAAATAAAAAATAAATAAATAAATCTACCATTACAGATGAAAGGCCAATGTAAAAACCCTGGTGGTTGGACTTGATGTATAGTTTTCTTTCCACAATTTCAGCTTCAATTAAATGTTTCTTTGAAGTTCTTCATATCTACATAAAGAATAAGTATGATATATTATGGAGTCAGAGATTTAAATGTAAAGACAAAGACAAAAATTACATAGAATTCCTAATTAATTATTACCTGGTTATGTAAGGGAAATGAAGTTAGTGGGACAATAGGCCTTTTCAAGCTTTGCTATTAATGTATTGTCAGAAGTGTAATTTTGACAAATTGGTATTGATGATAAGAATGGAGCTAATTTTTTTTTTTTTCAAAATGTCTTTACTGGCCAATTTACAGGTATCTGCTACTGTGAGAACAAAACACCAAACAATGAAACGTCCCACCTCCACAAAAAAAGTTTCCTTTCCTACATGCTTCCTGAATGGGGCTCATTTATTAAGCAATATTTTCCTGTAGCTTCTACTTTGTTGTTGTTGTTGTTGTTAAAACATTTGTAGTAAAAAATGGGCTTTTAATTGAAACAACAGCAACAACAAACAAACAAGCAAACAAACAAACCAAAAACAATCCCTAAAAATTATCCATGTTAGGAAATAGCAAATTACTTTTGTCTATATAAGAGCATGGTCAAAACTTGTACAGGAAGTACAGGAAAGAGACACTTGGAGAAAATGCTTTTTCTTTTTTTACTTTTTTGTTTGTTTTTTTGTTGTTTCCAGTTCGTTGTTCTTTTCACTGTGAAATAAAATCACTGTGTTGGAGGTTGTATTGTTACTATTGTAGGTACTGAATTATAGCATTTAAAAAAACTTACTGGAGTGACCAGATAAGAAAATTAATACACAATTTTTACATATCCAAGAGTTTAATATTCCATTTTTTTTTCATCCTTAAAATATTTACAATCTAACTGACCACATCAGAATTGGAGGGATTTGAAAGAGAAAGAAATATGCTGGGTTAAAGTGTGTGTTCCAAGTTTAAGAGAAAGAATGGTAGAAAGCTTAATATAGGAATAAGAGAAGGAGGTGATAATGACTTTAGCAAACAAGCTTTCTGCTAGCCATACAAGATTCCTGTTATATGTCAAGTACAGTCCATTCACAAACACACTCAGTCCTCTGCTTACACTTTGCTTGGCATGAAGTACAATGGGTCTAAATGGAAATTTGTAGCTATTTTGTTTTAGGCCTGCTTTGTTCCTTTCAACTTCACTGCATTTTTAAGTACTGTTTAGTCAGAAACTCAGTACTGTGGCATGGAAAGATCAACCCAACACAGTATTTTTAATATGAACCCTCAAACTTTTAAACTTCAGAACTGGGTACCATGCTTAGGCAGAACACAAATTTAATGAGCTGATCTTTTGTAATTCCAGAATAGCTTTGGCCCAAACGCCACCCAAATATGTTACATAAATTCCTACAGACTACTATTCCCCTCCTTGCCCGCTGTCCCTAAGTCTTGGGATATGTGGATTAAGAAAGATCATGTATGCTTCAAATATTGAAGCACTTGATCACTTTTATGTCTGAAAATACTTAAATATAAAATTTTAACTCCAGTACTTACTTAAAAGTAAAAAAATTAAAGTCAATGCTTACCTAACAAGACTATTGCTGTTTCAGACATGCCTACAGATGATTAAATAAGGTGGAAAAACAAGAACCAAACTAACTTATTTTTTTCTTCAACACCATTTTTAATAGTGTTGCATTTGCAGGTATATTGACAAAATTTGTCTTCCTCTGTCGTTCTCCAAGTTAAGGTTATTCTATAAAACAGTTTCTGCTTTCATATGACCCAGGTTTCTATCCTTGAAACAGATAATTAAAGCCTGTTCTAACAAACAGTGCTAATAGGTATGTTTCTTGATGTGTGCTAAATTTCAGTATGTCTTTCACTTTCACGGTTGGCTTTCATTCACTAACTTCTTAGTACTTGCAAGGAAGACATGAATCAATCAAACAAATAAACATACAGAACATAAAACCAAAGCCAGCAAGAAAAGCAACCCAACCCAACTCAAACAATGAGTACTCTTTCTTCTCATTGGCAATTATGCCTTAGATTAAAAATAATGCATGGATTTACCTCCCCTCCCCTCCCTTCTCTTTACCTTTCTATTAAGAAACATTTCCTTCCTCTGAGATTGAGCTTAGATTTGGCATCAAAGTTTATGCTCCTCCAGCTTCTTTTTGTATACCTCTGGTATACCACACCTTTAATTTTTTTATTTTATTTTGTTTTCATTTTATGTGAAGTATTTTGTCTGTGTCTGTCATGCAATCAGCCTCTGCAACTTTGTTTCCTTACTGTCATAGTTAACTGAAAAATTTTTTTAAAAAAAAATATTTTAACTGAAAAATACTGGAGAAAAGCTATCCCACAACACTTTCAGAATCAGCTGTTGCCAAAATTAAGAGTAAGTCCATGTTGTCTTCCTTTTCCTGGACATCCCAGAGAAAATTCAGAAAAAAACAAGAGAATGTGCTAAATCATTTAGGAATGCTGATTGCGCACTTTTTTTCATTAAATAAACAAAAAATATAATATTTAACCAAAGGAATTCAGCCTGTTTTTGTATTTAAAACAATCAATCAATCAATCAAATGAAACAAGACAAAACAAAAAAAATGAACAACAACAAGAACAAAAAAAAAAACAATCCAAACAAAACTAAATAAAAAGTCTACCTTACTTATTTACTATTTCTGTTTTGTTTTAATTTTATTTTTTTTTTGACAACCTTAGCTGTAAGGTTGTTTACGTTGTCTTGGGGTTATTTAAGATTATGATAATGTATAATTGCATATTCTTAATTCTAAATCTATTTGGTAGGCTATAAGCTTGACAAATTTACATTGTGTATACATTGCATATATCCATGTTTTTGAATGAGTTTTCCTAGATAATATATATCATACAGTTTGCATCCAAAACTAACCAGGACAGATCTACATGAGCCTTGGGAGAAAGGATTGACCTAGAAGAATAAGTTTCTCAGTAGAAAACAGTAGAAAGCTGTTCTGCCTGAATTTCTCTGAGATAATTCTTCCCCTCTTCTCTCTTAAAATTACTCTGCTGCTACCTATCTTAAATTGTAGTCAATAGAAACACTTCAGTTGATATTCTTGTGTTTTGGAATCTGTCTAGTTTCTAGATTTATCATATGAAAAATTAGGTAATTAGAGTTAGTAGCTTGAAAAGGGAAGTTGCTGTTGTAAATCTTAATGTTCATAAAGCACGATGGGGTTGCTATGTAGGAGAAACTCCCTCAGAGAAAAGTGATTTTTTTTTTTTTTTAATTGTGATTCCAATCAAAAAGGAGCCATTTTGGTGAATGACTCAATAACTCTTCTGTTTAAAAAGTCATATTCCTTTTCGAGCTCAAGTGGTAGAGTTTCAGATGATAATAGGACCATTCCAGGCAACAAATGGAATCAGAGTTTGAATTTTATATTTTGCATTTAAGATTTAAAATGCTCTGCAACGCATGATAAGAATGTTCCTAGCTTGCATGAATTTGTAGCTCCAGAGTTAGAAAATAGCCATTCTTTCTATTTATTTATTTATTTTGGGGAAAATTGAATGAAATTTCATCATTTAGATTAGACACAGACTCGTTATGAAACAGTGCAGTAGAGTAGTCAACATGCTTGGCAAATTCCAGCATAATGTCAGACTATTTTGCACTTACCTGCTCCATACATTCTGAGCTCCCTTCTCCTGGGGGCTGCCCTTTAGGGGAGGTGCACAAGACATCACTACTTATTTGTGTTTTGTCTCTATAATCAAGTTTCTTTGGCAGCAGGAAATTATGTTCCTAAAGTAGTCAGCCTGGTCACATTCAAAGGATTCATATAAAACCCAGAAAGAATCTTGAACAGTTTCCACTCTATATTGGGGCAGCTTGTTAATTCTTTTTCTCCATCCTGTCATTTGTATAACTTTGTAGCTGTTGCACTTTGATTTTCCTCTGTCATTTCTCCAGCTTTGTGAATATTTTCTGTATGTCTAAACTTTCACTTCAGGCTTATTTTGCACAGAAGGTTTTTTCTCCTCAGGTCTTTTTATATATAAGGAAAGCACCAGGTAAATCTAATGCTAGTGTTTCCTAGCCTTCTGCTGGAAAATAAATAAATAAATCAGCTGCTCTCTTTTAGAAACACAACTTAAGAATACAAACAGATATTAGACCAAAATTTGAAGGTTGTCTGGGTACTGTTGAGAGTATTATTTGGCAGATCATAATAAGATATTTTCCATATCTTCAATAAATCATATAATTATTTATATCTAGTGGAAATAGATTATTCCAGTTCAAGGAGAGGCACTTCATGACAGATTACTATTCACGATAATATAGACATTTAATGGAAATGAGAGAGTAACTTGTGTTGCAAATGAAGTTATCAGTAGAGATATGGGACGGAAAGGAATTAAAACTAGAGAAGGTTTCTTCTAACCAGTACTTTTATGGCTTCTAAACACATGTAGGAATGGCATCAGTACCTGAATACTTTTTTGTTTTTCATTATACCATTATAGAATATAAATTATTTGCTTTCTGAGCAACACAATTGTTCTCAGCCTTGTTATGTGACTAAAATTTCACTGGTATTTATATTTACTTTTCTAATGGAATTCATATTATGTTTGACCCAATTGTCTTTTTTTAAAGTCTGATGATATGATTATCATGTGATTAAGGTATGATTCTTAAATGAAGGAGAAACAGTACTTCTTGATCTGCTTAAAAATAAAATCAGTTATAAAATCAGCCAGTCACATTGACAGAATTGGCCAAAAAGCTATGCTTATGTTTTGCTGATTACTCTTCATAGTAATTACTTTTTCCCTCAGTGGCACATTTTGTTCATCACCTTTTGGAAGAATGATGAAAAGTACATAAAATAGGAAGTTTTAGCAAAGTCCCTTGTGATCTGGAGATTACTGACTTCTCTGTAAGTATTACCCAGCTCATTAGTAAAATGAGTTTGTATTCACCTGTTTCACACCATGTGATTTCGTCTTTCTTCAAATATTGACCTTCTTGTCCTCCTCTCAGCAGCAGTCCACATTAAAGTATTTCTTTGTCCCTCATACAACACCACATGTTTAAGGTATTCTTTGAGCCAAAGGACCTACTGTATCGCTTTATGTTAAAATCCATATTTGGATTTAAATATTCCACAAATTTAGATGGTTAGGTTCACATTTTGTGCTTAAATCCAAAGTGAAAGTTATCAAAAAGTGTAATAATATTTTTGTTGCTGAGAAAAAAAAAATCAAATCTGTGGAAATTTAATAACTATTTTTTGATAAGTAGGATAAATGAACTTATGCATAAGTTTGTATTGCTTTTAAATACACAAAATGGTGCTACGCTTTTGTTACTTTCATATTTTGAGTCAATAAATTTCGTTAGGAAATCAAGATAGAAATTACAGAAAAAGTTATAAAAAGCAAAAGTGATTGGAAACTGGACATTTATAGAACAATACATTTTCTCCCTCTCCTTTTTTATTTTTATTTTTTAAAGAATCATTTTATCACCAAGAACAACATTTCTATCTGATCAGAAACTGAACTTTTTTATAGGTCAATAATTTTTTTATGTCTAATATTTAGGCATGTCACATTTTGTTTTTAACCTGAAACTTTTCCAAACGAAGAGTAAGATAATAACAACAACAACAACAAAAACAACAATAATAATAATCTATTAATGCAATAATCTAATTATCTAATATTCAAATAATCTAATTATATAACACCCATTTTTAGTCATATTGAAAATATATGAGAAATCTAATTACAAGACCTCCTCTTTTGATATCTGGAATACTAACGATGGTAATCCTTTTATATATTTTTTGAGACTAAGAATCTGGTGCTTATTTCACCTAGAAACCATTTTGTAATAAATTTTAAAGACAAAATCAGAATCAGTGAGTAATTTGACTTGCCCTCACAAGGTTAGGATGTTCAACAGTACATACTTGTCTTCACTGACTGCTTGGACTGTTTTCTGTTTTATGTAAAATAATTTGACCCCCACTGAGAAATCAGCTGCTGATAAACACGGGAACCGCAGTTATTCAAATTCACCATCTTAGAAATGGAAAAAATAAAATAAAAAGTGGAGCAACACTTCCTGTTAATCGATTTTTGTTAATGACAAACATTTAAATGCTATTTATTTTTCATTTATTTATAGAAAATAACAACATGAAATCTAATTTTTAAGCAATAAGGTTTGAAAACACTTTCCCTGTTTGTTCTATTTTGAATCAACAAAAGATTCTATTAATGGTTATCTTCAGTTTGCTTTCTTTTTTCTCAAGAAACAAAATATTGATTTTAGTTTCTTTCTTTTCTAGACTTCCTGGTCCTCATACAAATAAGAAAAAATAAAATATAATCAAGTTCAATGTTATGAATGTTTTGTTATGGATAATATGTCTATACTGTGAGATTGGAAGAGCTTAGGAAACATGAGTAAAATAATACACACACTTGCTTTTTATAAATATGTACAATGTTTAACCTTTAAATATGTGTTATCAATCGGAAGTCTTCTATTCAAGCTGATAATGTATAAGGCAGTAGTTTTAGGAACAAAATTTACCCATGGTTTTGTTGATAAACACTAAAAATTAATGTACATACCTGAATCAATTTTTTGGAGATTCAATAAAGACAGTGAGGAAGACATCATGATTTGTTCAAATGATTTAGATAGAAATGTTTTATAAAAGACATTTGTACACATGCAAGAAGTCTCTGGGTTTTTGGTGGGATTACAATTAAATGTGTGTTTATATCTTTATACTTCCTCCCAAGTAGGAGGAAGCACAGCTTCAGCCTTTGGCTTTTCTGCTGTGTAAGTAAATATCAATCATAATAAAATCCTAGCCAAAACAATTTTTGTGTGTAAGACTGAGGCTGAATTTCCACAGCCAAAGGTCTCTGGACTCAATCCAGTCCAGTACTAAGAAGAAAAATAAACGTTGTTTCCTGAAGGAAAGTAGCTCTCCCCCCAGACTAGAATTTCAGCGATGCTCCTCATCAGACAATAAGATTATGGCTAGGGCACGTTAGCTGCATAAAAGAATATCTCAAAGATTCCTTCATATATAAAGCAAATTTGAAACATTGTTTTTCTCTGAGACGAGTCTGACAAATATCTCTGTATACAAATCTGTATTTGTACAGCTGTATTATATGGGATGACTAGGAGAAAGTCTGCACGTGTCTGAGTTTGAATTTTGCAGATGCTTCTAACATGAAGAAAGAGCCAATTGCTAGTTCCCTCCAATCTAAACTTCTGGAGAGTTTAAATCTGTTCCTAGAACATGCCCATTGGTACATATGCAGATCAGTCCTAGTGACTGAGCTGATACCAGAAACTACAGCCATTAGTGTGACTGCTAGATTCTTCTGAACTAGAGTTTTCCTCCAGCCAAGGCACTTACAGACTACAAACAGTGACTGTGAAACATAGCCATAATATGATGTTATGGATGCTACAGTTGTTCTTCACTTAACACCTTTATTTAACACAGCACATGTTAGTCTATTAGGTCCCATTTATGGTAGTTCATCTTGATTCTCTTTGGATGCCAAAATATGTCTTCATCCTTTCTAAGCACCCCACCTGATATGGGATAACTTCCTTTCTTTGTGGGGTGTGGGAGTTACTCCTCTCTGAACATGTGTGCTGTTTTGTATCTTGGTTAACCTTGTGTTTTACTTACACAATCTTCCTCTTTTTATATGATGAATGCTTGTATCTGTTCCCCTGACTCCCACCTGTCCTAGCTTCTTCAAGGCATGCATGAGTCCCTGAGCCAATCATTATTAATGGCTGGAACTAGGTAGGAAAGAAAAAAAAAAAAAAAAAGTATATTGGCTATTAGCTAAAAATCTGTGGAACTACTCAGTGAATTTTAGTGAATGGGTTAGAAATGGTTTTCCACTACAGTGTAACTAAGACAGGCCCCTTTGGATAAGAAATAAGTAAGTCTTAGTTATTCCAAACAATTTTTTTTTTCAGAGTATTTGTTCAGCCACTCAAATACAATTAGATTTAACAAATCAGAAAGGGGTATTCTGGTGATGATGTTTTGCCCTGCAAATAGGCTGCCAGAAGGTGAGGAAAAGCAAAGTATACAATAAGATATCCTGCTGATAAGCTTAAGAAGAGCTTCTCTGTTTCCCTTGTTCCCCTAATTCCAAATCCTCAAGCACGTCATCCATCCTCCAGAAAAAACAAGACCCTGAAATCCTTCCCAACATTTCTGTTTCAGCAGGGGAGTGTTTGATCAGCCGTGCCCACCACTGGCTCTGCCTGTAGAACTACATTCTCCCTGGGCCAGAGGCTGTTCTCATTATGTCAGTCATCAATCATAAGATGAGTCTTAATGCAAAAATAACAGTGTCAGTGAACAGAGAATGCTCTAAGGTCCATTAGTGCCTTGCTGATCAAAGGTGAAAGGGTATCTGAAAATAAGCAAACACTCTCTCTAAAAGGAAATTGTTTCCCTAAGATAATTTTATGGCTGAGAAGAGATATTGAACATTTCCAAAAATCCCCTTCTGCCACAGGCCTGAAGTGTGAACCTCTCCTTTCACTCATGAGATGAAATATCAAAGGAGCAAAGAAATAATAGAGATTATAATTACAAAATTTAACAAGAAACATTTATCTGCATCTTATTTTGAAATGACAATTTTCCTCCAAATGTGCTTAACTTAGGATAGACTAGTCTCTTTGTATCAGCAGAGAATTAAGACTATCTCCTGCATTTACATACAGAAACTGAAAATACATAATTAGTGATTCCTCAAATTAGGATAAATCCTTTTCTCATAGGAAACAACTAAAACATTGCTTGATAAAGAGCAAACAAATTAGGTACTCTGATTTGTTTTTTTGTTTTTTGTTTTTTTTTTTTCCTCATGGATGCATCTGATTCAAATAAGAAGCGAAAAGCTTAAAACATAAAATGGGTGTTATTATTTTGCAGTGTTAAACTTCAACCTTGCTGAAATAGGCATAATTTCACAAGTAGGTCTATAAAGGGTTCTGAAATTTTAGAGAATTTATTTATGTGGACCTATAGCTTTTTAATTTTTCTGTCTGTTTTGGATTTAACTTAGAGACATTATAGAACAAAGCCATCTCTACACTTGACTCTTAGACTTAGTTTCTAGGAGATACTACAGTGATTACAAATTGCCATCAATCTCCTAGGCTGTTTGGATGATCCTGTGGTATTCAGAGTGCTTATACAACACTGTGATAATGCACAACACAACTAAGAGCAGAGATCCAATATTTAAATAAGGTTAATGCTGATGCTTTGATGTTCATTTTCCTGCATTTGTCTCAGCATTAAGGATTAATTAAATCTTTAAGTGACTCAAGAAGCATGGACTGCAGAAACTATTTTATCATGTTATATTTAGCACATATTACAAACACCTTTTCTTTCTGAATGCACATTTCCTGAAAAGAAGATGAGTGCTGTCAGAGCTAAGTGCACTCAGTTGAATATAACAACTGTAAACGTGAGGAAATAATAGTTCTTATTAAAGACAGACATAGTGCAGCGAGCTCCAGTGTATACTTCCCACTCACACTCACAGGTCCACCTCTGGATCTGTTGTCCCAGCTCTACTACTACAGAATATTTTTACTCCAAGGTTGTTCTGAATACAGGATCCTATGTAGTTCTGTCTTTGATTGTGACCCCATTAAATGGTTCTAGAATCTGTGATTTAGTTTCCTGTCAACATACTTTCAAGGATGAAATTTTGCATAGATACGAAGTATTCCATGAAGAGAAAGCTTTAAGAAATGCATGCACATTTGCAAAATAAAAGAGATAAAATTCAAAATTCTAAATGATGTGAGAATTGCAAATCCTCAAATTGTGGTGAAATATACAGAGATGGTTGAACTGGTGGATAAATATTTGAATGCCATTGAGGGTTTTTTATTAAGAAAATGTGAACCAAAAAATCTAAAAATAAAAATAAGTAAACTTGCATTCCCATTCTAAACAAATCAGAACCAAATTATTCAGAGCTTTAATGACATTTATTTTAAAAAGATGCCTCTATATTGCAATAAACTCTGAATCCTAATTATTATGTGTTTTTGTTTGTTTGATTGTTTTTTTGTTTTCCTGAATGGCATAGTGGCTTCTATGGTCTATGGTTCCTATTCTTTACCATTTCCTACAAGTCATGGTATGCTTTGTGTCTGTACTCAGGATGCTCTGCTTTGTGTTCCAGTCATTAAAGATAAACTCAGGAATATCCAACACAAGTGGAGGTGTAACATGAATTTTGCTATAAGAAAGGAATGCGTGTGTGTGCATTATGAAGAATTATTGCATAGATTGCTTGAGATCAGAAAGGAGCTCTGGAGATTACCTATTCTAACCCTTTACTCAGAGAGGGATCATCTAGATCAGGTTGCTCAGGGCCACATCCAATATGGTTTTGCTTATCTATAAGGATGGAAACTATAGCCTCTCTTGGTACTCTGTTCCAGTGTTTGAGCATGCTCCTGTTGAAACAAAAGTATTTTTTTGTCTAAATGGAATTTCCTGTATTTCAAGTTGTGCCTGTTGTCTTCTGGTGTTTTTCTGGGCACCACTGAAAACTATGAGCTTGTCTTCCTTAATGCCATCCATCAGTTACTTGTACAGATAAGATACACCATGAGTCATCTCTTCTCCAAGCTAAACAATCCCAGCTCTCTCAGCCTTTCCTCATAAGAGACATGATCCAATCCCTTAACCATCTTCAAGACCCTTTAATGGATTAACTCTAGCATGTCCAACTTTTTCTTGTACTGGGAAGTCTTGAAATGGACAAATAACTCCAGGTATTCACAACTCATTAGTACTGATTAGAGAGGAAGTATGACTTCCCTCAGATGGTCTACTACTTCCTCACAAGAGGGAGTGAAGGGAAAAATGTTGATCTTTTCTCCCTGGTGACCAGCAATAGGACATAACAGGGATATAGCTTGAAGCTGTGTCAGGGAAGTTCACATTGTATATTAGGAAAATGTTCTTCACTGAGAGGGTGGTTGGTACTGGAACAGGCTTCCTAGGGCAGTGGTTGTGGCACCAAGCCTGATGGAGTTCAAGAAGCATTTGGACAATGCTCTCAGACATACGGTTTAATTTTAAGGTCGTTCTTTGTGGAGCCAGAAGTTAGACTTCTATACTTTTAAACTGCTGTCAATGATCTTTTTAAAACACACCATGATGCATTTAGCCTTCACTGCTGTAAAGGCATATTGCTGGCTCATGGTCAGCTTGTCCACTAGGAAGACTGAGTCTTTCTCAATAAAGCTGTTTTTCAATCAGTCAGCTACCAGACTGTACTGGTGGCCGGAGTTACTCTTCGCCAGGTGTGGACCTTGGCCTTTCCCATTCTCAAACTTCGTGAGATTCTTGCCAGCACATTCCTCTGGCCTGTCTGGGTCCCCTTGAATAGCAGAACAATTGTATAGTCTATCAGCTACTCCTTTCAGTTTTATATCACCTGTGAATTTGTTGAGGGTTCACTCTGTTCCATTATCCGGATCACTACAATAGATTTTGAAAAGTATCAGCCCCATTATCGTCCCCTGGGGTACTCCACTCATGACTGAAGTCCAGCTGGTATTACTGTTATTGGTCACAAGACGTTAAGCCTGGAAGCTTAAAGTGACTGGAAGTTTTTTGTCTACATCAGTACTCATTTACTGAGTACCTATTTCACCAGTTTGTCCATGAGAAACAAGAAAGCAGATTTTTTCTCTTCAAAGATCAGCTTGGTAGAGTTCTGTGGGAAAAGACCCACAAGGGGCACAAGAAATCCAGTTAATATTCAAGGATCACCTCTTCAAAGCTCAAAAGTAGTCCATTCTTAAGTACAGTAATAAGATCTTTACACTTTCAGGTGCAGTGGTGAGTCTGAGGTAGTATTATTACGGATTTAAAATAGATTTGCACTGGTGAGACCCAGCAGGTATGCCTTAAAAATTTTGTTTAATCATGAGGTGAATAAATGATGAAATGGAATGAGAGGCTCTTGGTTAGCAAGAGGGGCTATCTCAAGCTTCATATGTGTGTCAACTGCGAAGCTACTCAAGCTCTCTCTTTTCTTAAACAAAATACCTCTCATTTTCCCGTTAAAGTGGGACCTTTGCTTTTATTAAATGAAACGAAATGAAAATCTAACTCAAGGAGTAATTTATCATGGATTTGGGATGGATTAGAAAAGGCAGGGCACGGTACTTGAGTGAAAATGACTGCAGGCTGGGGGTTTTTTTCTTCCCTCTTTAATTTCCTGGTTTGGATTTGGTACCAAAAAGACAATTCACACTTTCTGATTTGGTGACATGAGCACATACTTCATGTACACGTACACACATAAAGTGAGTTGCCTGCTTAGAAACAAAATCAATAAACACCTCTCTCCTTTTCCCTTTTCCTCTTAACTCTTTCAGAGTTGAGTCTGGGAGCTTCTGTTGTTTTCATTATGAAAAAATGCTAGAACATCTTTTCAATTATTTCCCAGTGTCACCAAGGGCACTTTTTAACCTCCAAGAGATATATTGCTTAATGTTGACTAGGTGTTGTTGGAATAATGTCCTTTGTTTGCAGATCTGGAACAAGCTGCTTTCACATTACTTGCTCTTGTGGCAGAAATAGTGGAACTATCTCCTGGAAAGAGAGATAGAGAAAGAAAAGTTTAATGCTTGTTAGAATTTCTTCAATCTTTTCTTTGTGAGAGTAATGATGGCACTCTGTGTGAACATATAGCTCAGTAGACAAATTTCCTCAGAACAATTGTTGGTAAAAAAGAGGTTTCTGCCCTAATTTACAATTACAAAAGAGATCTAGGAGAAGTGAAATCATTTGGCTTGAGACATGCATTAAACCAGAAAGCATTTTTCCTCACGTGATTTGTAATATATATATATATTCTTTTCAGTCAAATCTTTTCTGGGGAAGGGGTTGATTTACACAGTGTTTTCATTTGTAAAAATTGGAAGCAATCAAAAGTTGTCAAAACATATTGCTTTGATTATTTAAATGAAGTATATTAACTGATTCAACATGACATTTTCTTCAAAATATCAACTAATTTTTTAAAAAATGAAATAAGAATAACTTTTATTGACACAAATTGATTCTTTCTCTAAATTTTGGTTAATAAAAATTTTAAGATTTTTGACCTGTACACCAGAGTAGTATTAGCATCATTATTTATCAGAGTCAGGAAATTCTCTTTTGGAGTGAGATTTTTTATTACTGTTTTTAACTATCATTTTGTATTGCTGTGGTAATTTCAACCAACTCCAGTCCTGGTTGAGAAGACACAAAGTTTTAAGAGTTACACAAATGAAATGAAATAGAAGCAGAAACAAAATACATTTATAATATTTTAAAAAAAATTTTACTATATATAAAGCAAGAAACTACTTAGAAAAATATCTATTAAAAAAAAAAAAACATAAGAAAAATATATCTTACCAGTTTCAGAAGTTTAAAATGTATTTCATAAAACATGTTCAGTACAGAGCCTTGAGCCATCTATATTCAGCTTTTTACCTAAACTGTTATGGCACAGTTTCTTCATTGTCTCTGGCTTTGTTTCCCGGTCGTAACTTAAATACACTAACTATGATATAACTTAGTTATCCTTTCACTAACCAAAAAAGTAACAAAATTAGACTTACAATGAGCAGAGCTATCAAGTCATTGTATCTGTAATGAGCTGGAAATGTGTTTTGAATTGTAAATTATGGTTTTATTAACATTATTTTAGTCATGAAGCACTGTCAATATATTTGGCACTTTAGCCCTTGATATAAAGTGTACAAAATAAAAAAGTCTCTGCCACATACGGCACGCAGTCTAATTTTAGACTCTTTAAAATTGTTGCAGGAATTTTCCTCGAACAAAAAGGATCCATTTTCTTTTATACTTTAAGACATTGAGTCCACTAATGTTCTTTTTTCTCCTTTTTGCTTAAATGTTATGACTAGCTGAGGAATTAGCATTAGAAATTGCTGTGAATCTAGCTATACTGTTTCATCACTAAGAGGAAAATAATAACCCATAATCTTGAAGCTGTCTGTTCAAATGAATCACTTAATTCCTTTTTCTTTTGTAGAGATTTTTATTCATTTTTAGCTTAGCATATTTATAACTCTCACATCGAACCTGATTCTAAAAACACTTTTACATGTGAGAAACAATTAATAACAATTTTCTTGTCATTGTTTCTGTCCTCAACATAGTCTTTTTCTTCCCTTTTTTTGACCATTTTGCTGAAGCCCTATTGATATCTATGGTTCACCCTTCCTCAGAATATCCAGAACATTTTTTTCTTCCCCCAGATCCATTCTCACAACTATTTCTTTTATCTTGTATTCACTTTTCTTCCAGAACCTGAAGGGATGCTACTGTCAGATCATCTTCCCTATTGATTGTTCAGATCATATCACTATCTTCTTTAGATTTCTTTACTAATTTTGTATCTCTACCACATTAAATTCTAGCTCCAATGCTTGCGATATGCAGCCAGCATTACCCATCACCCTTTGTTCCAGCCTCTGTCCCATTCTTTTGTAGCTTCCCCATAGCATTCATAAGTGATGCTTGGTTTATAATCCACTTATGCAAAGATCTCTGTAGATCACCTGTGTTTTATATTTCTGAGACCTTTCATTAATTTTATTTTTCTTTAAAATGGTGAAGTCCTTCTAAAAGACCCACCTCTCCAGTTTGGACTAAAAGCTGTAAAACACTGTTGTGATAAAAAACACAGTCACACTTTTCTTGTTCTGTTTCTGAAACTTTACGTCCATATGGAAACAAATGGAAAAAAAATCCTCAGTGTATTTGAGAATTAGGAACAATACTCATGAAGAATTGACATGGTTGGTTTCAGATGGTGAACGAATTTCAGGTTTGCTGACAATACAACATCCAGTGTGGGTTCCAGTGAGGAGATAAAACAACTCACTTCTCTGTGTTGATAAACAAAATACCTGTAATTCAGGTTACACTGCTGTGGTTTTATGACTCCTTCCTCTCTTTTGATGGTAACAACTTCAATCACTAGGAATACTCCTTACCAAAGTAAGCTGACAGAATTTGCTTGATACAGATTTTAAAGTTGTAAACAGAAATAAATAGGATTTTTACAAGCAGATGTCCTGGCATGGTTTTTAAGAGTGGTTATCCTGTTGCTTATGTATTTCTTGTTTACTTATAATTGGGGTAATTGTATGTATTTATCTTTTGGAGAAAATGAATTGTTGTTTCTATTAATTTATGAGAAATGTACCTGTGATATTAACACAAAATGGAAAAGATTAAAAATATATATACATATTGCAAAGACAATTGCAAAGACATATTCTAACTTTCCAGGAGAAAATACCTAAAGTTTATTTCTCAAGCAGTCTGTGGTTTCACAGGGCAAAGAAAAGAATAAGGAGAAATGACTTGGAGAAAAATATACAGGGAAAGAAAACAGTTCATGTTCAGGAACAGAAGACAAAAATAGATGGACTTTGTAATGAAACAGGCGATATTATTTATTCTTTTTTTTTTTTTTTTTTTCCCATCAAACTAATTGCAGAAGTTTGCTAATATTGCTGTCTTAAGTCTTGCTGCCTTTGTCTTTGCTGTCTTGGTCTACCAGTAAATTAAACTATTCTAACAGGAATAGGAAACTCTTTTGTCACTGTAACTGTCTGGCTTGGCATCATGTGTAATGTAGTCTGTTCTTGTGAAGATTTTTAAGCTCTAAAGAGTTTGGAGGTGTTTGAACTTCTACATACTTTTGTGAGATAACTTCTTAACCGGTTCTTGCATTCCCCTAACAATTAGTATTTCACTAATTCATCAGGTTTCCTTGAAAAACAGCTAAAAATACCATGCAGCTTTGTTTCTGTCTTTGTAAAGTTGTGAGAGTACATTTTGCTTCTGAACATCTTCTTAAGGGAGTAATATTAATATTTGATAATGCAAAATATACTAAAGAAAAGTTTTGTGTGTCCAGCTGTAAAGAATAAGCCAGAATGACTAAGTGCGGAACTCAGGATGCTTTTCTACATAAGTTTCAACATCTCCTAATGTATTACTTTCAGAACAAATCACCTCACTCTGTTCCCATCATAAAGAGGGTAATAAAAAGAAAATATATAAATCATTTATCTTTCAAGATTTTCAGATGTAAACCTTGAAACATCTGTTCATTTATGGTGTGACTTGCAGTTGCGAAGCAAAAGTTGTTCATGAAACTTCTACTGTTTTGCTTTTATTTTATTCTTATGTGCACATGCATGTATGTATATCTAAACATATATTTTTGCAGTAAGCTATTCTTCCATAAGAAAACTTGCAAAGGTCCTTTGTACTGAGTATTTAAAGCACAAAACAAGAGAAGAAAGAGATATCTCAGTACGGAAACTAGTCCTACTGAGAAAGCACAATGACTCAATTTATTTGAATGTTAAGTGCATAGATCCTTCCTGTGTTGATAATTTACAATATTTTTGTCAAGAAAATTACATTCC